>NC_089323.1:17906586-18274099 GCF_036669915.1 Pocillopora verrucosa | reverse complement strand
TAAACTATTTGTTTAGTGACGTTCCCGTTGCCGTCGGGGTTTTCTGAAGCTCCGGAATATTAAGAAAGAAGGGAGGAGAATAAGTAAAATAACTAATTGGGATGCTTGATGTAATACAGTAAAGATCAAATGAAATGGTGACACAAGAGATACAAGGCTTACTCCCCTGTCTCTAAATCATTCGATGTTGTGTGCTTAATCGTGGATAATCATTCTCCACAACTTCTTACAAAGCCAACATATACAACGCGAATGCAATTTAATCAAAATATAGGAAAATTTTGACTGACAGAGACACAACTGTCTGGTGATACACAAAATTCTCTTTGCTTGCGGCAGAGAATTGTTTAGCTTCCATAAGGAGACATGAGAGTTTGATCGGATTCAAACTTACCTATCAGTCCAGTTGTGATTCTTATTCTTCGACCTATACATTAAGCGAGAAAAATCTAATTTAAAAAAAAGAGCAATTACTAGGACCGTGAAATACATAAAGAAAATTTAACGAATTCTACATACTCTCATAGTATCATATTAATCTCTCACACTTTATCAAGAAGAATTGAGAGCGATAACAATTCATTACTTAATGGTATAACATTAAAAAGATACCTTTAGGAACAATAGGACGAACAGGTCTGATGGGTCTTCTTCCTGATGAAAAAAAAATTGAGAACTGATCATTGTCTGAAATCAAATTTCTTACGCATAATGGTAACATCATGGTGACTTAAATCTGTTATGTAATGTCACGACATATCAAGCTACGTCATGTCACGACATATCAAGTCACATCAAAGTCACGTCGTGTCATGCTTGGTAGTTGTGTTCATGCTACTCAAGTCGATTTACTACGCCATATCACGATATACAGAGTCACTTCCAACGCGATTAGAGAAAGAGGGAGGGTGAAGACTGCAGAAATATTTTATTTTATTCTTCAACAGCCAAGTCTCTCTTTATTCCTGTTAGGTGTAAAGCTGATCTCTGTTATAAGAACATACTTGCGCAGTTGCCCCATTTCTTGTCTCGATCATAGTTGGGTGTCAAAGCGCACCATGGTCGATTGTGCCTTCTTCTTGTACAACTGTTATAACGACGTCCTCTGTAGATAAACGGGAATGCACAGCAGTAGCGTGAAGTTGTGCGCCTTCGGCATGAACCTGTATGTGCGAGGTGAGATAATTAATTTAGATTTGTGTAAAGTTAAGGATCGATTAAAATCAAAATTTAAAATTGGCTTCATTGGCCCTAACAGTGAAAAAGATATCGATAATCTTTGGAAATTTGCGCGCAACCTTGAAGGCTCGTTTACCGATACTCCACTGTTTACCGATACTCCACTGTTCACAAATTCAACCGGGAGGGGGGAGGAGGAAAAGGTTAAATTAAAGTAGAAAAATTAAGGAGGTGGATGGATTACTTAAAAAACGCGAACGTCAGAAGCTTAGAAACAGCTTGGGTCACCAGCTGATATATCCGTAATATTTTGACTTCAGTTTATATTCGGGAACGACACGTTGAAATCGTCTGAGGTAAAAAATTTAACTCTCCCCATTTTTGTGATAAACAGCCTGCAGAACTGGCGTTTGTTTCAACTTTATTCAAACAGAATCAAGTGCATATGGCGGGAAACACGCGCTGGGGGGGAACTGTTCACGCTATCCTTACTTTTGCCTCGCGCATGCCTCTCGACGCCTGGAAAACAAAAAAAAATTACGTCTGTTTAAGAAAAGAGAAAACCTCGACGTTAAAATTATCACCTACCCGTGATGGAGTAAACATCATTAGCCCAAGGTCCTCCCTTTCCATTCCTACATCGATTGGATCGTCCATACCTCCTGTATGTCACGTGAGCCCTCGGGCCCGTAGCGCACCATCCCTGATGTTGAACCGCAAAGTATCTATAAGAACGCTTCATGGCCTCTAGGGCGCATTTAAAGATGGCGTCCGCTCGTTTTCGGTAGTAACCCCGTACCAGGATACCTCGGCCATCCATTTGCGGGATGGCTCGACGACCGGTATCTTTGAAACAGCCAATGGATCGGACTGAAAATGAAATGTAAAATGAAGAGAAATGTATGTCAAACAAAATTGAATATTTCAAAAGTCTTAAAGATATGTATCAAACAGAAAAATTAGCAAAAATTCCAACTCAAAGCTATTTCAATATTGTCCCTTTGGAAACAAAAAGAGTTTACGGAAAATTCGTCTGGCACAAACCTAATGCTTACACTCTTTATAATAAGAATTTCAATATTTTTACGAAATTAAAACAAGGTTTTACTATACTTGGAGAGAAATGTCCACTGTATAAACTTACCTATAACTCCAGAAATTCTTATTGGAGCAGCTGGAAAATAAACAGAAAAAAAAAACATAACTTGATGATACAGTACACACGTTAAGAGGGGCTCTTATTTCTTTTTTGATTATTTCCGATTAAAAGAAAGGAGAATCTAACATCATGATGAATTGGCATCTGATCACAGAAACATGTCAAAATGTAGCACTGAGCGAAGAAAAAGACCGTTTGAGCCAATTGTTAAACTACACGAGCTTCATACGCACAAGTTTGAAGTTTTTAGTGATGGTTGTTGGGGGGTATGGGGAGGTATGTATTGGGTTGAAAAATAACGCTTTAAACGTTGTAAGACCCATGTTCCAATCAAAAAGACTTAATTAAGGCCGAAAAACTGGTGTCAGTATTATAACCTATTGAATCGAAAGCAGTATGAAATGAAAAAAGGAAAACAGAAACATTTTAAAGCAGTTTTCGATTCAATGTTGATTCTAATCCTGGATTGCACTGGTTTTCCTTCAACCGACACGCTCTATTATTGGTCTACAGAACATGCGCCATTCTCTTAACCAATCAGTAGCTAAAACAAAACCAATACCGGCTAGGGCACTCGCGTTTTCCCGCGCTTCACGCTGATTGCTGTTTGTATCTTGTTACTCTAAGTTCTCATTGGTTCCTTGGAATATTTACATATACTCTGATTGGCTGTTGTGGTTGCTATGCCCTCCAAGGGACAACTTAGCTTAACACTTACGTTTGCTTCCTCCTCTGCAGTATCCCCACAGCTTGTTCCTGGAATAATCAGGCGTAAGTGCACACCACCGCTGACCACGACGATTTTTAGCGCAGCTGTTGTAATAACGCCCGCGATACTTGAACGGGAACACGCAGCAGTTACCTTGCGTCGTACGCTTTCTGCATCTCCCTAAAGAATAATCAAATCGAGTCTGCATAACACGTAGTAAGAAGTAGTCAAATAATGCACATTGAAGCATGAGTGATGGTTATAACAGGTCTATACTTCTAAGAAAAAAAGGATTAAAAGTGAGCCACTAACTTAGCAATCAAGGACAGCTCTTCTGGTCATTATAGACCTGGTCACCATAGATAATTAACAAGATATTTTGTGGGCCCTCCCGCGGTAATACCAACTGAATTGTGGACCTTGAACAGGACAATCACAAAGAACACTCGCATACCATAAATCCTGTAGACATCGTTGGCCCACGGCCCTCCTTTTCCATTCCTACATCGGTTTGATCGTCCATATTTAGCATAGGTATACTGAGCCCTGGGTCCTGAAAAACACTGCCCGCCATGTTGGACTCCAAATACTTTGTAACCTCTCTTGATTGCCTCCAAAAGACACTTCTTAATGGCATAGCGTCTCCTTTGGTAGTTGCCTCTGAGAAACCGGCTTTTACCTTCCAGTATGGGTATTGCCCTTCTTCCCGTATCTTTGAAGCAGCCAATTCTCTGAGCTGTAATTTAGTAAAAGTCCGCGTATAAGAACCTAACTTTGAAGGATCTGTTAAGCTAAAATTTCCCAGTTAAGCACTCATCTTATGAAAACCATTCTAGGCCAAAATCTCATTACAGTTTCTTATTTGTAGAATTTAGAGTTTGTTCAAATTTGATACGGTACATCGCATGCGATACCAAAAGGTAACAAAACTAGCCAGAATGCTGGCAGTGTTATAAGACCACAGCTATGTAACATATCCGACTGTGTGTACAAGTTAATCATGCAAAGCAAGGCACTACGAGGCTGGTATACAGCACAGTATCATCCGCACACCCACCTATACAAGTTGTTTAGTCTATTTTTTAAACAAAAACTAAGAACATGATTAAGAACCTAGGTAGCCTAATTTTATAGTAAACACCAGTTATATAAGATGCTATGGAGGCTAGCTTGAAAAAACCAAGGTTCTTATACGCGGGTTTTTACTATATTAGTGTCAAATTCAGCATTAAAACAATCATGCTTTGGACTGTTAAAAACTAAGGTATGTGCTGAAAAAGGCAATAATAAATTCATTCTTACCTCTTAATGTTCTAGAGATTATTATAGGCCGTCCTGCAAGGGAAAAAAGAAAAACAATAGACAAAGGTTGGAGTAACGTTGCCTTGAAGACGCGTGCAATATTAGACTGAATATTTTTTACTTTCTCTCACCCACCAAAGGCGACAAAAGAGCGATAATAAGGATAATAATGCTAATAAAAATAATAACATCAGTGATAACACAAAACAATGATGAAAGGAAAAAAAAGGGATTACTCATAACCTTATGGGATGCTAAAATCTTCAGATACAACACTCATAAACTTAACATGGGTTTTGCAGTTTTTTTTTTTTTTTTTTTTTTTTTTTACAATCTATCAGTGAAGAAATGATGGTGAGTTTCAAGTCATTAGGCTTCAGTAGGGTTCAACGAAATCGCAATATGACTGACCCTCTACGCAATGATGACCCTGGAGAAACGAACGACATTTTTCAGCTCAATTATAGTCAGATGTGAGGAAAAGAAATCAATAAAATGAAAAACAAATCTAGCCCCTTAGTGCTACAGCTATATCTTTTAATATAAATCATTCATCTACCTCGTCCTCTGCACCAGCCATACAGTTTATCTACATCGTAATTAGGGGTTAGTGCACACCAGGGCCGCCTTGAGTTGACTCGGGTACAGCGGTGGTATCGCCTTCCACGGTAGATGAACGGGAACACACAAATATTGCCTTTGGTTGTTCGTACACGAGGAGAGCCTGAAAAATAGGAGGTCAACAGTTTCTCGGTGAAATCGCGTCATGAACAAAGTTAGAAGTGCAAAGTGAAGTGGTTAAGCAATGACTTTTTTAAAAATAGAAAATCTTTCAATTCCAAAAATAAAATGGTTTACAAAAGCACCTCTGAGGACATAAACATCATTGGCCCAAGGTCCTCCCTTTCCATTTCTACATTTGTTAGATCTTCCGTATTTGCCATATGTTCGGTAGGCGTATTTCGTTGACGCACACCACCCCTGGTGCTGCACACCAAACACTCTGAAGCCTCGCTTCGCTGCCGCCAGGGCGCATTTCTGAATGGCGTATCGCCTTCGACGATAATTTCCCTTAAGAAGACGGCTTCTGCCTTCCAATGGTGCTATAGCTCGTCGGCCTGTGTCCCTGAAGCAGCCAAGTCCCTTCACTGAAAGAAAACGTTAAAGACCAGTAACTATCGAACTGCTACTAAAAGGACTTCGTACGCTGTAAGGAAAAACTAAACCTGGAAAAATCACCATTGGACAACTGTGACCTGTTTTGGACCGTTGCTCACCGAACTTCGCTTCCAATTTACTATTGTCTTCGCAATTAGTGATGGCACCTTGACAGTTAAGTAAGCAATACAACTACAGTCTGGATATAATACCTCAGTTTTCAGAAGGACTCGTGTGTGCTTAATCTACTTTCGCTTCAATCAAGTAGACTGACACTCTTTGAGTGTTACAACGAAATTTTACCGAAAGTGGAAGTCACACCTTGCTAATACACAGAGTTACACGTAAGAAGGAAACTGCACCAACCTTTCAATCCAACGGTGATTCTGATCACTTTCCCTGTAAGGAATAAAGTATTTTGAGTCACAGCGAGGGAAAATCAGTTTTACCCCTGCCTTCAATTTCACCATGGAAAGTGAAGAACACAAGACAGAAGTCAAGCATCCGAGAAGTTCACTTAATTGGTGCACTTTGAGCCTTTTTTCTTCCTTTTTTGAAAAGAGCCTAGCATGAGAGGAGACTGAAACAGACAGGGAAAACACAGGGTGTGTCACGTATCTCGATCCAGCCCCTTCCCGTCCAGACCAAAGTTCTGCTTTCACTTCCCCTCCATGCCCGTTAAAAAAAAAAAAAAAGGAGAAGAAAATACCGACTACTAACAGTCTACTTTACTGCTATTAATAAAAGCTGGAATAGCTGCTAGAGCTCACCTCTGTATGAAGGAACAACTGGACGAACAGGCCTGACAGGCCGACGTCCTGTGGAGTGTTTAAAACAAATATTAAATCAATATTAAGTCATGTCTAACTGATAAATGCTAATGTAGAGGAATGCAGACATTGGATATATAAATTAACACTTAATAATCAGGTCAAATAAAACACAAAAAAGAAAAACAACTCCACAAGTGAATTTGGATCGGAACGAGGAAACGATATTTCTTCTTGTAAAAGGTCTAGTTTTCATCTTAACATATTTATCCAAACAAACTAGCGGAGGATACTAAATAAAGGGTAAGGATAGTGCAAATTTGTGAACAAATCAACAACATTAGTTCCTCTCGTTCGTCACAATGGATCCCTTCTTTAATAATTTTCATAACTTTATTCAATATCTGGTTGTTAGAACAACGTTTCTAATTCAGTGCTCCCTGTTCGCAGCCTAAAACTTACTTGCACAATTTCCCCATTTCTTGTCTCGATCGTAGTTGGGCGTCAGAGCACACCAAGGTCGTTTGTGGTTCTTCGATGTGCAGTGATTGTAACGACGTCCTTTGTAGATAAATGGGAATGCACAGCAGTAGCGCGAGGTAGTTCGTTTCCTGCATGATCCTACAGGTGAGAGTTCAAAAGTAACGGCACGAATGATATCTCAAGTCGAATAAAGTCACGCTCCATAAAAAGTTACTCATATTAACATTTAGTAGAGTAATATCAACCATATTAAGTCATGTCAAAGTTACACGTAGGGTCAGGAAACGAAGTTAATTTCATATCAGGTAAAGTTGTGTTAATCTGTCACACCATGTCACAACATGTCCAGTCATATCAAGGTCACGTTCTGTCACGTAACGCATTTTCACCGATAGAGTCGTGTTAATCTATGACGTCATGTCACTGTTGAGGTCACGTTGTGTCATGTTACGCATATCTGGTAAGTTTTAAATCTGCTAAGTCAATTCATGACATGTAAAATTATGTAGCGCAGTTTCATTCAAATCAGGTTAAGTCATGTCCATTCATGTCAAGTCGAGTACTGACAAGTCGTGAGCCACAATTCCTGTGCTCTCACCTCGAATAAAATACACGTCATTAGCCCACGGGCCACCTTTGCCGTTCCTACATCGATTGGATCGTCCATACTTCCTGTAGGTCAAGTGAGCTCTTGGACCTGTAGCGCACCATCCCTGATGCTGAACGGAAAAAGCCCTGTAGCCACGTCTCGCTGCAGCTGCGAAGCACTTGAAAATGGCGTCGCTTCTTCTTCGGTAATAGCCGCGGACAAGAAAATCTTTGCCATCCATTTGTGGAATGGCTCGACGGCCAGTGTCTCGCCAACATCCAGCAGGTTTAACTGAAAAGAGAACAGGAACCACTCCATGTAAAAGTTAGTGATTAGTCCTAAGTGATTTAACCCTTTCACTCCAAAGAGTGACCAAAGAGAATTTACTGCTAACAATATTCTTTTATTTTCCAGCAGAAAGGTTTTGACAAGAAATTTTACCTGGATTTAATATCAAATTCTCGAAGCTAAAATGATTACAGATATATGGAGGAATCTCCAGAGAATTTGTATTTAGATCTTGGCAGGGAAAAGGTCAAGGGTCAAAAGAGGTGAGATCAGAGTTCATTTTTGTACAGTGTGTCTTACGAGTCTACAGTTTCTCGACTAAAAATTCAAAATTTATCCGAGAATTTCTTTTTAACATAAATATAAAAAAGAAAGAGAAAGGTGGCCATACTTACGCAAGACATTAGGTGTTACCCGGATTGGTCGAGCTGTAAAAAACAAACGCAAATAAAACGTAAATAACTTTCACAAACAATACACGTATCTTTTCAAATTTTTAAAATGGCTGTCGTACAGCGCGCAACTGATCTATCTTGTCAGTTGTGTGGGGCGCCTTTTTACTTTGTTAGTTATTTTAACTATGGCTATAATGTTTTTGAATTATATTGTTTTCATCAATTTGTTGTCGTTCAATTGTAATAAATAGATAAAAATAGACACAAATAGATATGAATGTACGAACTTACGGCGTGCTCCACCCCTACAGTATCCCCAAAGTCTCCGTCTCTTATAGTCCGGAGTTATATAACACCAACTTTGTCCCCGTTTATTCTTGGCGCAACTGTTGTATCGGCGCCCGCGGTACACGAAAGGAAACGAACAGCAGTAACCTGTGGTAGTGCGATATCTGCACTTTCCTAAAATTGAAACACATCACTGACAATAAGAATCTTTCACTAGAAAACTCTTATTATTCAACACAATCATTTAGTTCACTTTTCTCACTTATTTTTGCTTTGCCCTATGCGTTATTTAGTTTTTCGATTTTTCTTCACAGAACTTTTAGTTTAATCATGAGTGATTCCTAAATTAACTACATCTAGTTTCAAATCACCAGCGACCCTTACAATCGGATTGGCTATCAGTAGAGCAAATTTTTTTTATTACGAATCGCTCTATTTTTTTTGCTCCAAATCGTCTCCTTTTCTCAAGCCAATGAAATAACAACAATGAGGAGCTGAAGACAAAACAACCAATCACATTCCAAGGTTTGCTAATGGTAACCAATCAAATTGCAAGAAAACGAAAGACAATGAAGCCATTGTGTGGCAACTTTGCAACTTTTGTCCCCAAATCACGAGTATGATTTCCGACCAAACTGCATTCCACTCAGTTCAGTTACCATTGCGAAGAACCAGAGAAAACGAGAAGGAATGATGAAATAATAGAAAAAAAAAACTCAAGTAGATATTCTGTAAAAAATCACTTCACCTGAGATCCTGTAGACATCATTTGCCCAGCCACCTCCCTTTCCATTCCTACATCTGTTTGAACGGCCATACCTGGCATAAGTGAACTGGGCACGGGGTCCTGAAAAACACTGACCACCATGTTGGACCCCGATGTACTTGTAGCCAAACCTGGCAGCATCTAAGGCGCATTTCTTTATGGCAAAGCGACGTTTTTGGTAGTTTCCTTTCAGAAGGATACTTCTGCCTTCACGGTAAGGGATGGCTCTGCGAGATGTGTCTTTAAAGCAGCCGACTCTTTGGACTATAGACGAAACGAGACACAAGGGAACACTTGCATTGGTTCTGATTTACCATGTTATAGTTTGTCGAGAGAACTCGCTAAAGCTTTCATCCAGTTAACTTTTTAACTAAATCAAGTTCCGCCTGAGTAGAATACTTTTTTTTTGGTTGCGTTCCTATAATTCCTCTCAATACCTATACGCTGCTTGTGACATTGAATTTTGATAAGGTTACCTATTGTGGTTACCAAGCTTCCGGAGTAGTTTTAACCCCCCGGTCAAAATGCGCTCTGATAGGCTCCAAATGAAAAAAAATATGTAGTAGCTAATACGACTGACAAGTGTAACACTAACACAACCACTCTGGCAAAACACTAAACGAAAGAAGGACTAGCAAGATATTAATAGCGTTACGTACGTGTTACTAGCGGTGTGACCTTGATGATAGGAGCTGAAATTGAAAAAAGAAAACGCAGATTAAAACTAGTAATATTTCTCTCACAGAGTTTTAAGAACTAATTTACAATTCTCTCACATGCAAACAAACAAACCAATTGGGATACCCTAGTTGTTTGTTCGTACGATGTATCCTATTCTTTACCACTTAAATAAAACGAAACCGGATACATTAAAGATATCATCCCTATATATTGTTTGACAATATATTTCTCACCTCCTCGTCCTCGGCAGTAACCCCACAATTTGTCCACGTCATAATTTGGAGTTGAGGCACACCATGGACGACGGTTTCTAGAATTGACCGTGGTACAGCTAGTATACTTTCGGCCCTTGTAAACGAACGGGAACACGCAGCATTCACCACGGGTTGATCGAACTCTGCAAGACCCTGACGTCAAAGGCAAAAAAACCCAATATAGTGAGAGTGTGTCGCACTACGGCAATTGAGTGTCGGGATCACATTGACATTGTTTTTACGGCCCCGTCATTGGTTAACTTCTCAGCCAATCAGCTTCAAAAATTCAACCAAAAGCACAAGAATCAAAATTTGGTTCACTTAATGTTTGCAAGAAACTGTTGATATGAACTATGCTTGAATAAAAATGGACAAAAGGAGTAAACAAATTTTTTCCAAATATGTTTTTACCAAAATTTCCATATGATATGCATATGCTATAAATCAACTTGAGGTTGACAGGTTTCTAGCAATAAAACATGAGGGTTACAAAAACCAAAGCCATCTTTACCCCTTAAGACGTACACGTCATTAGCCCAGGGTCCACCCTTTCCATTCCTACATCTGTTAGATTTCCCATATTTGGCATATGTACGATAAGCGTGTCTAGCAGAGGCACACCATCCGCCATGTTGGATTGCGAATACTGTGTAACCTCTCCTCTTTGCCGCCAGAGCGCACTTCTGAATTGAGTACTGCCTTCTGCGGTAATTTCCTTTAAGGAGACGACTTTTGCCTTCCAACGTTGATATGGCTCGTCTTCCTGTGTCCCTGAAGCAGCCGAGTCCTTTAGCTGATTAAAACAAAAACAACGAAAAAATCAGTATTTTACGAAACAAAAAATCACGTATATATGTCGAGGGAAATTACGAAAAAGCCTTTAAGGAAAGAGAAGTACATGTTTAACGTGGTTTTGGGTCTAAACAGTATAAGGTAAATCAACTACATAGGCATATTGTGCAAGTTCATGCGAGAGAATTTTAATAATTTTAGTTTACTCACCCACTAAAACCACTGTGATGCGGATTACTCGTCCTGGAAAAAAAGAAAAAAACAAAACAAAACAAAAAATAAAGTTTAAGCTGAGAGATTTAAATCCACTATATGTATAAACTATTACAACAATTCACTTATTCATAAAGCTGCTACGATGATTGGAGCAAGAGCCTAAACACAATATTGTAAGCTATCACAAACTTATCATAAGCTATAACTGATTATTAGTGACAATATCAAAAAAAAAATTATGTGTACTATGCAAAAAGTACCTAACAACTGTACTCTTTACAGTTAATTTAGTCCATTCAGCCAGCACACATGATCAAAAAAAAAAAAAAAAAAAAAAAAAAACAATGGGCAAAGTTGTAAACAGCTCATATTCTAGAAATGGAATGTATGAAAGACTTCAATTCAGATAGAAGTTTACTCTTTTATCAAATATGAAAAGGTACTACGACACTTACCTCTAACTCGTGGTACAACAGGTCGGACTGGTTTACGACGTCGGCCTAGTGTAATGGAAAAGGATTCAAAGTCTCGTGAAGGATTTGATGGTTTAAAGGGGTCACTGCTAATATTAAGCTATACAGTACGTTTATTATTTAGTGTTTCTCACTAGAGGCTCGGGTAAAATTAATTTCTGAAGCAAAGTGAAATAGCCTGTATTCATCAATATTTTCTGGGTCTCCTCTGATGTTAATCACTCAACTCTGATAATGACTTCGACTAAGGTTGTCAGAACTACTATCCACAATAGTCCTTCTCAGGACAACTGTCAGCCAGACAATCAGACTGCACAACTGCACAATTAATTTAAAGTATTTCAACACATACACCATAAGTAGCTGGTTTATGATAAAACTTACATTTACAAAAAAAAAAAAAAAAGAAAAAAAGAACAATGGGCAAAGTTGTAAACAGCTCATATTCTAGAAATGGAATGTATGAAAGACTTCAATTCAGATAGAACAACATCAGGGATGGTGTGCTACAGGCCCTAGAGCTCACCTGACATACGATAAGATAAAACTTACATTTACAATTTCCCCATTTCTTGTCGCGATCATAGTTAGGTGTCAGAGCACACCATGGTCGATTGTGGTTTCTTCTTGTACAACTGTTATAACGACGTCCTTTGTAGATGAATGGGAATGCACAGCAGTAGTGATTTGTGGCCCTTCTTCGACATTTACCTATAAAAACAAATTTTTATGTTATCCTATGAAGATAATTATCCCATATATAAAAACAGTTTAAAACAGTGGTATTCATTTTTCTTAAACCTACCAGAAACAAAGTAAACATCGTTTGCCCATGGACCACCTTTGCCATTCCTACATTGATTGGATCGTCCATACTTCCTGTACGTCAGGTGAGCTCTAGGGCCTGTAGCACACCATCCCTGATGTTGAACAGCAAAAGCTCTGTAGCGTCGCTTGGCAGCCTCCAGAGCACATTTTGCTATGGCATCACTTCTTCGTCTATAGAAACCACGCACAAGAAGGCCTTTTCCATCCATTTGTGGAATGGCTCGGCGACCTGTATCTCTGTAACAGCCTCGGGATCGAACTGTAATACAAGAAGTATCAAAATCAATTCTCATTTGGAGAAAGAAAACAAGAAAAGAGACAGGTCTCAGCCATGTTAATTAGAAGAATAGTAATAATCATTTAAATCCAGTACCATTTATTTCATTTGGCATCACTTGGACAATAATGACAGTACTGTAAATACTAAAAATGTGCAAGTATGATGTGACACAAAAACAAATAACAAAACTATTAAGTTACTTACTCACAACTCCACTGGTTACTTTAGTTGGAGGAGCTGGTGGAGCAAAAGAAGTTGACAAGCATTAGCAACACTGCAAAAAAAGTAACTAACAATTACCTCACTTTGATCAAGTCTAATGTTTATAGTATATCTTCATTAATACCTCTGTAACCACGGCAATATCCCCATTGTTTGCTCCGAGGATAATCTGGTGTAATTGGACACCATGGCCGCCCACTCTTTGTTTTTGCACATCTATTGTAACGGCGTCTACCATAGGTGAATGGGAACACACAGCAGTAACCAGACGTAGTTCGTTTTCTGCATTTTCCTAACAAAAAAGAAACACAAAACATTTCCTTTGGCTAACTGATCAAATCAGGGAAAAAGGGAAAAAATAAATGATACTACTGTCATTCCACATTCAAATACTGCAAAAAAAAAAAGCAACAAACAATGACAGCATTGGAAAACAAAGAAATACATAGGAAAAGTGATGATTATCATTAAAAGCAACCATTGTCTTCAATGTTGGTTATGTAAATACATATTTTTTCAGATATATTTTTTAAAGAACAATGAAAAGTAAATGAATTGGTCAACTTCTCAACACTTGTAACTACTTGCTACTTGAAAAGATTTCATCAAAGTTTCTTGTAAACTAATAAATGAATATATTATACTTTCCAACATTCAACCCTTTAACTCCTATGAGTGATCAAGAAAGAATTTCTCCTTACAATAGCAATACAAGATAGGTGATGAGAATCAAAAAAATATAATTTAGGGGATTCTTACATGATCCAATATAAATTTTCCAACTAACATCATAAGAGTTGTAGACTGTAAGGAGAATTACTAATGAGATGTGAAAGTGAAAAGCCTAGGTAATATTATGCACATTTGATATTTCAATCGAACTGGAATTTATATAGGCAAGTTTGCCAATTTGGAAACTGGAAATTTCACCAAACACAGTCTCACCTATAATCCTGTAAACATCATTAGCCCAAGGTCCACCTTTGCCATTCCTACATCTGTTTGATCGGCCATACTTAGCAAAGGTTTTGTGAGCCCTCGGTCCAGATGCACACCATCCACCATCTTGGATTCCAATGAACTGATAGCCACGCCTTACAGCTTCATAAGCACATTTTTCAATAGCTTTTCTTCGGCGCTTATAGTTTCCTCTTAACATAGGACTTTTACCATCTAGTTGTGGGATGGCCCTACGCCATGTATCCTTAAAACAACCAATTCTCTGGACTGAAAAAAGAGGACAAAAGAAATGTGTTTTGTTATGTTATATTATAATATTAGACCAAAAAATTAAACAAAATTTGGCATGGACAGACTGCAAGGAAGCTTTTGGTTTGACCTAGATTCAGTTTTTGATCACTTACTAGCATATTATCAGTCTGTCATTAAAACTTTTTTCACTCTTCTAATAGTACCCTTGACAAAAGTCTGAACTGCATTCTTATTACACAAAGTATTATCAGCACCACCACTATCATCAGTTTAGAATTTGGTTTATAAACACTTACGTCTCAGGGGTGGTGTGAGTCTTACTAGACGTCCTGAAAGTAGAAATAAAATACTCATACTTTATCACATCTATTTGAAAATAACTAGTGACCCTTGTAATTTGATTGGCCCTTAATCAGAAAGATGTAATTTATTCAAAAATCACACTTTTTTCTATGAAGAGCACCTTCTCCCCCAACCAGTAAGGATGGAAGAGTAAGACAAAACAAGCAATTGGATTGCAGATTTCAGCAATGTTATTTATTCACCAATTATACTCTTTTCCTAATTTTCATATTCATTTTCTTTTGCCACAGGATTAGTACAACAATCGTGACTACCAATATCCAATAACTTGGACCATCAAATGATGTGATTTCAAAACGGAAGTACTGGTAATAAGGCTTTGTTTCTAGAACTATGGGACTGAAATCATAATTTTGATTTCACATCAAAAAAATGCTGTGCTTGGTCCATTTGTCTTTCTCGTAATAGCTTTTTTACACTGATAACAGTCCACAAATGAACTAAATTTAAGTCTTAGTTAGGGGGGGAAGCTCGCAGTCATCACCCAAATGAGCTTCCTCACAAACAAATTTGCATATATAATTAAAAAATGTATTTTCTTGCCAAAATATAATCTTAATCTGAAAATCTAAATTACTCATTTTACTTAGTATTACCAATGAAATAAATTTAACGGAATTAAAAGTTGAGTCATCAAACACATTTCTTCACCTGCACCACCACAATATCCAAACAATTTGTCTACATCATAGTTGGGAGTTATAGCACACCATGGCCGTCGAGATCTTATTCTGGTACAACTGTTGTATCGTTTACCGCGGTAAATGAACGGAAACACGCAACAGAAGTTTTGAGTTGTGCGTTTTCGACATGACCCTGAAAAACGCCAAAAAAATTAGGCAACAGCTAAAGGACTTGTTCTTATACAATATATTTTCCCGTTTCCAACGCACTCACAGGAGATTTATGTTGTGAGATTATCTTAGTTTATGAAAACTTACTGTGAGAACTGCATTACTGAAGACACTGTAATGACTTTGTAACAAATTCCATGGCACGCGATTCGCAGATGCACTGCCTGGACAAACGTTATGATCACAACTTCTCGTCTTACAGGCACTGATATCGTGAAAGGGAGTTCACTTGAAATATATAAAAGCTCAAATGTATTTCAATCATAGGCTGGAATGTCGTGAAATTTTGTCTCGTTAACTAAACAATTGATTGGCATAATGGCTCAATGTCCGCCATTTTGGTTTAAAGAGTCCCAGCCTTCGCTCAGTTACACTGGTGATATTTTGGTACTGTACGCGTTGCCGGAAGCTTTTCGTAAACAAGGGCACAAAATCAAGCTTTTACCTTAAGGTAAGTTAAGTTTCCTTTGATTATTTCGAATGTGTTTGGATAAAAAGTTAAATTAAATGTGGAGTAAAATTTTTAAATGAAGTTTCAACATCAACTTGTGGTACCTCGGTAAAAATCCATTCTCAGATTTTGACTTGTTGTACATATATTGACAGACTCAGTCACTTTTTTAACAAACTTACCCTTAAGAAAGTAGACGTCATTTGCCCAAGGTCCTCCCTTTCCATGTCTACATCTGTTGGATCTTCCGTATTTACCATATGTTCGATACGCATATTTCGCGGAAGCACACCATCCACCATGTTGCACGGCGAAAACACCCCAACCTCGCCTTTTCGCTGCCATAGCACACTTCTGAATTGCGTAACGCCTTCTGCGGTAACTTCCTTTCAAAAGACGACTTCTGCCTTCCAGTGTTGCTACCGCTCGTCGACCAGTGTCCCTGAAGCATCCTTTACTTATTGCTGTGAAAGTAAACACTCAACATGTGATTATTCAAAGGTTGTGCAAGGGCCTCGAATTAAAATCAGTAGCGTATATGTACTCACAAGTCTTTGAATTCAAGACAGGTCAATTAGTATTATTAACTTATTGAGTTATGAATTCACATCGACACTTTTTATTTAGCTCGCTTGAAAAATAGTTTTCCCTCTAATTCACGCCTTTCCACGACGTACTTCCTATGAAATTGGGGTAAAAACAACTAACGATGAAAGAAAACCCGAGTCCTTCCATTAAAACACATCAGTTCTCAGTAGATGCCTCAGGTACAAAAAAAAAAATTTTTACCTATGACGTTTGCAGTAATTCTGATAACTCTCCCTAAAATGAAACAACAAAGAGCAATTGTAAGTTCTGCGTAAAAGACTTCTTACTTAACAAAACAAGCGTATGAGCAAAAACAAGTAATAAAAAATTGGAATTGCCACTGAAAGTATTTTTTTATATAACAGTGTAGTAAGGGATATCTGATAGTCTTGACAGTGTAACGAATTTTCAATGTTTTTTCAGAAAAAATACTTCCAAAAGAGGGATGGCATTACTGTAACATCGCGATAGTTTCGGCAACAGTGGTTTCAATAATGTTTGGTGGTTTAGGGTTAATGTTAGGCGAGTAGTTTTGAAGGCCTGAGGAGCTTTCACTCCCTAGGTTCGTCCGGGCTTCTCTGGGAAATTTTGTAGGCCTGAAGGGCTTCCACTTGTTGGGGAATTCTTGGCTCCCCTGGTAAAATTTTGATGGTTTGAATATTACAATTGCATTTTTGGCATTTTGAGATCCATTAAAAAGCCGGTTGCTCTCTTTTTCTTGGCCGTCAACCAATTTGAAGAGAATTTAATGTATGTCAGATTTTAGCCAGCCCATAACATGAAACCAGATCTACCAGCTATCTGGATGTTATTTAAAAGCCCTAAGTAAACAGAAAATGCAGAAAATAATCACTCTCAGCATAACTGAAATACTCGGAATTTGGTAAGTGTATGACGGGTGAAAATACTGCTTTTTTACGGGGCCTTGCTCATAGTCTAACGGCCATGTGAAACAGACGGTGCATGCTTCTAATTTCAGAATGATTTATTTCATACATCTTTGGTTCAACTTTTCAAGAGCTGGTCATATTATGTTAAAAAAAATCATATTTTTACAACAATTCATGACAAAATTTTTGTGGCCTGCTAAGGATAGTAAATTTCAAATTGCTTAGGTTGCCGTTTTTTAAAATTGTTAATTAATTTTTTTTAGCTTAAACTTACTTCTTCTGAGGCATTTTCGTTCACATTCAGCTTTTGACCCAAAGTTATTAGCATTTCCTCGGCACCCGCCATAAATGAACATCTGGCACCTTCCTGTGGCCCTATTGTAGTACCATCTTCGCATTGCAGCACGGCAAGGACCAGTTACTTTTGGAAGGTTACAAATTCCCCCTTTTAAAGAAAAAAGTCACCAATAAGCCTGTTGAAAACAGCGATTACGCCTTGTGTGTTCCATTGAAATTAGCCTAACATTTTATGCCAGACTTCGATAAAGGTCATTGATCATGAAATTAAAGTTAGGTCTAAGTAGCTCTGTATCCCTGATTTTTTTAAAGTTACTCTATTATACCAGGCAAGAAAAAGGGAAAAACTTTATATATCGTTCATATTTATTCATATCAATTTAACTGTAGCTCTTCCTTTGTAATACTGAGCTTTTCTTTCTTTAAAATGTTTCGTGGTTCAGGCACGATACTAAAACTGTTACCATAAAAAAAAAAAATAAACTTACTCCCTCCACTTGGAGGTCTCACAGGGCGCGTACCTGGAAGCAAAACACACCAGCTTTCATTCAAAATTAAAAATAATACATTTCTTTTGATAATAATCCATTATAATGACAAATTTTCTTGTCTATGAAGCCTTTATATCTCATACTAAAATCTACTAACACACCTTTGCATGCTCGTCGTTGTATAGTACCCACTATAGAGCCCAATTGTCTAAACCCGGCTGTTATCACGTGACTTCTCCGTCCTGCCGCTATTTGTAAGAGCTGTCTACTGTTGTATTTCCGACCGATTCCAACCGCATAACATTTGATGTTTGCTCGTCGGAACAAATTTGCAGGAGACACCACACTGTCATATGATCTTCCATCAGTCATTACTATAGCAACCTGAAACACAAAAGATCCAGTTTCTGTTTAAGTATAGAAAATGGAGCATCTAGTTTTCCTGCTGATACAAATGTAGTTGAGATGGTTTATCAAAATCTTACAATTATACCTTACGAACTCCTCTCCGTGCATATCGAAACACCCGGCTATAACAGTACCGCATAGCATATCCGGTCCTCGTACTACCCCTGGGGTATCGTATGCGACTAATGGCATTTAGAATTTGTCCTTTGGAACGATAACGTCGAAAGTCGAAGATCAGACGAGGACTTGACGAGTACAGTACGACTCCTACTCGGGTTTGCCCGCCTCTGAAGTTAAAGCGGCTGACAATCGCTCTGACGAAGTTGAGGCATCGTCGGAAGTTTCCTCTGCCATACTGCTCGATGCTTCCTGAACCATCGATGACGAAAGCCAAGTCGACCCGAGCACGGCACGCTGCAATTAGACATGAACACAGGAGTGAACTTTCTTTTACAGTGTGTAGGGACAGTTGGGCACGTTTTTCATTTTAGAACGACTCAAAGAAAGTAACACAACTCTGATTGGCCAATGGGTCAGTTCTTTAGGCATCATTTCCGTTGAACTGCAAAACCTGTTTTTCCTAACCACCTATCCTTTCAAGCCATTAATTTGGACTCTATAATGCTGCAAAAAACTAACGCCTAGTAAGAAATGAATATCGGAATGGTGTTAGTTTAGGTTATTAAAAAAAAACGGCATCCTATTAGCGTGAACTCCACACCGAAAGCATTAAAAATTTCTCCTAGCTCTGTAGACACAAAATAGTCCTCCTTCCAATTTCTATCTAGCTAGACCGTTTTTTTCTTTTTTTTTCAAGAAATGAGCTTCAAAACCCTTGCAAATCAGTATCGGACTGTTGCTAGTTTCGGTCATTTAAAAAAAACGCATTTTATGAGCGTGACCCCTGTACAAAAAGCATTAGACAAGTAGGGCTGGGATACGAAGGCTGAAGACTTTTCCGCCACAATATTCCGTTAGCCTTGTAGACTAAAAATTATTTCTAGCAATTTCTATCCAGCTAGACCGATTTTTCTCTGTCCTGAAATGAGCTTCAAAACCCCATTACGCAGAACAAACCCCGGGCTTAGAGAAATACCTGCTGCTGCCATCACTTTATGAGAATATTGATATCAGATGCGATGTGAAAATGAGTTTAATGTTACTTTGTACAAAGTGTGTGAATAACTTACCCCCTCTTGGTGGTCTTACTGGGGGTCTGACAGGGCGTGTACCTGCAGGAAAAACACATCATCTTTAACTTAAATTGAAAAATAAATAGAAAAAATAAACCAAAAAGACTCTTTTTGTATTTGTTTTTATTGTTTAAATCATCTGTTGCTCTATAATTATAGATCTTCTACTTTATGAAGCCTTATAGTTCCAATATTGAAGTTCAAATTAAAAAGTAACACACCTCTGCATGCTCGTCGTTGTATAGTACCCACTATAGAGCCCAATTGTCTAAACCCGGCTGTTATCACGTGACTTCTACGTCCTGCCGCTATTTGTAAGAGCTGTCTACTGTTGTATTTCCGACCGATTCCAACCGCATAACATTTGATGTTTGCTCGTCGGAACAAATTTGCAGGAGACACCACACTATCATATGATCTTCCATCAGTCATTACTATAGCAACCTAAAATACAAAAGATCCAACTTCTGTTTAGATAAGGGAAATGGAACATCTAGTTTTCCTACTAATACAAATGTAGTTGAGATGGCTTCACCAGTCAAATATCTTACAGTTATACCTTACGAACTCCTCTCCGTGCATACCGGAACACCCGGCTATAACAGTACCGCATAGCATATCCGGTCCTCGTACTACCCCTGGGGTATCGTATGCGACTAATGGCATTTAGAATTTGTCCTTTGGAACGATAACGTCGAAAGTCGAAGATCAGACGAGGACTTGACGAGTACAGTACGACTCCTACTCGGGTTTGCCCGCCTCTGAAGTTAAAGCGGCTGACAATCGCTCTGACGAAGTTGAGGCATCGTCGGAAGTTTCCTTTGCCATACTGCTCGATGCTTCCTGAACCATCGATGACGAAAGCCAAGTCGACCCGAGCACGGCACGCTGTAATTAGATATGAAAACAGGAGTGAACTTTCCTTTACAGTGTGTAGGGACAGTTGGGCGCGTTTTTCATTTTAGAACGACTCAAAGAAAGTAACACAACTCTGATTGGCCAATGGGTCAGTTCTTTAGGCATCATTTCCGTTCATCTGCAAACCTGTTTGTCTTAACTACGAATTGTTTCAACCTTTATTTTAAATCTATAATGCCGCAAAAAACTAACACCTAGTAGGGAATCAATATCGGACTGTTGCTAGTTTCGATCATTTTAATAAAATCGCATTTTATGAGCGTGACCCCTGTGCAAAAAAGCATTAGAAAAGCAGGGCTAGGATAGAAAAGCTGAATACTTTAACGCGACAATATTCCCCTGGCCTTCTTGACACAAAAAGTTCTTTCTTGCAACTTTTATCCAGCTGGACTGTTTTCTTTTGTTTAAAAAATGAACTTCAAAACCCCATTGCACAAAATAAAACCTGGGCTCAAACAAATGCCTGTTACTGCCATCACCTTATGAGAATATTGATATCAGATGCGATGTGAAAACGAGTTTAATGTTATTGTATACAAAGTGTGTGAATAACCTACCCCCTCTTGGTGGTCTTACTGGAGGTCTGACAGGACGTGTACCTGCAGCAAAAACACATTAGCTTTGAGTAAAATTGAAAAATAAATAGAAAAGGTAAACCAAAAAGACTCCACAGTATTTGTTTATTGTTTAAATCATCTGTTGCTCTATAATTATAGATCTTCTACTTTATGAAGCCTTATAGTTCCAATATTGAAGTTCAAATTAAAAAGTAACACACCTCTGCATGCTCGTCGTTGTATAGTACCCACTATAGAGCCCAATTGTCTAAACCCGGCTGTTATCACGTGACTTCTACGTCCTGCCGCTATTTGTAAGAGCTGTCTACTGTTGTATTTCCGACCGATTCCAACCGCATAACATTTGATGTTTGCTCGTCGGAACAAATTTGCAGGAGACACCACACTGTCATATGATCTTCCATCAGTCATTACTATAGCAACCTGAAACACAAAAGATCCAGTTTCTGTTTAAGTATAGAAAATGGAGCATCTAGTTTTCCTGCTGATACAAATGTAGTTGAGATGGTTTATCAAAATCTTACAATTATACCTTACGAACTCCTCTCCGTGCATATCGAAACACCCGGCTATAACAGTACCGCATAGCATATCCGGTCCTCGTACTACCCCTGGGGTATCGTATGCGACTAATGGCATTTAGAATTTGTCCTTTGGAACGATAACGTCGAAAGTCGAAGATCAGACGAGGACTTGACGAGTACAGTACGACTCCTACTCGGGTTTGCCCGCCTCTGAAGTTAAAGCGGCTGACAATCGCTCTGACGAAGTTGAGGCATCGTCGGAAGTTTCCTCTGCCATACTGCTCGATGCTTCCTGAACCATCGATGACGAAAGCCAAGTCGACCCGAGCACGGCACGCTGCAATTAGACATGAACACAGGAGTGAACTTTCTTTTACAGTGTGTAGGGACAGTTGGGCACGTTTTTCATTTTAGAACGACTCAAAGAAAGTAACACAACTCTGATTGGCCAATGGGTCAGTTCTTTAGGCATCATTTCCGTTGAACTGCAAAACCTGTTTTTCCTAACCACCTATCCTTTCAAACCATTAATTTGAACTCTATAATGCTGCAAAAAACTAACGCCTAGTAAGAAATGAATATCGGAATGCTGTTAGTTTAGGTTATTAAAAAAAAACGGCATCCTATTAGCGTGAACTCCACACCGAAAGCATAAAAAATTTCTCCTAGCTCTGTAGACACAAAATAGTCCTCCTTCCAATTTCTATCTAGCTAGACCGTTTTTTTCTTTTTTTTCAAGAAATGAGCTTCAAAACCCTTGGAAATCAGTATCGGACCGTTGCTAGTTTCGGTCATTTAAAAAAAACGCATTTTATGAGCGTGACCCCTGTACAAAAAGCATTAGACAAGTAGGGCTGGGATACGAAGGCTGAAGACTTTTCCGCCACAATATTCCGTTAGCCTTGTAGACTAAAAATTATTTCTAGCAATTTCTATCCAGCTAGACCGATTTTTCTCTGTGTATGTGTAAGTGTATGACGGGTGAAAATACTGCTTTTTTACGGGGCCTTGCTCATAGTCTAACGGCCATGTGAAACAGACGGTGCATGCTTCTAATTTCAGAATGATTTATTTCATACATCTTTGGTTCAACTTTTCAAGAGCTGGTCATATTATGTTAAAAAAAATCATATTTTTACAACAATTCATGACAAAATTTTTGTGGCCTGCTAAGGATAGTAAATTTCAAATTGCTTAGGTTGCCGTTTTTTAAAATTGTTAATTAATTTTTTTTAGCTTAAACTTACTTCTTCTGAGACATTTTCGTTCACATTCAGCTTTTGACCCAAAGTTATTAGCATTTCCTCGGCACCCGCCATAAATGAACATCTGGCACCTTCCTGTGGCCCTATTGTAGTACCATCTTCGCATTGCAGCACGGCAAGGACCAGTTACTTTTGGAAGGTTACAAATTCCCCCTTTTAAAGAAAAAAGTCACCAATAAGCCTGTTGAAAACAGCGATTACGCCTTGTGTGTTCCATTGAAATTAGCCTAACATTTTATGCCAGACTTCGATAAACGTCATTGATCATGAAATTAAAGTTAGGTCTAAGTAGCTCTGTATCCCTGATTTTTTTAAAGTTACTCTATTATACCAGGCAAGAAAAAGGGAAAAACTTTATATATCGTTCATATTTATTCATATCAATTTAACTGTAGCTCTTCCTTTGTAATACTGAGCTTTTCTTTCTTTAAAATGTTTCGTGGTTCAGGCACGATGCTAAAACTGTTACCATAAAAAAAAAACAATAAACTTACTCCCTCCACTTGGAGGTCTCACAGGGCGCGTACCTGGAAGCAAAACACACCAGCTTTCATTCAAAATTAAAAATAATACATTTCTTTTGATAATAATCCATTATAATGACAAATTTTCTCGTCTATGAAGCCTTTATATCTCATACTAAAATCTACTAACACACCTTTGCATGCTCGTCGTTGTATAGTACCCACTATAGAGCCCAATTGTCTAAACCCGGCTGTTATCACGTGACTTCTCCGTCCTGCCGCTATTTGTAAGAGCTGTCTACTGTTGTATTTCCGACCGATTCCAACCGCATAACATTTGATGTTTGCTCGTCGGAACAAATTTGCAGGAGACACCACACTGTCATATGATCTTCCATCAGTCATTACTATAGCAACCTGAAACACATAAGATCCAACTTCTGGTTAGGTAAGGGAAATGGAATATTTAGTTTTTCAGCTGATAAAAAGTGGTTGAGATGTTTTGCCAGTCAAGTATCTTACAGTTATACCTTACGAACTCCTCTCCGTGCATACCGGAACACCCGGCTATAACAGTACCGCATAGCATATCCGGTCCTCGTACTACCCCTGGGGTATCGTATGCGACTAATGGCATTTAGAATTTGTCCTTTGGAACGATAACGTCGAAAGTCGAAGATCAGACGAGGACTTGACGAGTACAGTACGACCCCTACTCGGGTTTGCCCGCCTCTAAAGTTGAAGCGGCTGACAATTGCTCTGACAAAGTTGAGGCATCGTCGGAAGTTTCCTTTGCCATACTGCTCGATGCTTCCTGAACCATCGATGACGAAAGCCAAGTCGACCCGGGCACGGCACACTGTAATCAAATCAGTATAAGACATCATTGATCTCTCTGTTACAATGTGTAATGGTAGTTGCATGCAGAGATGAAATTTTGTAGGGGAAGGTAGACTTTGCCTATTTACACCATAAAATCTACCCTTCAATCGTCGTCACAAAAAGGTTTTTTTCCACTACTATCCAATCTATGATCTATATTTTTTCAGAACTAATGTTTCAGACATTCATCGGATAAAAAAGAAAGTGTAGGGTATTTAAGGTACACCCGTGCTCATTTTTTAAGGTTTCATTTTAGATGCATTAAAATTCAACGGGCCCGAAAGGATCCTTTTTCGTGATCTCTGTTCGTTATGCTCAACTTTTTCCAGCTAAAAGAAATAGAAATAAGTTAAGGGCTATCACTTACGCACCCTTCAGATTTCATCGATCGAAGTAAGTTATGTTTGACTTACCGGAAGAATAGTTCTATTTAGGAGCATTTTATCTTAGAGGGCCTGCATTCTAAAACTATTAAAATTGAGAGGAAACTTCGTTGGCTTTATTGTAATGGACTTAAGCCATGATGCTCAAAACATACCTGGACGGGGGATTGATCTTCCTAGAAGCAAGAGAAACAACACAGGTCATGAATTTTGTATCGATGGTACCGATTTAGTAATTCGTGTCAAAATCGCTAATATTTGTGAGTAAAAAAAAATTAATTCATGTTCTGTTTGAGATGAAAGTATGTTACTGAGTTGCACTGAAATCAGTGTGTCTTTGCATCAACATTCGTCACTGACTTAACTCTTTCCGCCAATGAGTGACCAAATGGCATCTGATTGGTTGAGAAAAATGCGCAAGTTTTCTTGACCAATCACAGAATAAAGTAAAGCAAAACCAAAACAAACTTCGATTACTTTAAGCACTTAATTGAAAAAGCTCTTTTAGGAAAACTCACCATTTACTTCCCGTGACTGGTACCTGGGTGAAGAAATATATAAACACTAGTTTCAACAGATACGAATGTAACATCGCACTTCTCTCGGTTTTAGTCGAAGAAACTCGAATATTTCTCATCAATAAATTTTCAGCTCTGAATATTCTGATTGTTTCACTCAACTACAGTTATCAGCCCATATTCCGAGTCACCTTATATGGAAATACATTGCACAACTGTTGCGAAGCTGAAAAAATCACCAGATATCCAAACATTCAGGATTTATTGAAATTTTATCATTTGAACAATTATCAACATGCATTTATGGAATAATTGTTAATTACTTCAAAGAGATGATAATCCACAACGAAAACTATAAAAAAAAGTTTTGCTTTCACCAGCTAGAACTGATTTCATCACAATTAAAAAGACTGACATAAAATATTTAAATGACAGATTGTCATGCTTGCTGTATTTGATTTAAATTTTTTCCCAGTGTAATATTTTTAACCACCATTACAGAGGGACGTGATGTTTTTCCTTATTGCACCACACTTGAAACAAATTTTCACGGCATATTTACAAACAAGAAACAGCAAGACCTGCAAAGTGCAAGGTGTCTCCTTAACTTTAAACAAAATACTTTTGTTCACACGCATGCAACCATATTATTTCTTCTCAACTGGACCCTATGGTTCAGTGAGCGAACGCTTGTCTTAGTGTAAGTTTTACGTTGTATAGTACCCAGGTGCTCTTTCATGTCTAGTAACAAATAATTCTCTTAATTTAGGACTGGTAACTAATTTCTTAATCGATAAATAATACATAAGAATGAACACTTAAGGAAACCTAACTGACAAAGATCAAAGAGGAAAATAATTTCCTCGGTCGACTTTCCAAGTGAAGATCGATCTTTTAATGCCACTTATTCCTGCAATAATTACATTGTCTGTTGATTTCGTGAATTGAATAATGTTAACGTTGAAATAAGCCCAGCAATTGATGGTGGACAACAGGTTTGCATATTGTATATTTTCGATCGAATCTCAAGATCAAATTCTCTTTGTAGAAATCTAAAGGGTGGATAACTTTAAAAGGAATGTACGATTATTAGAGGAAATTTGAAGATTTTAGAAAACTTATCATCGATAACGTTTACGAAACAGGCGTCATTATTAACATGATTTTCTCGCTTAAAACGCTAGACAAAATTAGCAACAATTAAAGCCCATTAAAAGGCGTTCTCAAGATGACCAAAGAATCTTGAGAGCAACAGAATAAACCTTTTTTCAAGTTAGTTACTTTTATAGAAACTATTAGCCCATAACACTTTTCATCTTTCATTTTAAAATATGCTGTTTGAGTATCTGCTGTTGGATACAAAGAACGTTCAAAGCAAAATTCTAGACGAGTTAAATTACATCAAAAAGAGGGACTTGATTTACTTACACTTGCAGGACAACAGTCGACAGAAAAAGTGCTCGTATCCAACCCATCGTCCCTTTTAGTGGAGATGATTTCGTGGACACAACATTTTCAAAACTGGCAAAGCACTAACTGAGGTAACCAACTTAGTAATAATCTCTAACGAAAAACAATGTTGATAAATTACTTCACCTGTTGCACTCGATTTGTTTTCCAAATAAGCTGAAAAATTCATGTTTGATCCACGAAACTGCACCGACTAGACTTCCTAGAGAACCAAGTAGATATTGGGAAAAAGTTAAGTTTCTTCCTTTGGCATCCTAAGAAACAACTCTTGCAACCAAAAGTTTTTTGTTTATCAAACAAAGTGCGTGCATAAACGAATTAGCAAAGATGGGGTTGAGGAGAGGAGAGAGATAGGGAGGCCTGAAGTTTGTATTATACGAGGGTGGTGGAAAACAAATGAAAGAGGCGTATTATTATATTAAGATCATTTTGATCTGGAGTCATGTAATTTGCACCCCGATTTTTCTTAACTTAGGTCGTTTCTAACACTTAAAGCAACCGAAATTTCTCTTAGGCTTAAGTCTTCAAGAGGCGAGGTACGTTACGCATGCCCTAAAAACTAACCATTTTCTTTTGGACATAAAGGATATTAATTTGGTACAGAAAGAAAAAAAAAGTTTAACCACAAGTTAATCGACAGGTCTCAAGGATGACATTTCCAGAAAATATTGAGAAAAAAAAAAAGATAAAAATCTTTTTCCACTGAGTTTACTACAGGTATCTAATGAGAGCCAATGTCTGGTAAGGGAGAAAAAAATAAGCCATCGTCGTATTCTGTTGAAGATCATTATTTAAAACGTCTCACGGGCTATAAACAATATACATGTATTTCTTGCAGTTAACGTCTTTTATCTTTCATGTCTCATCAGTGGGTCGTCTAACATATTTAGATATTTTATTAGCAATAAATGAGTCACAAAAGGAATTTTTCTGTTTCGTTACTTGTCATCCTAAGTCGCCGCGGCGTCGTACGAAACAGATTTTTTTTTGCCAACTCGTTTTTCAGCATGCAGCTGAAGAATAACTTGACTTGTTCAATGTGACCAGAACTAACGTCATGTCCGACTGTGTCTGAATCCAGCTTGCTTATGTAAATTTCCAGCTACCCAAAAGAATATAAAAGACGAAGAGAAGCAATATACACAAACAAACAAAAAATTCGTTCTACATTCTAAAGAGTGTTAAACTTCATAATTATCTTTCTTAAAACTGAGCGTTGTAAATGGTTTGTGAAATAAAATGAATAAATAGATAAATAAATTTTAAAAATGAACTAATAGCCTCGATTCTTTTAACTTTAAGCTGAGATTTTTAATCGGTTTAAATTTCCATCCTTATTACAACTGATGCTTATTGACTCGTGATCTTAGCCCATTTACAAGTTAGTAATGATCATGGTCCACATGTATTTTTTAAATACAGACTTAAAACGGCTGTTAACATCAACTAACATTTTGATTGTAAACTTAAAAATTACGACTACCTCATTTTTATAGGCCGTACTTGAATTTCTTCACACACAGAAAAAATCGGAATGTCTTCACAAAAAGCAACCTATTCCTGGCTGAAGCATTTAAAAAATTGTGTCTAACCGGACATAATTCTGAATGTAGTCATGAATTTTCTCTGTAGGCGAAAATGAAAAAAAAAAACAAAAAATATCAGGGAACACCGTACATTCGAAGTATAAGCCAATATTTTCGCTTCCTTTCATCTCCCACGGCTACAATCTTATTTTAGCTGAAGTGCTTGCGGTTTTCATTCCTAGTTTCCATAAAAAACTTGTGAGACATCATGGAATAAAAATAAAATTGGGTGCAACTCTCAAACTACATAGTAATACAGTAATCGCCTAAAAAGGAAGAAGTAATTTTCTTCAGAGGGAGAAACTCCATTGGCCGCGCGCAATTTTGGGGTCTGGGACAGTTATTTGACAGTCTCTCGAACTACATACAGAGAACATTAGACAGTAGTGGAGTACGTTTACTATGAAGTAATGTGATGGCGCGAACACGGGGATCCTTGTAAAATTTAATTCATTTTCAGAAACGTGACCTGAATACGGCGTCAACAAAAGTTTGTCTTGAACATCGAAGTTAAAACCCGTGGAAATTGACCTCCGTGGACAAAAATGTTTTCTTAAATAAGCCGTGTAGACTGCGATGTCAACAAACGGAAAAAAGTAAATATCTTTTAAGCAAATTTAAGAACTATTCTGTGCACTACGTGTCACTGGGAAAATATCTAAATTCTCTATTTAGTTTAAAGGAGGATTTATTGTCTTGCTAAAGAGGATATACTTGTGTCAAGACGTACAACTCGGAATTTTTTTCACTCAACAACAAGTTTGCAATTTCACAACAAGACCTTGTCGTGAATTCTTGTTTACTCTTTTGATTTATTTTTGAAGATCCGGAAACAGGTTTACAAAGAGCAACAAAAGAAAACCATTCCCTAAAATCGCAAAATAATTTTGACTGTGTTTGCAAGATGGCAACTTAATTGCATTTGTAGGACAGTAAATTTGGCTCAATAGCTGAGATTATTCGGCCTGTGCAGAAATGGTAGTCATCTGTTATGATACAAAATAAACTACTCTGTGGAGTTTGTTTGAACTTTTAAGCGAATGAAATTACCGGCGAAAGGGATAACAATACGAAACATAGTCAAAAGCCATCATGTTAAGTAAAGCTATGTTGTTCTTGTGAGCTTTAAACAAACACCGCATACACAGGGCGCCATTAACACAAAAAGGAAAATGCTGCGCACAATATCACAAACTGACTTGTCTTTTGTCATAGGAACTTGCTCTCCAATCTCTCTTGTGAGCACCAATTGTTAAAGTGACGTGAATATCAAACAAAAGAGGTGCCGAGCGATGCCTTTTGTGAAAATGCTAATATCTTAATTACCCCCTGAAGGACCATTAAGGCAAGCAGTGGAGCATGAAATACTGTATTTAGAAGGATTACAACACGGATTAAGGGATGTTATCTCGTGACCGGCGAAGTAGGTTTCCGTCATCTGACGGCGGTTGGCGCATTCACGGATGTAAATTTAGCTCAAAGCACGTTACAAGGCATTGCAATACGGCGAAGTTGTCATAAGTTATTTGAAGCGTCGCAGTGAAGAGCTTCCTTTGTAAACTCTTAATTCTTGTCAGTGACTTAGAGCACTCTCGCGAAAACAGGTCAACAGCTAACTCTAAAGTGAAGAAAAAGCACTGAAGTGTGTTTAGCAGAAGAATCTGTCATGGAACTGTCTCAAACCGACTCGCCTGGAACCGTTCGAAGATACGCAGACAGACGAAAGAAAGAGAAATTGCAGAGATGTAGATCGGTCGGAAACGTTGCATTTCCGAATGGTTTAAACCTTTACAATCACGCCTGTCACAATAAAAGGAGGCATACAATACCCACAGAACAAGAGAGGACACCACCAGCTATTGTCATTGATTGTGCAAAAGACGAACCACAGGATAAACTGAACGAACTCGACATGCTAAATAACAATTACGATGAAGGTCTCTTAAATCCTTCATACGTTTTAGACGCCGCTGTAGCGAGGAATGACTCTCGCCTGCTTCATGGAATTTTAAGCGCTGGACACATTATGTTGGACAATTTAAACGCCAGCGGAGGGACTGCAATGCACGAAGCTGCATTTCAAGGTAAAGTGAAATGTTTGGAAGTGTTTCTGAAGTTTGGCGCTTCGGTAGACATAAGAGATAAAGAGGGATGGACGCCTCTTCACGCCGCTGTCTGCGGAGGTGATATTAGAGCTGTAATTTTCCTTATTAGGAATGGAGCGAGCGTAAAAGCTTACACGAGGGAAGGACTTACACCTGTTGAAATCGCAATGGACAACAAGGACAAGAAAATGGTCCAAGCGCTTTCTCTTCTTAGCACGGGAAACAAGCGCGTTCGAATGTTTGCACAAGAAGCATGACTTTTGAACAACGACATCACTTGTACACTTGTACATACATAATTGCTCTTGTTTAAAATACGTTTACATTCTTCATCACCTGAACAAATGTTGGATATGATCATAATATATATTTCAGCGATAGATTAATCTTATAAGGATTGCTAAAGTTAGAGCCATAAGTAAGTCACTCTACAAAGAGCCAAAGTACAGTTAACATCGCAATAATACCATGCACTCTGCACATGCCTAATTAATATGTATATAACAAATTTCCCGATATTTTTTTTTAACTTAAGTAGATTTCTTAGAAGTCTACCAGTAATTCTCTTTTAAGCTGTCACAACAGTTTTTCTTTGATAGCTGAGTCAGAATTACTGAGTTTCGCTGCATAGCCTCGGAACAATAGCATATGACCATGCATGTATAAATTATTGTATCTAAACAGTTCGAACCGCCCTGTACAGCTTAACCCTTGAACCCCCGAGATCTGATTATTAATTCTCCCCTTTAGCTGCGACACATTTCTTTGTAAATTAGTATCGAGAATTTCATAGGTGTAAGATTAAGATAACAACTTCGAACTGATAAGTTTGAGTTTTCTTATCATCCGTTTGTTGAATGAGGTGAGGATATTATAGGGAGAAGATACATGTCAATCACTTCTGGGAGTTAAAGGGTTACTGGGTTTTCATTTGGGCTTTCATTTGAGGGTCATATACCTAAGGGCTGCCCTATTCTTCTGAGGCATAATGAAACGATTTAGTGTGTTGATTGCAAGGATTGGTCTCTCGCGAGACTTAAATTCTAAAGTTTTTTTCCTTAACAGAGGACGATATGAGGCGTTTTCTTTTTTGAACGAATCAAATAAAGGCATTGTAAACCTGTAATTATAGAAGTCTGGTACTTGTCCAAAAATTCATAGCTTTAGAAGGCTTTCAAGCTTAAAGGTCGTGTCAAGCGTTCAAAGACTCGTGCAAATTTATGATCGGATGTTTATGTCCTGTATAGGATCAGCGCAGGTTTCTGACGTAGATACGTGGATATATTCGCATGTCTAAAAAACAACTCCTTAAAAGTAAATTTAAATGGGGATAACGGAAGGTTTAAATTAGAACTTCTCGATCTCTCCGTGAAGGGATATAAATGTGTACTTTTTTTTCTCTGTATTTCAGGAGCTAACATCTATGCAAATACCTGATATAAACAGGAAAAAGGTACAAACAAATTTAGCGACTCTGTAGCTATATACAGCCAAAAAAAAAGTCATATGTGTTCGTAAATGATAAAACGTAAAACGCACAGATTGACAATAGTTTTTCACAGCGTGCTTGAATTGTGATTGGCATTTATTTAAATGATTGTTGGAGTTTAGGTGGTCTGAAATACAAATAAAATGAATAACTGAATAAAATTCATGATCGGATGGTTATGTCCTGTATAGGATCAGCGCAGGTTTCTGACGTAGATACGTGGATATATTCGCATGTCTAAAAAACAACTCCTTAAAAGTAAATTTTGATAAGGATAACGGGAAGTTTAAATTAGAACTTCTCGATCTCTCTGTGAAAGAATATAAATGTGTACTTTTTTCTCTATATTTCAGAAAAAGGATACACACAAATTCAGGGACTCTGTAGCTATATACCGCCAAAAAAAAAGTCATACGAGTTCGTAAATGATAAAATGTAAAGTGGACAGGTCGACAATAATTTTTCACAGCGTGCTTGACTTGTGACTAGCATTTATTCAAATGATTGTTGGTGTTTCGGTGGTCTGAAAAACAAATAAAATGAAAACTGCCAGTCTTTCGTGAGTTTATGCGTTTGTATTTCCGCGACGTGGGGGCACCGGTTATGAAATCGATGAACCTTAACCGTCACACTACGATACTCAAATTCTCATTGGTGATCACACGCATTCCTTTAATGATACTTCTGAGAATTTAGCTGTACATCAGTTCGTCCTAGTCTGTAATATCGTCGTAACACCTTTCCTTTTCTTTTCCACAACGTATTAAGCCACGAAGATTAGAAAATAATATCATATAATGCACTCTTCACTGGACGTAAGAGGCTTATCAGATCAGTAAGCGATATCGTGGTGTCGTCATAAGTAAGACTCAAACAAATTAACCCTATATTATTAAATTTTGACCAAGTGAAGTAAATATCTGTTAATCCGCCACATTAACGTATTTCGTTGCTCTCCTAATGCAATATTTCACATTTTCCCCTATCCATGATATCTCATGCCACTGTAGTCACAGCACCTTTAAATGTTTATTTTACATATAAAGCCGTTAGGGTTTATTTCTAATCAAAATATTTTTACCTCAAAAGAAAAGTCAAGAGTACTTTATTGTGCGACATTTTTGCCCCAGTGACACTCTTCACTCGCTGTCAAGATTCATAAAACCTTTCGTGACCATCAACTCGATTTTTTAATTAACTAATATTAACTTTACGTAAGAGTAAATCCATCGTTTTATCTTCCTCAATAGTAAACTTTGTCCTGTTTACTGTCCTAAAATCTCAGTACCATAAATATTATTCTTTTTCCTCTTGAACCTAAGCTTTGTTTTTTCAATTCTATCGTAGAACAAATGCAATTTAATTAAAAGGCATGGGATAAGTTTCAATCATTTATACCCTTCTTTACTTCATAATTATCTTTCTTAAAACTGAGCGTTGTAAATGGTTTGTGAAATAAAATGAATAAATAGATAAATAAATTTTAAAAATGAACTAATATCCTCGATTCTTTTAACTTTAAGCTGAGATTTTTAATCGGTTTAAATTTCCATCCTTATTACAACTGATGCTTATTGACTCGTGATCTTAGCCCATTTACAAGTTAGTAATGATCATGGTCCACATGTATTTTTTAAATACAGACTTAAAACGGCTGTTAACATCAACTAACATTTTGATTGTAAACTTAAAAGTTACGACTACCTCATTTTCATAGGCCGTACTTGAATTTCTTCACACACAGAAAAAATCGGAATGTCTTCACAAAAAAGCAACCTATTCCTGGCTGAAGCATTTAAAAAATTGTGTCTGATTAGCGTCCGTATCTAGGACAGCTGATCAGGAGAAACTGAGGTAGAATTATTCACGTTTTTGTTAAAAACTAGCCTTCCTGGAACAATAGGTTGTCATGCAATGCAAGTTCTTCTAAACGGACCCAAATGAATTGACAAACTTCTAAAGGGCGCTCAATGGATAAAAGAAATCAGGGTTGCTCCAAGGGTCTTAAAAGCTTAAGTTACCTACTGAAAGATGTACGTATGGCTTGTAGGATGAATATCACGGCTGTGTGGAAAAGCTAATAGTGTCTATTTGTATGACTGTTCCTTCAGAGACTTTTCAGCGAATTGTTTGCAAACAACAATTTGGATAGACACTCTTGAGATTTTGTAAAGCTGTAGCCTGACAGAGGATTAAAATCGAAACTCTGCTATTAAAAAAAAAGTGCTCAAAACTTGGGTAAGTTTTTGACATAATCTTGCTTTGCGTTTTTCATTACAATAGGATATCTATCATGTGTTGTTTGACAGATTATGACAATTCTGATATATTTAATGTTTCAAAATGTTAATGTTTCATCCGAGGGTAGTTTAGGCATTGATCCACCTTAGCACTGAAATAAAAGCCGAGTCATAATTAATGTGCGCTTACAAAAATCTTTAACCGGAACGACCGGAAGAAACTTCTAGAACTTCTGGTGGTGGGTTGCTGGCAGATGAATTTGTTTGTTTCCAAGCTTCCGACAGTTTTGTTTCGATACGAAGAGTACTTAATGATTACAAAGATAGGTTCGAAATTGCGAAATTCACTTTGAGCAGATTAACGGTGTTTCATGCTGGTCAGTCACACACAGGAGGTGATAACTTTGATTGCTCTCAATGGTGCGTCATTGTTACTCAGACTTGATGGGAAAAAAGGCACGCGATGTTGTGTTTACTCATAAAATATCCTCATCAACTTGATTTACATATGTAATCTCTCTCTTAAAAGTTTCAACTTGAAATCATTAGTCATAGAATTCCTTTGTGTGCCAGTGTTAACTTCCTTTTTCAATTTCTCGGTTCCTCTGTTCCCACGACCTGATGCTTTGTCATGAAACGCCCGCAAATATTGTTGTGGATACAGTTATTGTCACAGACTTATTACGACTATTTAGAGTCATTAATTCATTCTTTCAATTATAACGTAAGAGTGAATATGACGATATCCTCAGGCACTCTTTAACATTTGACGTCAAATCATGGTTGATTGATTAATGTTAGAATGGTTCATTGCGCGTCATGGCAGAAAGGCAGAGTGGTAACCCTTCCACTCCGAAGGTCTTTAATATTAATTCTATACATTTCTTTTAATTTAGCTTTGAGAATTTGGTGTCAAATCAAACAATATCCTGCATTCAATATTTTTCTCTTCAATTCGTCACCTTTCTACCAGAAAATATATGAATATTGTATGGAAATGTTCCTTTTGCTTACTTCTTGGGGTAAAATGGTTGAAGGAGCCAGGTCTCGGCATTTTGAATCCACTCTCATCGTTGTTTTCACAAAACTGGCATTAGCAGCCCTCAAACTAGCCAATCAGAATAGACCTTTCCTCCACATGTCCTCCCTTAAGTGAAAATGAGGGTAGTCTAATTGGAAAAAGAAACATTTGGACGAATTAACCGTAAAGGAACCAAGAATCGTAAGGATGGAAAAGATTTACACGGATTATCAATTTAAAAAACTTGAAAAAATCTAGTCCACGTTTTTGAAGATGGAGAACTCGAGTTGTGAGACCTTTAAGTCTGCCATTTCTTCGTGACAATTCTCCTCCTCCGCGAGGGTGGGTGAGGTAGTAAATTTGCAAAGTTATGATCTTAAGGTTAATGACAATATTCATGTTAAACTTGAGTTTCTCTGTCGATCTAACGCAGCACGACGCATCAACGGCAACATATAGGCTTTTCAACTGGCTTTAAAAATTTGTTTTTATATATAGTTTCTAGTTTTGATTTACAGAAGTGATTTGAAGTGGACTTCATTAGTGTATTGATGTGACCAAGATCGATGAGGAATATATTCAATTGATTCCATTAACAGTGTTGGTAAAAGTACCAAGGTGTGACCTTATTAACACTATATTTGTAGTGTTGCCCATGAACCAATTCACGTGGGAAGATCCTGAGGCATAAGTATACGTGTTGATTTATCAAAATACACAAACCTATGTCAAATATACAACTTAAAATCTGACCTTAGGACACTTGTAAAAGCAAATGGCTTAACACCGCATGATGATCATTCCTGCACATGAGTGAGCCACAAGCATAACAAGAACAGACAGACATAATCGTCACGACAAAAGAGAGCTTCATTACTACAATTTCGATGCAAAACACTTTCACTGTAAGTCACTACTCACTAGGAAACATAACAAACGCCCTTACTGGTGAACGCACGAAAATTGCCTGGTATTTTCTATCCCTACACCAATGCACGGCTGAATGTTTTTACCCGAGACACAAAGTAATCTTACATTTTTTCCGATTTCGGCAAATCAGTAGCGTTTACATACAAAAAAGTATTCCTTTTTTTGATTTCACGAAACAGTTATTTCCGATGATCGTATAGTGGGCTAAGTGACAATCTATGTATTATTTATGTGAATAAAATCTCCTGTTTTCACGCCATCGACGTGCAGAAAAGGGTTTGTTCATGTTTCGTAAAATCGTTCGCCATTTAAATCGCGACAAGTAGTGAAACTAATACTTTAGAAGACAACATAATGCATTTAGAGCTAGGAACTAGATTCAAGATAGCAAAGACCGCTAATCCAAATGGCAGGTACTCAGCGGGTGGTAGTTGAGGAACTTTTGCATCTGTCCAAAACACGTAACCGTGAAATTACATCACAAAACAATAGCAACTACATACCAATTGTCTCAATTAATTCATTTTTGTGTGAAACTGTTGGTGTAATGGCGGAAGGCTTGGAGGGCGCCCTGGTAAATCCAAGTTTCGGCCAACTGATAACAGGCGGAATCTCTTCTCTTAAAGAAATTATACAAAAAGTGGAACTTCCCTTGCAACAAGCTTTTATATCGGGACTTGTTTTGGGGTTGAAAGAGTTTTTGAATAAGTTGGTTTTCAAGTGCCCTGAACGTTACCATAAATTGTATAGTATGTTGTTCATATTTGCCCCAGTGGTGATATTCTTCTGTTTCGCGCTGATAATCTCAAGATCATTCTGGAAGATGGTGGCAGGGTGCTGTCGCCTTCCTAGAAATCTTCGTCGAGTAATCTGGCAACGCTCGAGAAGATTTGTATATCTCAGTACCCTCCCACCAGTAGTATGGCTTCTATTTGTTCTGTTTGATACGAAGTATTACGTCTGTGCAAAGCTGGGTTCATTAGAGACTCGACTTAACAAAACTACGCCAGATGAACATCCTGAAATCTTAAGCGAGTTCGAAGCTGCTAACACAGAGTCCCAGGTCATTGGATTTATTCTGCTGTCGATCACGATGCTTTTTGCAACGATATCAATCTCCGTCGATCGATGTTGTTCCAAGTCCGACACAGCAATCAAAGATCAACAGGAATATGAACATTATCTGGCCGAAGAAGAAATCAGGTTGTTTAACCAAAAGGTGGAACCTTTAGCAAAAGAACAAGCTAAGGTACACGTCGAAGCTTTGTTTGAGAAATACAGAGAGACAGGCGACAATAAGGAGATGATACGTCAGATATCAAAACACATAGAAGAGGAATTTCCTTGGGCGCCAACCTTCCAATCTTAAATTGGTATACAATGTAAAATCATGTTAACTTTGATATTCGTGATATCGACCTTACAATCAGGGGCAACCTTTACCAAGAACAACTAATTCAACGCCAAAATTCTTACCAGCGAAAGATCACCCGTGGCCACGAGGCATCCAAATGAAGCGCTTTATTCATAGCTCCGCCTAAATTAACATTGAACTCTCGCGACTTTCGCAGCAGTACTGCGATCTGTATTCATAGACAACACTCAAATGCCCCAACGTGACACTAGGTCGCGTTTCTCAAGTCCTCACTCAAACATAACTAGTGATTAATCAGTGAAAGGGGAGCTAAACCAAATGAAATATTTCATTGGCTTGTTTTCGCCAAAGGAAGGTTTTCAGGGCAAGCAACATCAAAATAAAGGAAAATAACCACGCTTTCGCAATTTCAAATTTTTCCCGTCCATATTTCGAAAACAGCCGAGCTTTCGAACTGCGCGTTATTTCACGACGTCTTGTCTGTAACACTGCGCTTTCGTACTTTTTGTGACGTCATATTATGTTCGTTTGTAAAAAGTTTTTTATGTTAACATCACATCAAGAAATAGTGCATAACTCGAACATGCCTAAAACGCCTTTTTGGAGAAGCTCAGCTTTTTTCTCTCTATAGGACAGGTGCTTAAAAAACCTTCCCTCTAGTGCGATCACAGGGAAAAAAGCTCGGAGAGATCAGGAAGCTATTTTCATGCTCATCTCGACGACAGACACAGAAAAGGACCTATTAATTATCCACATCCGCAAGCAATAATAACTCAGTTATCCACATCCGCAAGCAATAATAACTCAGACCGTGATTTTAATACAATGATATAACTTGCTTTCGATAAGAAAAAAGAAAAAAGAAGAAACTTCCCGCCTTGAACTGTAATATCTTTCTCTTAATCACCATATGGTTATCATTTTCCTTCCACAAATGTAGATGCTTTTTGTTTCGTCAAGTAAATTCTACTGGAAATAACTCCTCCTTAGTAATCTGTGTTTTCGGTTTTGAGGTATATTTTGTGTACGGACGGTAATGACTCTTAGTCCCCTGATTCAGGAATCAATCATTGGTTATTTTTAGGTATTTGTGAAAACGAAAATGTCTGAGACGATCAACAGTCATCCCTTTACAGAGGAAAAAGAGATCAGTTTCAAGAGGTCAAGTAACACTATTTCGGGTCATTTTGTCATTGTACCATTTGGTCCAAAATGGAAAAATCAATATCAGATGAGATGACCGATTTACATCCATAAACAAACTAATGTAAAAATTTTAGAACAATTAGTAGAGAAACATGGGTTAACTTTAACACGGGCTCTCAGGTTTTAGCGTTGGAAACGCACGATTTGTTCAGACAGTCTCGGTTTTTTGGTTTTTTCAACTGCGTCTCTCTATTTGTTTGTTACCTCAAAAAAGTTCAAGATAAACGATTTCACGTAACAAGCTTATTATGTTGATATTTTAAATTGATGTAATCCGAACAGCTGATCGGTCTCAAAAAAGCAAAGTAGAACGGTCAATTTTCAATAACGGATATTCTACACTCACGTATTCGTTCAAAACCTTTCCTCCTAACTCTCATTCATTGTTTTATTTCTATTTTATCCATCAACAAACCTGTTTTAGCGAAAAGGGACATAAATGTAGCTTAGGGAAGTGGCAAAGAGACTTTCGTTTTCATGTTAGGGACTTTCGGGACTGACGTCAAAGTCCGTTTGCGATCGTGGGGAGTTGGGTGGGGCATCTTTTTCTTTCTTTGTTTCACATCCGGTTGGAACACGACCTTGCTTAAACAAAGAACCCTTTTCAAACTGACCGAAACTGAAAGTTTCAAAACCTTTCGAAACACTCGCAATATAAATCAACTTTCGCTCGTAGTGTTTGTATTCATTAAGTTAGAGTCTTTCTGTTGACAACGCAGTTTCGTCTGAATCCTTATTTTCGCCTCGTCTTCTCGGACAACATGAACACCGTCCTTCCCTCCTTTACAGGACTATTCAAAAGGTCTCGTCGATCACTGATGTACGGTTCTATAGCAGCTGTGACGATTGGCCTGGAGGGGTTCTTTGAAAGTATCGTGTTTAGCTGTCCTTGTGAAGGACACTTCGCTTACGGACTGGCTTTTTTGTGGGCGCCGACCGTTCTCCTGTTTCTCATTGGAATCCTGGTAGATAGAGACTTATGGAGCCATTCGAGAAGGAATTCTGTCACAAAGAAGGAAACCAAGCCTTTCACCCGCCGCCATCTCAAAGTGCTCTTAACGATAATTGATGTATTAGTGCGAGCATCCATCGCTCCAGTCGCTTGGTTGGTTTTGTCCTTTCTACAGCAGCAATACTATACATGCGCGTTTTTCGGTCCTCCTCTGACCAGTGGATTCACCGCGAGAAATACAACCGAAAAATGCTCTTTTAAACTCGACTTACGCACTAGGTTGCAAGAGGAGCACTACAAAACCCGTAGCCAAATAGCAGGATGGTCTCTAATGCTGGTAGCCATGTCTGTTCTCTTCACCACAATCTGTATCCGTCGATGCGTTCGGAAGGGAAAACATCTTAAAATACCAAGTCTTAATTATTATCACCATGTTGAAGCAAAAGAGGCTTTGGAGCATTATCACAATGAAGCGAAAGAACTTGCCAAAAAGAAAGCAAAGAAGGGGATAGACGAGCTATTTAAAAAGACAGAAGCGAACGAATTTAATTCCCGTCTCCAAAACATTGCAAAAGAAATCCAAGATACATATGGGCGTTTTTTTGTCATACCGCCAGAGAGTCCCACTTATACCTCCCCCTCGACTGCATCAAATGACCCTCCTGAATTTCCTTCGCATGCCTCGCCTACTGTGAACCGCAGTCTTCTATCAGATGGATCTGAAGTGAAAAACGAAGGAGAAAAACATGGTCTGTCGTCTGCTACCAACACACCGCGTTTATCCCCCACTTGTCAGACGGCGTATATAAGTTACAAAGGGCACACGAAGCCAGCATTCATCAGACAAAACGCCAGCAGTAGAAGCCAGAAGGAAACAGTGTCCGAAGCCGCTCTTTGAGAAGTCTCTAAGGGGAGGGGAAGGGGAGCGTTGCGTGACACTTCGACATAATGCTATGGAGGAGACTAAGAACATAATCATAATTTAATTCTCTTCCGGTTGATGCAATAGATACAATTAAATGATGTAAATAGATACAGAAATGACGAGATGTACGGAAAGATAAAGAGAGATGTTGGACCAAAACACTCTCCTTGACTCCAAGCTGAAAGTATTTTTCAAATTGTGTTTCGTCTATTTATAGAAGCACACGGATTCATCGAAATTGCGAACTGATCCAAAGGCAAAACGAAAAAGCAAAAAAAAATCTCAACTTTCCTTTATATTCGTCTTTGAAAAAGCATATTTAACGATAAATCTAAAAAATAACAAGGTGACGGTATGATGTTGTTCTTTAGCTCTCCTACTTTCCAGATCTAAATATCAACTCTCCATACCGTCTATCGTACATTTATTGTATTTTGAGTGCTAAGAATTTGGTGTTAAACCAAACAATACTCCCCAGTTAATATTTTTCTTTCACGTTGAAAGGATGAAAGGATTAATTTCCCTTTGTTGACTCCTTAGAGTAAAGCTCCAAGTACTTAAGTAAGTAGTAAAACAGAATTTAAGTCACTCTTCATAAAATATTCAAGCAAAATGATTCTATTTATATCCTCCAGTTAGGGTTGACACTTTGTTAATAAACTTGAACATTGTAGTAAATCTACTTTGCGTTCAACACCGTCATTTTGTTATAATGTTTCCACGGATTGAGCGGCCAGTCGTGTAAAAACAATTGCATTAGTAACTTGTCCTTTCCAGTGATTCTTTTCTGACCCTGTTTCATCATCTTTTTCACCGTCTTTAACCAAATACTCTGAATAGCAGACTTCCTATCATACAACGGGTCAGCTTTTCTCACACATACAATAAAGAGTTGAGACGCTGGTGACAGCTGAAATTGCAATTCGGGACACTTTCAATTCTGCGTTAAAAGCAATCGGGGATTGCCTTTTTGTTTGTGTCTTTTTTGGGAGTTTAATTTTCTTTTTCAGAACGCTCTGTGATTGGACTAGAAAGCCCTTGCCACCCAATCAATTACTAACATACAAAACTAAAAACGCTTACTTTTCAGTGACTTTCATTTTCCCACTCTTCATGAAGTTTGCTTCACATCCTTGCGAAATTTTCCCTTCATATGTTTGGTTGTGGCGATTACTGTTGTTTTGGGTTTACAAAACTTAACCATAGCGTCTCTTCATGGGAAAAATATTTCAAACGATTAACATTCAGGAAACTCAGCCAAAATTTGTTCAGCCCTAGAACAATCCCAGCCTCTTCCTTTAAAACAGTCCTGTACAATGTTCACAAACTTTTGAAGAAGTCGCCTTCCATTTGATACAGAATTAAAGTTCCCTGAACAATTTTCATCCGCATCGCTCGACTCTTTCACAGACTGATCTGTAGTTGTTTCTTTTACAATCTTCCAATGCCAGTAACACAGTTCACCGGAGTACATAAGAGCGAGGAGGTGAGTATCACTAAAGATACCTGAGATCAAAATAAAAACCTTTCAATAGAAGCTTCCAAACATTTTGGAAGTTTGGGTTTATTTAAATGTTTACAATATAAGTACAACACACATGCGCCAACGGTCTTGACCTGAAATTACCTTAATCGTTGGCTCTTTGCATTGGGTAGCTCTTAAAGGAACCGTTTCGTATTGGTTGTCCTTAAAAGAACATTTTCACGGTTGAAAATATAAAGCTCCGTTCAGATGAGAACAAGCATTTTAGGAGCAGCCTAGCGGTTTCTTGTTTTCTCGTAGTCTTCCCACAGAAAGAGACCCTTACTGTATTTGTATGTAGTTACTTGGGCGAGATCGTTTTGGAACGAGATAGAGTAATACCGAATTTTTTCCGAATGCTTAAAGTTCGAAAATATAAAGTGCAATATATGTTTGGGCGAATTCGTTGTGGTGGAGCTAACTTTCATATGGAGAGTGAGGTGGGGGGGCAATGTACCCCGAGAAGAGGTGAGACATCAGATTACAGTTTAAGCATTTTCTTAATCAGCTATGGCTGATTCATCACTGTGATGGGCTCCTGGTTATAGAAAAGGTTACACCGTAATATCGTTAACATCGTCAAGAGCAAAGAAATTAAGAGACAGTAAATAAATTCAAACGATCACCTTCTTTCAGAAGCTGCATCATGTCTTCATTCTTTGCTGAAACATCTGTCATCGCATCCATCATCAGCGGTGAACGAACACATAACATGGCCTCCAGATATTTGACTCCTGACTCGGCACACTGCAGGGGAGAAGACAGCAAGTAGATATTTGGGAGAAAACAATTATCTCTGCTAAATAAAATTTTGCGAACGTAGACTAACATAGAAGACTGAAAGGATCAAAGGGTAACGAATCAAGGTGCGCGGTTTGTGCATTTAGTTGCCTTTGAGGAGAAAAGAGCTTTGAGTATTGATTAAAAAAAACCAACGAACAACAAAACAAATAAAACAATTTAAAACAATCAGATGATACCTGTCTGATGTGTGTTGTATCAAGCTGCCTTCTTTGTGGATCATTAAACAACGTATGGCAGTACATGTAGAACAGAGCTCCACGCCTCCAAAACAAGCATTCTAGTATATCTGAGCCTAGAATTTGTCCAGACTGTGGATAAATTAGAAGCCACACTCCTCAATAACTATATGAAGCACAAAATTATGGACAAACCTCTTAAGCCTTTTTGCCCATTCATTTCTATCTACATTTACATTAGCCAGACCATACATCCAAATCAGACTTCACTGATTCCTCTACTTAACCAGAAATCAACCTTCCTTGTCCTAGCTTACTTGTTCTTGATTTTCCTGTCTAAACTGGGTAGAACCAAAAGCCTCATCTGTATCACTTGTCAAGCAGTTACCTATCAAAGCAGCACACTGTACCTCCCCAACATCTTGAACCAATCCTCAGTCTCCTCATTTGATCAGTGATTTCACTCACTTACCCTCATCTTCACTTCTGTCTACGTTCCCCTTAAACTCCACACTATATTATCCCTTCTTCTCCCCCCTTGTTCTCTTTATCCACAAGTTTAATTATTTTTCATGAATGATTCACTAGTTACTTACTTTGTACTCTGATCCAAGCATTTCTTTCACCAGCTCCTCAGGCTGGTCCAATTGGCCTTTATAATGAAAAAGGAAAACTAAAGATTTATCACACTTTCTCTGAGATGACAGAAATAATGATACATCCAAACCCATCATCATTCCCCTCTGTCTCCTGACAATTTCAAACATTTTGTTAAGCAGAATGTTGATGAGAAGAAAGAAAAACACCAGCTAAAAGAACACTTTTTGATCTAATGCTTTAACTTCCAGATCAAATTTTTAGTTCTCCTTAGTGTTGACCATAGAAGTCTTATAATGTTAGTTCAGAGAATTTAGTATTGAATTAGCTAATTATCCCCTAATTGATATATTTCTTTATTGTCATAACTTATCTGGCTGATATTGTATTCATATTGTAAGGAGAAATTCTGTCTTGGTCACTCATGGCAGTTAAAGGGTTAACACCAATTTCTCTAGGATTAAGTTACAAGAAATGTATGGCAAACAGTGAGAGGAAAACATTTTGAGATCTTTATGAGTGAAAAGATTAACTCCTTCTTCCACAACTTGAGACTTCACCCCAATCTTTATCACTGCTTCCATTGTTCTTAAGTAGCCATCCTTGAAAAAAAAATTTAATCCAAAAAAAGATTGCAGTACCAATTAAATGCCTTATGTCTCCTTTACATCTGTCTTCTGGGAAATCTGCATTTACCAGTCTACACTCCAGAACATATGTTTCGTCAAGAAGAGCCTGAAATCAAATTACTTGTCTCACAATTTCATCCAAGCTCCTCTTATAGAAACATTATTTAATGCTGTTGTTTAGAAAAGTTTAAAAGATGATAAAAAATTTTAGTCACTTAATCTTTAAGTAAAAGAAATATTGATCTGAACTTGTCAAATGTATTATTTTTGCACTGTCCTTAAATACCTTCATTGTCACTGTCATTTCCTCATTATTCAAATCCTATTGCACATTATGTTCAATTCTTATATGCAGGATGAATAAAAATTAAGAATGGACTGTTATAACAAAATTTACATCAATACAGAATAGCAACATACCTGTGAGTAATGTTGGAGAACTTTGAAAAGTACTGCCTTTTTCCCAGCTGCAGCTTGACTGTAAATTAGAAGAAGATTTGATTTTCCTTTCAATATGCATTCAATGTTTCTATTAGGAAAAAGCTGTACTGTCAAAAGAATCTCCAGGTGCCTAAAGATTCTTTTCTCAGAAATTTAGGTGCCTAGCACATCAGGGGTTTCATACAAGTTCCCTAAAAATATGGTTACTTGTCACACTCAGGCTTTGCTACAGCACAGCTCTATAGATGGACACATTCTAACTCAAAACCTGTATTAGGCAGACAGCATAATGAGGAATTTTACAATAATTTTTGTTTTCAAGGCTTTGTATCAGCATGAAGTAAGTTATCACTTTGATGAACCACACAATGCTCTTGAAGGTCATTTTTCTTATATTTTTTAATGAAAACAAAACATGTTTCAGATGAAACATCATCCATCATCTGTTGTATAATGAGAAATAAAATGAAATTATACAATAAATAGTTTAACAAAGTGAGATGTTATCACATTCTGACATTTGATTTTTGCTCTATCTACCCGAAACGCTATCTAAAGGGATCCTGATTACACATTCTCTCCGACTCAGGATTTAACAATCAATCTACATTGCACAGTACTGAGCAGACTTCTTTTCTTAGGCAAGCACAAGTGAGAGTCCCACAGATGTCTGCTTAACACAAGTTTCACTGTAGATTTTACATATTATCCAGAATTTCATCATCATGCTTACCCTGTTTCCAGGAGTTGAAGGCACATTTTGCACTTGGCCTCTGCTTTTTCTAATAAATTTAACTCACCAACGTCTGCAAATACAACATAAATTATATAGATTATTCCCCTGTTTGATGAAGGCGCTAGTAACCTACAGCGGTAAGTTGACAGGCGTCACGAATCATGCCTTGGATCGATGCATGTTCCACGTTATGAACAAAATAGTGCAAAAACTGACCTGATGTACTCTGTCGGATTTTAATGCATTCTTCATGAAGTGAATTAACTTTTCCTATTAGAGTAACCATAGCAGGATCGACAACTGACTCGCTCTCTGATGTCTCGTTCGCCTCGTCCGCCATATTTCGATTCTTGATGAGCCTGCAGGTAAACAGCAAGCTTGCTCCATTTGGGTACGTCAAGTAAGCACCTGATTGTGTGTTATCAACAACTTCATACCGATATGGCGGCCGCGGTGGAATTTGGCGATCAGGTTTTACAAGTGATCGGCAATCACGAGAAAGATTCCTTCTCGGTCTTCCAGGAGATGAGAAAGCTCGATGAACTATGTGACATCACACTCAGAGTGAACAGAAGGGAAATACGCGCTCATCGAGTTGTTCTGGCAGCTTGTAGTTCGTACTTTCGTGCCATGTTGACCACGGGGTTCCTCGAGAGCAACCTAGGCACGATATCTTTGCAGGATTGCGACGAAACTGCTGTTGAACAACTTGTAGACTTTCTGTACACATGTAAAATGAATCTCAACGAATCAAACGTGGAAAATATCCTTGCAGTGGCGAGCTTATTTCAAATCCAGCTTGTCGTTCAGAAATGTGCAGATTTCCTGGGAACCCTTATTAGGATTGAAAACTGCCTCGGTATTCAGTCGCTGGCGATGCAGTATTCATTGGGAAATCTTGAGTCTAAAGTGAGGAGTTTCATCAGTTGGAATTTCTTAGAAGTGTCGCGGGAGAGTGAATTCGTATTGATTCCTCCTCAGCAACTCAGTAAGATCGTGGAAAGTGATCGCTTGCATGTTAAGATGGAGGAGGACGTGTTTGAGGCTGTTATCAGGTGGTATAAGCATGACAGAGGAGAGAGGATAAAACATTCCGTAAGTTAATTTGTTAAATGTATGCAATATCAATTCTGTGCGAAATTTCTGCCGATCTTCAAACCCTTTAGTAACATTCTGTAGATGAGTCGAACGGAAAGGGGGACGGCCCATGAATGGGGAACCATACTCCCGACAAAGGGCCTGAGTAGCCGGAGATTTTCCTCTCGTGCATCGTTAAGAGACATGAAGTTTTCCATTTGCTTAAGATACCGATCCAACTTAGGTGACCCTCCCAAAATCTCCACATGTTTCCTTGACAATTTCCCGGAACCCTTTTAATCCCCATAGGCGAAAAGGGCCACTGTGAGAGTTTTACGGAAGAACAAAGCATAACGACTCAGCCAGGGCTTGAATCTAGAGCTATCGATCCGTTGCCTTGTGTACTAACCACTAAGCTTATGCATCTGCATACTAATTAGGAGTCTTGTTGGATACTATTGCAATTCCTCACATTTCTTGTTTCATTTGACCCATTTCAGGTAGAAAATGACTTTGTCTCATTAATTTTCTGCAGGAGATTTTCGAGTTAGTTCGTTTTCCTTGCATGAGCACAGAATATTTGGAAAACGTTGTCTTAAAAGATGAGCTTGTTCTTGGTGAAGAGAATTGGAAGAAGTTCGTAGAGGGTGCCATAACTCTTTTGACTTCTCCACGGAGTGTCAAGAAGAGGGCAGTGACGAGACGAAAATCACCTAATGTACTATACCTGATTGGTGAGTTGTCCTGCAGGATTGAAACATTTGACTTAGAAAGTGGAAGCTGCACGCCCGCAAGTGATATGGCGCAAACTGCAGGATGCGCGGTGGCTGTCAACGAAGACCTGTATGTTGTGCTAGGAGGGGGTACACGCATTGAAAAATACGACCCCAAGCTGAATGCTTGGGTCCAAGTTGGCAATGGGATCAAAGAGAGCGATTTTGATGTATGTGAGAGCATGGGCTCGATTTATGTGGTAGGAGGTGGAAAGCGCGCCAAAAGCTTCAACATTGCTACGCGCGCATGGAGTAAACTTCCAAACATGAGCATGCGTAGAAGCTTTCACAGAGCTGTTGGACTCCTAGGAAAGGTTTACGCTATTGGTGGAAATACACCCCCAGGGGACAAAACTGTAGCCTCGGTTGAATGTTATAATCCTGCGAGTAACCGTTGGGAATCGGTCGAGCCTATGAACACGGAACGCTTTCGACACGGGGTTGCTGTAGTGAGAAGTAAAATTTACGTCGTTGGCGGATTTGATGTGCGAAAAAGTAGCCTCAAATCAGCAGAAGTGTTTGATCCAGTGGTAAATACTTGGAGTTTTATTGCTCCGATGAATTATCCACACCGTGATTTTGGTGTAGGAGTCACTCACGATATGATGTTTGTCTTTGGAGGTTCAGGCACAAATTGTATTGAGAGTTACGATAGAAATACTGATGATTGGAATGTGGTTGGGAGTCTGGCGACGAGGTGGAATACTTTCCGTTGCGTACTGTGCCCTTTATTTCAATTTTAAAGAAAAAAGTTAAATTCTAACCATTATTATCGTGCTAGTTAAAATCATGAAAAAACTTTTCTTTTTTTTTTACCGTGGACTGGAAAAGCATTTTTTCAACATTTGCCTGACAAGCCATTTTTTCAAGTCGAAGTTTGAAGATTCCTTCGCCCATGTGGCCTGTAAAAACGAGTGTTAATTCTAACTATAGTTGGTTAAAAATCTAAGGTACTTACGGCCCTGTCTTGAAACTGTCGAACTTTGAATACTGAATATTGAAGTTTTTCCTTTGAGGTTGCAATGTTTTCTCCTGCGAGAAGCTACTGAAGTCCAACTACCCTGCAAAAAGCGATGCCGAAAGCATCATTTGTCATGTGATGGCGCAATTAAGTTTATGTCACACTGATAGTGTTCTGTGCACTTTAATAACAAAAAAGCGAGTCCTGGAAACTGTTCGTATAGCGGACTCAAACTTGTGTATCTACGAAATTATTATCGTTTCATTTCTTGCAATAAAATCCTTAATAAATAAAAGAGTGCCCTTTTCCTAAAGATATTGTGAAATTGCAAAATCAAACCAATTAGAACGGATAACCAGATCAGAAGAACCAATGACAAATAAGATTAATTACGCTACACTGGCCTCAAGAACATTTACACACAAGTGAGCGATTCGGGATTGGTTTTGAAAAGTTTAGTTTAGAACAGCTTGACTTCTGATTGGCTGCGTGTGAGGCTTTAGTGTTGGTCATGTCCGATGTGCAGTGTATATCACTGGCTGAGTGGGTTACTTAATCTACACAGCCATATAGGTGATGTTTAATGCCAACCAATGAAAACCATTTAGTACAAAAGACCTGGTTTAAATCGTGATTGCTGTTTCTAAGGTTACAATAAAAAAGGCTGAGAGACTTAAAACAGGATTGAAAACAGAATTACTGATAGCGTCCCTCTGTTTAAAAAAGCCTTCTAAACTTTAAAACCAATAAAAACTTGAGGTAGTGACACCTTTAACACTAAAAGCAGCTGACAATACTGGCCAACGTGCAAACTTAATAGAAAATTACTAAACCCTGAGGAAGACTGATCACGAGCAAATTGATGTGTTTTGGCTCGGTTTCAGTTGCCCTTCTCGTCACTTTCAAGAAATTAAACTTAATTGTTTCAATTGTTAATAAATGCGAAGGCCATAAGAAGTGTTAGCAACACAAGCCTCAAGCAGAGGTGATGCAGCACTTTTCCGGCGGTGGTTTGTCCCTCTCTAAGAACGTCTTTGACATTTTCAATTGAGCCGTTGTTTGGACGTGGGTTTATTCCAAGAAGTTTGCTCATCAGGGGGTACAGATCCACGGTGTTGAAAGGGTTCACCACTACACCTTCCCTGAAAGCCGGACCGCGGGCGTAAAATATTGAGTAGCTTTTTGATTGGTCAGGTGGCCAGCCATGTGACCCTAGGTCTTTTTTCAAAGTGTCGTTTCGAGAACGTGTTACCACCCAACCAACTTCAGTTTCGATAAGGATCGGAGGAATTCGACGATTATTCTTCCAGTGATACTCATCGGGTATTTCCTCTTTTTTGTAAACTCCACGGACATGAGGTATTGAATTTCTTGTAAGGTTTTGGTAGATGATGTCTGTCATTCCTAGCTTAGGCCAGATGTGGGCTGGTACAGACCCCGTATGTAGCACTGTGTAACTCGAGGGATCGATGTAATCATCTAAGTACACTCGACGACTCGTGGAAGTGTTATCTATTCCGTGATCGCTAATGACTATCAAGTTCACCTTTTGCAGAAAATCGCTTTCATTTAAACGCTTGAGTAAGTATCCAACGGCATTGACATCAACATTTTCCACCATCTGCCTGTACTCCTCTGAGGAAACCCCGTGTGAGTGACCTACCAGGTCGGGCTGTTCAAAATAGAGAGCGATGAAATGCGGTGGTTTGTCCAAACTAAGCCACTCTACCGCCTTATCTACCCGTGCCGACCACGGACCTCTCACGTCGAACACACAGTGGATGTATGGCGCACCTGAGCCAGGTGGAAGAGTTCTATTTCTGTACTTTGGAAGGTCCTTAGAATCAATTGCACCACAATCTATGCCGAAGCAGGTTTCCTTTTCGTAGTATGTGGGTTTGACTGAGTAACTGGTTGTTGCAGGCCAAAAGTACGATGCACTACGTCCCCCTTGTTTTTGCAGACTAAGCCATATTGGCTCTGATGCATTGTAAAACTTGGGATCAAAGTTTGAACAGTCGTAAGCGAAAATAAACTCTTCTTCGTACACAGGATCCCAAAATCTGTTATCCACAATACCGTGACTTTCCGAGTACAGACCAGTGAGAACAGTATGATGATTGGGCCATGTAGAGGTCGGCATAACATTTTTTATGTATTCGGCGTTGACTCCAGTTTGTGCGATGAAGTTTAGATTAGTAGTCTTGGATCGTTGACTCTTCAGTGCTCGCCAATCCATTCCATCCAGTGATACTATTATCAGCGGAGGCTGATTATCCTTGACCTCTGCCACAGCATCGGTGAAAAAAAACGAGAGCCGAAGAATAAACAGTATCAACATCTCCACGTCTTACTTAATACGTGAGTACAAAACGCATCTCTAGAGTCGTGCTCAGTCTAGCATGTAATATGCAAAAAATTTTGGATATTGATAACCGAAAAAACGTCTAACAAGATATATTTGATTTCGAAACAAAGAAGAATAATCAAAATTGCAAGTAATAGTCTCAAAAAGTGACAGCAAAACTTTACACTGTGATCAAGCTGTTTTGAAATAAGCAATTCCATGGAGGATTGAATTCGGCGCAAATCGGTTATTCTTGATACCTTTTTGCACGTAAGAGACTGCGTCTCATTCTCAGTGTAATTAACTCTGCATGTTCGATGCATAATTGTGTAATGAACATGCGTGTTTTACAGTGCTCTACCAATTAGGCGGCCACGTCTACTTCAGTTTGATTACACCATCTTGTGCTGGAAATACCAAATTATGTGGACAGTTGAAAGTGAATAGTTTACGTGTATTGTTTCAAAAACTTACTTATTAGATAGACATAGAAGAGATGGTAAGTTTTGAGCTCGGTGAAGAATTAAGAAAGATCAGACATTGTTTGATGCTACACTGGTTTGCAGATTTAATGAATGTAACCGAAGAAGTTATAATTCATAGACCCAACGTTTCGACACTCCTGTCTAGTGCCTTCATCAGGGGTGATCTAAAGGCTGCAACAAGAGGTCGTTTTATATGATCACTAATTAGCGGCCTTTTTTTTCTGACGAGGTGTAAATAAGCGTCAGGAAGCAGACCGCCATCGTCACGATTTAAAGGAGCGTGGGCGGAGTTAATGTGCTAAGCCTCCAAACAAAGGCGCTGGTGGTAACGCCTTGAAAACAAAGGGAGGTGTAATTTTAGAATTATCCCACCCAATTGTATGGTTGGTTAGGCAAGTATGCTCCGATAAAGCTGAATTTTCCTTTTTGCAAAGAAAAACTGCTTTTTGGTGCTCTTTCTACCGTGTACCAAACTGGCGTTTGGTCTGTCCGATTTATTCGTTGTCACAGTCATTGCAAGGAATAGAATAAATGGCGTCGGTTCGTTGTTCTTTCGTGACAGGATCCTTAGGTATTTGTCGGTGTGGGTGGGTTTACGGTAGACACTTGTCTCTAAATTACCCTGAACCCCTCCGGACACGTTTAAATCAAGAAAGGGCAAATGTCTATCCTTTTCACGTTCAAGGGTGAATTGGATCGACGGCTCTACTGAATTCAAATGCGACAAGAGGCGCTCCGCTTCATTTCCGAAACGTTGGGTCTATGAATTGTAACTTCTTCGGTTGCATTCATTAAATCTTCAAACCAGTGTAGCATCAAACTATGTCTGATTGTCCACCTGGTTTCCGTGTGAACTTTAATATATTAAGAAAGATGTTTTTTTCGTCTTGTCACGAGTGTGGGACAAGAAAAAATTCTGAGTCCCCATAAGGAATCGAACTTCAGACATTCGGATTTGCGCTTCGATGCTCTACCACTGAGCCACAGAGACTCTTCGGTGAGCGAGGTCTATTACGAAGTTCATATGACACGCGTCCTGGATGACGCGTGTCATATGAACTTCGCAAATCCGAAGGTCTGAGGTTCGATTCCTTATGGGGACTCAGAATTTTTTCTTTGTCCCACGCTCGTGACAAGACGAAGAAACATCTTTCTTAACTTACTTATTCTAACTAATTATAATTTTAAAATTTTACCCAATCACTGAAAGTAATATAAACTCCTCATCTTCTCATATCCTTATTCAAAATATTCCATTGAGTTACCACCGAGAAATTAAACATATTTTTTAAAAATTACTTAATTCAAAAGAAATGCTGAACTTTCCTGACTCAAGCCTCGAATTGGGATGACCTTCTGATTGGCCTGATGGGTGGCTGTCTTAGGACAACTGTGACATTTTCCATTAAGCTATTATTTGGACGCGGGTTTATTCCAAGAAGTTTGCTCATTAGGGGGTACAGATCCACGGTGTTGAAAGGGCTAACCACTACACCTTCCCTGAAAGCGGGACCGCGGGCGTAAATATTGAGTAGCTTTTTGATTGGTCAGGTGGCCAGCCATGTGATCCAAACATTGCCGGAGGATCGCTTCGGGAACGAGTAACCACCCAACCAACTTCAGTCTCGATATAGATCGGTGGAACTCGTCGATAGTTCTTCCATCGATACTTGTCTGGTTTGTCGTCTCTTGGCTCTGATGCATTGTAAAACTTGGGATCAAAGTTTGAACAATCATAACCGAAAATGAACTGTTCTCCATAATCCGGATCCCAGAATACATTATCCACAATGCCGTGACTTTCCGGGTATAAACCAGTGAGGATGCTCTGATGATTGGGCCATGTAGAGGTGGTCGTAACATTTCTGATGTAGTCGGCTCTGACTCCAGTTTGAGCGATGAAGTTCAAATTGGTAGTTTTGGAAAGTTGACCCCTCAAAACTCGCCAATCCATTCCATCCAGTGATACTAGTATTAGTGGAGGTTGGTCATCCTTTACTTCTGCCGCCGCATGCGTTAGTTGGAACAAGACCCGGAGAAGAAACAAGAAGAACATGTTTACGGTTTATTTTATATTTTCCACACACTGACGGGTGATATAGCTGTATTCAGACTTGCACAGCATGTGCTCATATAGTTAAAAACTGGTTAAATACAGAAAGAATGTGAAAGTGCACAGGATATCTGATTGTTTTGTATGTCGAGTTAAACTGTTGAATTTTTAGATAGCATGCAATTTCCATTGTTAGCCAAAAATTATCAAGCGCCGAACTGTTATGGTTTAGCTTATCGAGGTAAAGCTCTTTTAGAGTTGGCACATTGCTGCACAAAACAGAGTTATATGGATAGAGAATTTCGTATTGCCTTATGTCTTACAAGGGATAAAGAGGATAGATTGTGTGCACATGCACCAACTAAAGGCAAAAGCCAATAACACACCATAACCCTAATGGGACAAGGGTGATCAATTTTGGAGACCAACTTAGATAGGTGCAAAAGTTGATTTCTATAATTCTTTGCAACTACTCAAACATAACAGTTTTTTCTCGATGTTTTGCACTGCATGGAGCGGGACGAAACGATTATTTCCAAGCATTTTTCTTTTTATTACAATAAGCATTAAGGAATCAGACGAATTTGGTATGTTTGAGGTGTTTAACCGTAGGGTGCACGGCACTTTTCAATCATAACACAGTAAAATAAAGGCCTTGTCTGCCTGACTTAAAAAAATATTGTACAAAAATGAAAACTGATATTAGTGAAGAATGTTTGCTCCGATCCTTTAGGGCAAATATCAATAACCCACGTCTTGGAAATTGCTGCAAAGTATTGGAATAAGTCAAAGGCTTCATAAAAATATTCAAGACAGGATGATCAAAATAAATTGGGCCCCTTCAAAACAAACCATGTACATCGATTAAGAACAGACATAGGCGGCAACAGACTGTACGTTGTTTTAAGGGATCCATACCGTTAACGAGGTGGAGGTTCACAGCCACTTCAGACGACGGCTAATATCAAACCGACCTTGAGAACAAAAGGCGCGTAGCGTTCAGTAAACGTTTATTTACCATTATCTTCTTAAGTTAAGTATTATATGAAAAAAATCAACTGAAGTCCCAGTAAAGAAGAAATAGGCAGTTGTGAGACTGGGCGTTTTATAATTTATAATTTATAATTTTATAATTTACAAATATGGTGCTTTATGAAAATTACAAAGTACCAAAACTTACTGAGGTGGTCTGGTCACGCAATCTCTTAGAGCTAAATCACGCTTGGTCACTCCACCTTGCCAATTCTGTAACCTATCCTACTAATAGAAAATGAACGTTTCTATCAACCAGTCATATTTCCCATAATACCACTGCATGACAGCATTGTAAAAGCTAGCGTGACGAAACGTGACTAAATTCTTATATTAGCGTGACTTCGCCGCCTTGAACTATTTAGAACCGAAAGTGACAATGACCAGGCGAGCTGTAAGAAGTTTGTTTCAAAATTTCTTTAGAGATGTTTACTTGCTGACCCTTTGATATGATCAAACAACACAGATCATTTCAACATAGACTAGCAAAAAATATTTGAAGAATTATACAGCAGGATAAGCTGCCTTGCCTTCACGCATCGTATAAATGCATCTATGCCTCTCTCCAACCAGAAATCTTGATGAGTATTGACCTGTTAGAAATTGGGCTGCAAAGTGATGGTGGGTATCTTGATGTGGGGTTGCATTCCATCCTAGGGGAAATGTCAAGCTTTTGGGGAATTTAAAGCTTCAGAAACTACATGTAGGAAAGAGCTTTGATAGAGGGAGCCACTAAAAAGTCTTAAAACTTAGAACAAAAAGTTTGTATGGCAGTCAAAGCATGGCAGAGCTTCTCTAACAAGCTTATTAACAATAGAGAAGCTCTTCATTCCTTCATCTCTCTGGTCATCATCACCTCTAACTAAAAAACGTTTAACAAGTTACAATTAATAAATAATAGCCCTATTCTCAATAAAATACAGCTAAAATACTAACACGATAATTCTGCATGTCATAATAATGCACTTTTAGCTTTCTATCCTAACATGCACCAATAACATTGACTGTGTCAGACAATGCTCCCCTGTAGTACACACTTCAATATATCTGAGTTGTTAAACGGTTCATAATGAGTCAATTAGAAAGTTCCCTAATCATTAAGACTCCTCTCAATTTTTAACCACACTATTACATGCTTTTAGTTTACATCATCCTTTCTATAATAAGCTCCCTCTCAAAGTAGGTGTGCATAACTGCAACACATACAATTGAGAACTAAATTTTGATTCCCTAATATCACATATATCACAAATGTAATCTGGAACTCTAATGTTTGACCCTTTCACTCCTAAGACCTCATTAGTAATTCTCTTTACTGTCTGCCATACAGTTCTGGTGATGTTTGTTTGGAGAATTTGGTATTGGATCAACTTATATTCCCTTAGTTTCTATTTTTCTTTATTATCATCTCTTGTCTGCTTGATATTGTATTAATATTGTAGGAGAAATTCTGTCTTGGTCACTCATGGGAGTTAAAACAGACCCTATACAGCACTAACCCATAAACTACATATAGTAATCATTATTTTACAAATGGTGACATTTAAACTTTACCATCTTTAATCTACAATATAAAACAGATAACTTTTATAGCATTTGTCAATCATGACAAGAATTAATCACTTAGCAGTGGGAACACTGACCCGTGCTTTGAAGCAGTGTACAGGAAAATATCTCTGGGTACCAAGGGGATGGAGAAGAGTATCCCTAAATACTTACCTTTAGAGAGATTCCCACCCCTAGTGCTACTTCCAAGATTTGATTTGCTATTCTCCCAGGAAGGTGCTACTCATTTTCTTGTAAATTAGTAAGGAGAATCTAATATTAGCTCAGCTAATCCCTGGTTTGGTGGTTGATGCTTTGACACTATAACAAGAGATTATAAGTTTATCATTACAGGAGGGGGAAGGGGGGAAGAGGGGAAGAGGGGGAGGGGGGAGGGGGGAGGGGGGGAGAAAGGAGGGAAGGGAGGAATGGGGTGAGGAAAGGGGGAAGGGGATCAGAGGATTACCTAATTTATTACAACCCATTTTGAAATCACTGGTGGTCCCTGTAATCTGATTGGCTCTAATTGGTGCGATTTATTCATGAATTGCACCATTTTTCCCAGCCAATGAGGAGGCTACACTAAAAACAAAACAACCAATCAGATTTCAAGGCTTGTTTAAAATAACCAATCAAATTGCAAGAAAATGAAAGACAAAGAAGCAAATTTTGCAACCTTGCAACCTTTGTTTCCAAAACTCATATTTTCCCCCTCCAAAATTGGATGAATTTAATTTCAAACTGCTAATTACCAGCTACACAGGGTAAAACAATTTAATCATTGGCTTTAACCTAAAGAAAAATGCCACTATTAAAAGACAAAGTAGATAGTTAAGTTTTAATGATCAAATAAATAACCTTCTGTGGCATTTTCCACCTCTACCATAAATCAAGAGTTTCTCTCCTTTTTGTTAATCCTTATTTTCCTAATTTTTTCAAATACAAATCCTACTGAGAACAAATTAATACACATGTAATGCCTCTCAAGCAATATCATTCTCAGAACACAACTTTGCTAAATAAAAAGTCATTTAGTTTTTCTTTTTAAGACCACCTTTGATCAAGAAGACCTACTCAAATATAAAAATATACAAATCCTTGGCACCTTTGAGTGAAATTCACCATACTTATAACATTCTGCTATCTCTAACAGCATAATATTTAATTAATAATAATATTTAAAAACCTGCTTTCACCCTTAAACTCCCAAGATCTGAATTTTAATTCTCCCCTCTACCTCCTACACATTTCCATGTATATCAGATAGAGGAATTTGGTGTTAGATCAAGATAACAATTTCTATCTGATAAGTTTGAGTATTCTTAACACCTGTTCCTGGAAAATGTGTAGATAGTATGGGGTGAAGTTTCATGCTAATCACTTTTGGGAGTTAATCAAAATAAATCAAAGAGTTAATCAAAATACCAAGGTGGCCATGGTCCAAATGACCACAGAGAAGAAATTTGCCAACAGCTTGCTTCCTAAAATCAAGAAAACACAAAACCCAGTTAAAGCCATACCAATGTTGCACAGTCCACCCTTTCCAACTCCCTGCAGAAGTACTCCTAAAAAAAATTCTTCTGCTTGTGCTACCCTAAGGGGCACAATATACATATAATCTTAACCATGGACCATTAGCCCTACACTGTAAGTAATAAAAACATTACAACTTGCTACATGTACATGACTGCCAAACTCAGGTCACAAAATTGGCAACTTCAGTCAACAAAATGTTTCCCTCTAGCCATGGTGAGCAAAACAGATGCAGCCTGGTGTGCGGACCCAAGAGATTCTTAGAAATGAATTATTGGTTTTATTTCTATATGGGAGGTATGGCGTCAGAGTGGAGAGAGGACTTACCAGTATTTGACATTCAACAAAAGAACTTATAGAATTTAAAAGACACCAACACTGCATCTTTATCATTAATTTCCTACTTGTAAAACAGTCTCTTTTTCACTAATTACATTTTGCCAAAAATATCTATATTAGGAACTAGAGGAATCATTCAAATTCCTGCCCCCTTGGGGTCAGAATTGTGTTTATATGACCCCTCCAAGTGCTGGATTTGATTGTCCCTTTTTTTTCTTTATATAAGGCAAAATTTGCAGCAGCAACTTTCTTATAGACCTTTCCCCCTATGCCATCTGCTAGCGAAAGTGAACTTATTACCTTTAAACACCTCTAAATTAAAAGAAGAAATGCATTTGTTATGCTGGAAAGACTTGACAGTATGAGTGCAAATTCCCAACCCCACCCATGGAAGGTTCAAATTTCCTACCCCTGAGTATGGAGGACAGTCACATGCCTGTGGGTTACCAGGAAGAGGGGGGGAAGGGGGTGTTACAGTTTTGAATTGATCAGCGCATTATTTTGATGAAAAATTTAGGGAAACTGTGGCAGCTATAGGAGTTTTTCAGTTGTCTGTTTAACTTCAAAGAGATGGCTAACCTGTAGAATTGAGTTGAGTTGTTGCAGGTTTAGTTGGTGTAGGTTTAGTTGTTGAAGGTTTAGTTGTTGAAGGTTTAGTTGTTGAATTTAGAAGGCCCAGGCATCTAAAAAAAAACAAAGAAAAAAGAAAAAGAATTATCAAAAAGTTACTGACTAAAATGACAAAAATATGAAGATTTTCCCAGTGGGTGGACATGAGAGTTAGTACCCACTTCATACACCACTCAACCAGTTGAGAAAAAGACACTTTGATCTATAACTTGTAGCCCTCATTGCTCTGCTAATGATGCCATACTGTGACATATATCACTTAAATTTAATTTAGTATTCATGACTCAAAATCTGATGCATAATCATTTTGACACTGTTTATTACAAGTAGATGGTGCCCCACTGATAGGTAGTACTTATTTTTTGCCTAATTGTTCAACGATGAATGACAGAATTCAGGAAATCAAATACTCTGAATCCGTGGAACAAATAAATGTTTAAAAAATAAAACAAACTTTCCTTTAAAAATTTTATTGGCTATGTAACTTCGTTAAAAAGAAAAATTTCTTACTCAGCTTGTGATCTTGTCTCTAATACAGCAAGGGAAAAAATTGAGAACAAACAAATTAATTCTCACAAACCTCTTAAAAATAACATAGCTTGACAATTCATGCATACTAAAACACGCAAACTGTTTTGAAAATATATTTAATTCAGACAAAAGACCTTACACTGAAAGTGTTAGAAACATTTAGTGAACCCATATAAATTAAGTAAACAAACTCTTTTATAAGGAAATATCTCTTTTAACAAAGAGCTGCAATAAAAATTCCATAAAAGATGAAGAGGGAAGACATGGAAACAGCCAAAATGAAACAGTTAACAGTGATTCGTCACCTACTTATGATAAAAACATGTACAGAGCTGACACTTGAAAATTACTGACAACCTTGGGAAGACTCAACTAACAGATGATATTTCACAATGCACTCTGCATTTAAAAATAAAAACAAAATTGAAAAATTAAATGTTACCATAAAAGACATCTAATTCATGAATCAATGTTTCAACAATTTATTTCTTCTTGGTGCTGGTCTTACCAAGGCAAACATGATCACAGTTATCCCACAGTACATGGAGGCACTGAGAGACTCCACAGTCAACAATGCTTGGCTTAGTGTATCTTTATTTAGAGTTCAGCCCTTTAATCCTTTTACACAATAACATCAGTATGCATATTCTCTGTACTGTTTTCTATTTATTTCCTACGGTGCTGACAAGGAGAATTTGTTTAACAATCAAGAGCTCCATTGGTTGGTGATAATTTTTTTTACTCTTGTGACCTTAATGTGTGACTCAGGGGTGATACTGTGAGGAGAAATTTGATGCTAGTCACTCTTAGGGGTTAAAGGATTAATCCCTACATTGTACAAGTAACTAACATCTGGTTTCTCATGATTACAGTATCTCCACTGAATCAAACACTTAAGTCCTGAGAAGAAAGGAAATGATCACTATTTAACACATTTCTTGATTGTTGAACATATTCTCCCAGTCAGTATTGTGTTGTGTATTTTATCATGTAAGGGTTTAAGCTAATAGAATATACCTGTTTTGAAAGTAGCGTAACCAATAACAACTCCACTCTCATCAGATATGAAATTTGTCGAATCATCTGACTTAAACGTGATGCGCACACTCTTCAAATGCTCTGATGTATAAATTTCTGGAACCTTAGGGGTATGAGAGCAAAGTCTTCTCACAATATTTATGGGTTGGTCTTTTGTGCTTGTACCTATAAAATAGAACATAGGACACAATTAATGAAAGAGTGCCATGCGCTTACATTTTGAAGTAAGAAAATGCTGATTAGGAGTCAAAGCTCTAGGCTTCACTTCAAGTTTATCGTTGAGGTTGTAGCTAGAGAACCAAGGGTGAGGGATGTCCACAGTAACCGGACATTTCGCACAAAAGACTTTTCACACAAGTCTTTTAGCACAAGTTTTTGACCATTCTCACAATTCTTAGTGGTCATTTCGCACAATAATTATAAGTGAGAAACATCAATGTAACAGGTATACTGATTGATACTGATAAGACATTTCACCTTCACAAGATCCAACAGTGAAAATGTAGACATTTATTTACATAATAACTTCTACGTTTTATAATGAAAATTAGGCATACTGGTAGTACCTTCAGCAAAAATAGTTCAACGTTAATAACTCAAAATTCAGAGAGTGATTCACATCGAATGTCGGCACGTGCAAGTGTTGTGATTTGACAACTTGAATGTGTCAGTGTAGGTAGTAACTAGTGATCTTGTAGAAAGACAAGCTCAATCTGTATCATTTTACAGATCATAAATTTTAATACATCTATTAAGTAGTAACCTTTCAAATTATTCTAATAATAATTACCTAAGCGATGGAGAGTTCAGTATCAATCGTTAAGCATCATAGCGACCGTGATGTAGACAAATGATTTCATGAAAGTTTCAAGAATTCAAAATAATTCAAAGATTATACACTAGCCGTCCGATAAGTAATCATATAAACTTAAGATCAAAACAAATAAAGAAATCTAGATGTACTATAGCTTAAATGAATGTAGGAAAGGGCTAAATTTCTACAAGTCTTGGCTGAGTAGCGAGTTAAAATATGCATGATTCGTCGGGTAACATGGCCACGAACTTGAATTTTATATATTTACACAGAAATTTTGTAAATAGGTCTTTTCTCCTTTTAAATAAAAAGTGAAACAGTTTGCAGGTTTTTACTTTGACTTCAGAGGAGGGAGGATTGGTGACAATTACTTTCGAAATCAACATGGCGTCCTTAGCGTTGGGTCATCATGTTCATATGTTTGTAGTGGATGATGTACTGTCAAAACTAAAAGGTTTTTCGTTTACAAAGGAAAAGTAAAAGAAGTAATCGTTTGAATAGGGAGTTCTTTACATTTTCATAGAGAGAAAGATTTGTTCCTTTCTTCAAGTAAGAATAGTGATCGTGTTCACAAGCGTTTCAATCTAGTTGAAGTTATTGTGTAAATAAATGTTTATGTTCTCACCATAGGATCTTATTGAAAGTGACATGTGAAGGTGAAATGTCTTATCAGTATCAATTAGTATACCTTTTATATTGATGTTTCTCACTTATAATTATTGTGCGAAATGACCACTAAGAATTGTGCAAACGGTCCAAAACTTGTGCTAAAAGACTTGTGCGAAAAGTCTTTTGTGCAAAATGTCCTGTACTCATGTCCACAGGCTTCTGCCCATAAAACAGGGTACCCAGTTCTTGAAAGCTTTAATGAACAGAAAGGTTTAAGAGTCAACATGAAACAAAAGGTAAATTGTCAAAGGAGCAAAACAATAGCACAATCAAATGTATTATATAAAGAAAATGAATAACAAAAACATTTTTCTGCATATGTGCTCTTGGCAAACTTGAAGTGCAACAATAAACAAGATAAAGAAAGCCAAAAGAGAGATAAGGATGAGAGCAAAAAAGGGCTAAGAAGCACTAGGCTGAATAAATTTGTTTGGTTCCACCAAAAAAAAATAATAAAAGTTGTCTCAAAATTTGTCTCAACCTTCTATCAATTCAGGTCACATTGAAATACAGTAAGATATTTGCTAACAACACAGTCAATCACACAGATATACAAACTGAGCAAAGCATCAAAGCACCCCCATGTGGGAATCTTCAATCTCATTGCTGGATTTCTGCACAAAAATTATACATTTTGACCCCTTGACTGCCTGAAAGACTTCCATTTTAAAAACAAGATCAAACTTTCTTGATCAATGGTTTCCTTCCACTCATGGCTTACAAAAATTGACAAATTTGTCAGATTTCAATGCCTGACAAAAATTCATCCTGCTCTGAAGCAAGATGATGGTGCCTTTGAAGATAAGTATGGCTTGACAAAATTAGTTAGGAACCTAAAAATTACTTTCTGCACTTGTACCACAGAATTGGTGACAGATTTTTCACAAAACAGACCAAAAGTTTCCCAGCATGCTCAGGCCATAGGCAGCAGGGATGAACTAAAGCTTCACCTAAGAGACAAATGATGTCCTGCATACATTTTATTATAAGACTTTTCATAAAAGTTCAATGTAGCTATTGTTTCAATTTATTGAGCACATAAATTCTAGCCACTTCACAAATCTAGTTTATCTTTTTAAAACACACAAATGCCAAATTTGTCCAGAAAGCTATACAAAAACTTAACGGAAGGAACCGCCAGAGATTGCTCTTTCCAACCCCTCGACTACTACAATTAGTAACCAAGTTTGAGGTGGCTTTTTTTTATTTCCATTTATGCCCTGAGTGCAAAGCATGCAAGCCATACATTCAGAAAAACAAGGTTCTGTAACTTACGGTACAGACCAAAGAAACAAGGTTGTTAAGATATTTATCATATCTCTAGGTGCAAACAGAGGTTAATGATTTCAATTCAAAAAAATTTTTTAATTAAGCAGGCCATTGAAATATGGTATACTGAATTGACAAATTATAGTGCACTTACCAGTGATGCGTATCTCATCTTCAATATCTTTCCTATCTGGGTCACACAAAGCATATCCACCCAATTTAAAGCTTGTATAAAACAAGCGAATTGCCTTCCCTTGTGGAACTGAAATACTCCATTCACAATAAGCATTTTGAATGTAAGTCAACGGCCACTTGGGAGTAAACAATGTTCCACTTCCTTGACCCAAAAACTTTTTGCTACAAATCAAAACAGGTAGAAAAAACATTTTTAATTATGTAAAAAGGAGGATTATACAAACAGCAGTGTTTAACAAGTATTTCCAGCCTTAAGAAAAGCCATAACTGCACACATGTAAAATAACAATAATTTTTCAGTGTGTTTGATATTGTCAATCAGCTACTGACACTCATTTACCTTTAGCGCTAGTCTGTCAGGTTGACAAATTGATGGTAAAGTATTCAATCATTCATAAACTAAACTTTTCTTGTCAATAATGACCTATTGGCTTTATATAATGAACAAAATAATATGTAGGTACTTGTATATAAAATATCTCTCCCTGTGTTCAACTCAATATCTCACTTATTTGATGTGCTCACTTGTGAGATATCATGCCCTCCCATGAAACAAATTACAATGTGAAATAAAATTATATCTTATTTACAGACCTGCAGTTTGAGGTGGGATCCAGTTCTGTGGTATTATCCATAGATGTATAGTATGCTTCAAACTCTTCACCCGGAACTGACCCATAAGGTCTAAAAACAACAGTAATGCATTGGTCCAAGGAATAGATTTTCTCAGGTATGACCAACTCTGAGCAAGAGCAAAACTTTCCAAGAGATAAGGACTCTCCACTGCATCTAAAAAGACAAAGTGCAAAATGTTTCATGCATATTTCACTTAGGTGCAAAGATTGTTTTGGAGAAATTCCGTGAAACTTGGCATAAATTATTAACACAACATGTTCAACCTCTTTTAAGATATCAGCCTCTGTGCTGTGTAACAAATATATTCAATTCAAGGGATGTGCGAAATAAAAGATTATATAAAGTTTGATGCAACATACAATTCTCCTTGAGTTTCTTAACCCTTTAACTCCCATGAGTGACCAAGACAGAATTTCTCCTTAAAATATCAAGCAGACAAGTAATGAGAATAAAGGAAAATATCAATTGGGAGATTATAAGTTGATTCAATACCAGATTTTCCAAACTAACATCATAAGAACCGTATGGCAGATAATGAGGAGAATTACTACGGAGTTCTTGGGAGTTAAAAGGTTAAGGAAATGCAATACAAGGATCTAGTCCTTACATGTAAATCAGAAATCACTAGAGCTTTCTAAAAGCACTAGGCGGCAAACTTCTAATCCATAATAGGAACAAAACTAATGTCAGAGAGAAAGATGTGACTTTAACATCTGATTTTATATTGAACTTAACAAGAAAACGAACTATTTGCACATCCAGCCACATTCAACGACGGAAATACGAAGTGAGAATCACGCATGGAATTGAAGGCCAAAGTATAATTTCTGGATCAGGGAAAAGTTCAAGAAAGTCCGCATTAAAAGAGAATATATAGGACTTACCCGATGCTTGCGTGCTTTTAAGTTAGGTTTATACAATATTGGCGTAAAAACAAGAAATTTTTTCGCATTCGATTTAAAAACGATTGCAAGACTTGTTCGATCACGCCATTTAACGCTCTTTCGAAAAGAAATAAAACATAGCACCTACCCCACTCTTATTTCTAAAGAACCGTTTTCACAGTTCGGCATCCTTCCCATTACTTTCAGTTTCTTAATTTCGAGAACAGCTCTTAAGCCGACTGGAACTCGTATATTGAAGGCACAAGTAAGGTTGTTGTCATCAGTGAAGCCTGAATGGTGAACAGTACCATTCGGGGCATTGTACTCAGACGGCGGACATCTGGCGAAAGAAGCACGAAGTAAACTTAAACCGAACATAAGCGAGGGAAGAAAAAAAATTGCGTCCATTGCTGTGTTCATCTCGAGGAAGTTAAGAATCGTAACGACGAAGCGAATAGCGTCACCATCAAATATATTCCTTGCTTGCTGAGACGGATGCGGAACGGAGTGGGGGTGGGGCAATTCATATGCGCATGCGCTTAAAATTTGTTTGGCGCTTTCGACATTTGAATAAAGGGGTAAGTTTCTAAAGAAACTGTGGTGCTGCGTCGGTGGGAGAGTATAGCAGGTAATTTAGTGTTAACAACTGGGTTTAAAACGTAAATTAGCCACCGTGAAGGGTAAAAAAGCTGACGTTTCGAGCGTAGGCCCTTCGTCAGAGCGATTAGAGGAATTGTGGGTTGTGTGACGTCACCATATTCCCACCAATGGCGTTTTCAACCCAGTTGTTAACACTAAATTACCTGCTTTCGACATTTTGTTGACACGGTCAGCATTAGATTCCATCCACCAAAACCACCTCGGTCGAGAGGGACTGAGACGGAATATTTAATGACTTGCAAAACATAACCGAAGATTCTCGGAAATCCGCAAGTGATGTAGCCGAACATCCGAAGCTGTAAATCCCATGATTCTTGAGGAACAAACAGAAACAGCATAGCGAGAATTTTAAGTCGCGAACCATTGCTTAATGGTAGACATGCAGATAATTTAGGATACGTATATTCTGTTGATGAGGCGCATAAACTTATTGCGGAATTTGAAACAGGATTGACGACGAAGTTTTCTTTCTTTAAAGCTGTCAAAGGTTTCGGGAACACCGGTGTATATATATATACATATATATTGATATAGCTCTTTGGCATTACAAAGCTTTGCTATCGCTATTGTGCATTCTCACTAGTTTATCTAGTTCAAGTCCTCTGGCATGGCTTGGATGATACCACAATTGTGGAATCATTCGGGTTAACTTAATGCTTACATCTCCTTCCTCGGACAGAAGTCACAAAATACTGGGGGAAGATGCATGAGATATTTAAGGAGCATAAATTCGTTTTTCACTGGTGTGCCTTTCCTAATTTTGGGAAGGAAAGTGTTCAATAGGCCATTTTACAGTTGTGTACTTAGTTGCCAAGCCTTTGATTTGGAGTGAGGCTGAAGGTGACCTTGTTGTGTTAGGGACCAGAATCTAGTTAGCATGATAACAAATTAATTTGCATTTCAAAAGCAGCAAGGTTTGTATCATAACAAGGTCACCCTTAGCCTCACTCCTGTTCAAGGGCTTGGCAACCAAGCATACAACTGTAAAATGGACTATTGCCAACACGGCATAGATAAAACAACTGGAGAGAAAAGGAAACGAAAAGATGCAGAAGAAGTACTGTGTATAATAATTTCTTTTTATCCTCAACCTTTGTGTTACTGTCAACTATGGCTTGCTAATTTGAAAGGTCAAATACATGAATGGGTCATATGACATCGATCTCAGAATACTTTTAGGACAAACGTGATAACACTTCAATCTTGGCTAAATTGAAGATGGTTTAGAAGTTAACAATTATAAGAACTTTTCACTAACATATGCTGCTGACAAAGGAGAAAATATATGCAATTCTGCATTTTTTGCTTTCTATCAAGCAATCATATGTTGGCTCCTTATCATGCTATGACACTTCCGTTTTGTCACATTCCAAAAAATAACTTGAGAAATACACTGTCACTCATCTTACACTGTTATATTTACCTATTACAGAAGGCCGAAAACAAAGATTTTGTTTTCAAGAAAATAAGATTTCTTTTCCAAGACACAAGGAAGTTTGACTGCAAAGCACAGATAAAAATGCAATACATTTTTTTTTTCAGAGAACAAGGTAGTTCTACTCATGTATAAACAGAACAAATCCAGTTTAATAAATCAGATATAAGGCATGACTCCTTTTCTTCCATCCCCACTCAAAACAAGCAAACACACCTATATAGGTTCCAGTCTGGTCTGCAAATGAAAAGGAGGAAGGTGATCACTACTAAATTAAGCATTAGGGTTCTTATTTATAACATATTGATTATTGTATACTGGTATCAAGAAATTAAGGTTGCAAGTAGCAGCCAGCTGAGTTATAGTTTGAGTTTTATCAAGTCCATTACTTTGTTAAATTTAGAGTAACCTTGTCTTGAGAGAAGGAAATTGAGGAGCTGTAATATACTTATCATCAATTAGGGACCACAAAGAAAAATTTATTTATAGAGACTTTTGAAGGAGAGGGGTAAGACTTGTGACAAGCTGGCAGACATATAGATAAACTTTACTGCTAAATGGGTTACAATACAAAGTGCTCAGTATTTGGATCAGCTATGGCTCAACTTAAACTTTGCTTTAGCTTCAAGTTTAATCCTTTGTGGTTTCCTTTCTCTGTGTTTATTTTTCAAGTTATATACACAGAAGAACACAAAAATGACAAGGAATGCTTTTGAATATTAAGAGGCTGGAATAAGCAAGAAACCAAAACTGAATTTTAAACAGTACAAAGTTAATTTGATCTTCCAATGTTATTTAATTTTAACCATTAATAGAATTTGCTATTTAGATTTATCCCCTCCATTTTTCTGGATATTGTGAGCAAAAACAAACAATTATCACAAAATGCATGGTATACAATGGTTTGATTCACCAATGTGGCAAAGGCCTTTCACTGTCTATCTATAAAAAGGGAAATAGTTTGTAAAATGTAAGACATTCTGCATCTTGAGTGTATACTTATTCATCCATGCAAAATTAAAGGTTACTTTAAATAAATGTGAAAGATTGATAGGATTATCAGACCCCTGATAACAATTACTGATGTGCTGATTTGTTGTACTTAAAGGTTATGATTTTAGCGGAAATAGTGGAAGAAATTTCTGGACCTGGAATTTTGTTGCAAATGTCTGTTTAAGTCAGTTTAAGTCAGTTATAAACTCTCCTGTTTCAAGATTACATGATTGCCACACCAGAACCTTTTGTATTCTATATTGTGCACCATGTTATGATTATGGTTTCAATAATAAAAGGTGCTGACTCAAGAACTTTGCAAAATATCTCTACATACAAAGAAATAGATTGTGGTTATGTACTCCAAATAGCAGGTCACACCAGTCTTCTGTAAGGAAGTAGCAGAAATTGCTATGGTGGTTTTGGTGGATGGAAAGAAACATCCACCAAAACCACTTTATTCTATGTGTTAAGAGTTATGATAATCATTATGAACGTTTGGTCGGTCAGCAATTGTGCACCATAAAAAATAATTAGCCAGAGCACTAACTGCTAATTAGTGGTATAAATCTTTTGTCTCCCTGAACATCTAACAGTGGCTATAGATAAAATTAAAAAAATATATTGTTGATGGTTTTGGTCAAAGTTTTGGTGGATGTTCCCTAATGACATCCACCAAAACTACGTAACATCTGGGCACCTTTTAAATACGTAAAATATCTGCATAAAATTGCGTAAAATGTTTTATGATACTACAATCGAACAATAAATTAATACTTACCATTTCTTGAGTAAAAAGTTTTGACGCAATTTCCCAAACAAATAATACACTTAGGTCATCGGGATAAGTCGGCATGTTGTCGTAGCTTCGTAATTTTAATTTAGTATAACAAGTCATGAGTTGTCCATCATTCCATCTCAGTCCCTCTCGACCAAGGTGGTTTTGGTGGATGCAACATGATCTCGAGACCGAAATCGAGATCATGTTGGGTGGATGGAATCTAATGCTGACCTGTTGACACAGCGGCAAAATGAGTGCGCATGCTTGAAAATTTACGCGCGAAAAGGAATGGGAATGACAATATTTCCATAGTAACACTATAGCGACGATATGGCGGCATTTTAAAAATTCATATTCTTTGTTTTTATTTGGCGGGGATAAGCCCTAGCCTTGACAGATAAGGTTCCCACTTTCAAGAAAGTTTCTTTCGAACCGGCTCTGCAACATATCTTTCCCAACAAAAAAAATATTCAGGGCACAGGTGTGAATTTTAGTATTGAAGTGGAGCGGTCGTAACATGGCGATGAACTTCGTAGCCCTCCGTATTGTTAGCACTTGTTTTCATCGTCTCCTCAGTATGGCAAACTACCCGGCCAAAAGGTTTGTTGTTTGGGAGAAAAAACACGCCAGAGCTCTTCTTGTAGAGGAAGCATAATTGCATTTAACACTAAAATAACTCGTGGCGGAGGTGGAACCAGGAAATGTTGTCTGAATGTCACTATCAGAAATTCGAAAAAGGAGCAACACCAGATCGTGCCCACTACTTTCACATTCTTCCCCTCTGAGTGATACACCTATTCCCATGAGACAGTACAAACTTGACAATGCTGGAAAAAGTGAGGCTTGTTATCAACCAGGGACACTGTGGTGAACAAGTTGTTGGAGCAATGCTGACAAAATATTTGCCTCAAGGACCACTTTACTTTAGGTAGTTATATTCAAAGGCTTTCATTTCCTGCTGGATAACCTGGGTTTACATACTTCACCCATTTACATAATAAACAATAAAGCATATGATCACCTTGTTTCCATGAGAAGATCAATAACTTAAACAAAAAAATTCATGCAAAATGTAGATGGGTGCCATGCAAAATTCAGCAGGAGTTCCAAGCAGATTTGACAGATGGTCAATGTGATTAACAAGCTATGACAGTTAAATGTATGCTGCAAAACTTACTGCTCTACCACAATTCAAAAGCTCAACAGAGAGAGTCAGGAAATTGGTGCACAGGCTGGTAAATCCAATTTCTCAACATTAATCACAGTAAGTACCTTACTTATGCCTGGACATAATCTAAGAAAGGTAACCAATCCACCATGTTGCTAATAATCATAGTTATGCTATGATTGCACTTGCAGGGTTAAACATCTCCATGACAACATCCATCAGGTAATAATATAACACTGATAAAGGTTCTGCATGTTCATTGTTGAAAAATACTTACAGAGTGGTCAAATACATTATTATTGCATTTTCTATATAATCTTGCAGAGCTGGTGGAAAAATTTCAGTCAGCCTTGTACAGGCACTATGAGAGTGCGGGTCAATCTCTATACAGATCTGATGATATGCAGGCACTTTGTGAGACTTGTGCACCACATCTCTTTTACATCCTCACATCATCATTACATCAGTACAATAGTGAGTGCAGATAGACATGCCACCAGTGAGAGGCATTCACATTCACAGCAGCAAAGAATAGTTGCACTACTTCACAAGTTGCCTACATGCCTAAAGTTTTGCCATTAGAAGAATAAAAAATTATTACATTTTATATAATTTACAAAATTTCCATGTCAGCTTTATTCTGACAGTGTCAGCAGTCACTGGTAAAAAACAACCTTTGTTCTTGAGTATGATAACAGGATAATATGCAATTTCCCTTAAATCTCAGAAAACATCACAGCTCCAGAAATAAGCTGAAATGTTCCTTGATATTCATGGGTTAACCAGGTCTACACAGACTGCAGGGAGAGTCTTGGACCTTAGCAGTGGAATATGTATGAACGACATGTTTAAACAGCAGTAGGCAAAACAACCATGAGGAAGTTGTGGAAAAAACTGTGCTGACAGCCTGCAGGATAAAGCAGAACAAATAGAATGAACAATAAACATAAACACTTTTGTAAAAACATAAGCAATCAATGAAATGGATATTAATTTTTTTTAAGACCAAAAAACTTGTTATCCATCTTATTGATGACTTTCATGTTATGAATATGCCTACTAAACCAACTGATAAAGTTAATGTGGCAATTCATATGGCATCAAGTCTCCCAGCCATAGCAGTTGCCCATCCATTTGATGGAGCAATGATCCTTTTCTAACAAGAGTAAATGAAGTAGGTGATTCCTTCAATAAAGGTATTATAGAGCATGATACAAGTAGCAACATTGCAGACAGCCACAATAGTCGTGAACAGCCCAAAAGCCAGCTAGCAACACATGCCTCTAGGTATTCAGACTTTTACAAGTCCCATGACAGGGGAAATATGATAAGTAGAAGTATGGAACAGCTGATTATACCACAACTGAGTGTTCCACACAGGACAACTCAAGAAAGAGGACATAGCGCAAAAAGGCCTGCTTCAGTTGTAAATTCACACCAAAACTACTTTTCAATTGTGGGTAACCTTGCCACCAAAGATCTTGAGGTTCTCACCTTATCCACCCTTACCTTTTACAATCACACAATCAATCTCAACAACAACACCATCAGTAGCTCAACAACAGTTTTCTAACTTAAGTGTACCACCTCAATCCACTTCAATACATGTTCCATCTTCAACAACACAATCAGTCACATTCTGGGAACTGCCAGCCTTCCTATCTCAGTCAACAATTGGGGGTTGTCAAGGCAGTAATGCTTGTACAGTTATTTCTTTGTTGTTAGCAAAGACATACTTAACAAACAAATCCTTTCTTCAACTGAAAAACAACCAACCACTGACTCCAAGCTGGATGTCATGTATGATGGGGTGAAGTCAGGTATATGACAGTTTCATGCAGTCACTATCATATCTTGGTGTTGTTGAAGCCATACCTCTTGTCAGAAGCAGCCTGTTTAGTGTAAGTTATGAAAAGGAGTTAACTGTTTGTTTTTTCAAGTAGACTAATTCAAGTGAGGAATCTGCGAGTTTCCACCTAGTAAAAGACTTACCAACACAAATGCTGCTTTTACAATAATTAATGGTTTAACGATTTCATAGCTAAGTCATGCAAATGACAACATCATCTTAATGGATAGCCACCTCCACTTACTAAAAGGCACCTTACTTGCACAGTCTCAACGCAGTGACATTGAAGAACTATTAAACTGGCTGAAGTCAAAGCTATCTGTGACGGTGAATTTGTGAACGGTTACTTTCATCAACTTCAGGTAACACTGTGTGGTAAGAGTGCTTGGGAAAATGGGTAAAAAGTGATAGCTTCAGAAAAAAGATGGCGACAAAACAAAGTCACTTTGAAACCGTAATTACCTGAAGTTCAATCCCAATTGGTTGCTTAGGTAACCGTAGCTCCCACAAAAAAACAAAAACAAAAAAAAAACGAGAAAAGGGGCAGAAAAGGGGATATAAAGAGGAAAGGTATTGTGGTCTCCCTTACACTGACTTCCAAATGCATGCATATGTTCCTTCGTTATGGAAAAATCATACTTGGCAATCTTGTCTTCTAGAATTACTTACTTTAAAGGAAAAATATGATCTAAAAACAAATACTTATTAATTTACAAAATGAAGTCTTACGGCGGAGTCGCCCTCGGGCTGCATCAGACACCTAACTCAAACATGAAAAGATACCTAAACTTTTTTTTTCTCTAGATTCAACATCTATAAACTCATCAGTTTCACTTACGGCAAACCGGGATGTTAAGATGTATTTCACCTTCCCCCGGCACAAAGGTACAGTCTTTGAAAATGTTTTATCAAAGCGGCTGTAAGGCGAGTGATCTCAAAAACTTTATTAGATCAGATGACAAATAGACAATTTAAGTTCATGTTGATAAACTGATCAAAAATCTAGAGAAACGATCAATATACAGGCCGCTTGCGTGGATCGAAAAGTCGTTGCTCGAGGGAGTTTTTATCATTGTATAAACTAACTGATTGCAGTACTTCAGTCATACCTTCAAACAAATAATTGTCAGCGCTATCATAGTGAAAACTCAGAAATGGCTTCGAAAGCCATTTTCCGAAAAAGGGAACATCTGCACATAACATTTTTACTGAACTCTTAAGCTGATTTTGATACGCTTTTCCCGTAGTTCTGTTTTGGTATTATTTCTATTTTTTTCACTGCGTTTATACTTCAGAAACAGAGAACAAATAATTTCGCTGAGTTACGAATGACCTAAATATCACTCAAGAGGGTGAAATTTTTCCTCTTGTGGCCTCCAATAAACAGCTGGTAGAAGAGCGTCAAAGTTAAAATTCCCTTCGTTATCAAGGCAACAAGCCTTTTTATCCATTTCTTCCTTGGTCACATAAAGCTCCGAGAAGGAGCGCTGGTTTCCAAGGGGTACTCTCTCATTCATCTTATTAGCTGCCCAAGTATTCACCATAATTCGCCGGCCGTCCATAACACTGTAGTTATTTTCCCATCTGTAACTGTTACTTGCACTGGATATTCTTGGACAGTTCAAAAATCGGTATTTTGGGCGAACGTTAACTTGACTTTGATTTCCGCTTCCTGGAAATATTGCCGGTAGAGCAGCTGCAGGGTTTGTTGTGAGCAAGTGCACAAGTTGAAGATTGTTATCGCCATGTTGGGCGTGGCCTTCATGTACGGGATCTTTTATGTAAGAGTGATCTCTTCCAGTCTGATGACAAGGTCTCTTTACAGGAGTTATCGAGTTCCTGTAAGGAAGGTCCATGTAAGATTTCGTTTACAACTGAAATAGAATAATCGCTTTGATCTTTACTTTGCTGGATTTAAATTCCTAAGCATTACGTCATAGAGACGTAACTACTGTTTTTTTTTTCGTAAGCGCGTGCAGAATATCAACAGTTTATTTTCTTCTACTGTAAACAACTAAAAGAATTTACAACAATATAATTATAAATAAATAAATAAATAAACAGTACATACAGTAGTGGGACACCCAAAATAACTAAAAAGCTAAAATAGTTGGGTGACCGTAAATATGATAATTAAAAATGTGAGAGTCAGGAAAGAGGAATAACAAATACATTGGTACACATAAATATCATAAATTGGTACAAAGGTCACAATATACAGAACAAGAAAAAACTGAAATGTTATGTGGCCCCAGTGCTTTACTTGTACTTAGGCTAGAAATAATATTCTCAACCTCTGTTGGTGATAAATAAAAGCTGTCGCATTGTGAATTTGTTAAATATTCCACAAAGGTTCTATTGCCAGGTTGAATACGCTGTAAGAATCTGCTTTGAGCAGTGAACTGAAGACATATCACAAGCAGTCAGCAAAACACGTCCGCCACCTTTGCTGACCGCTGACCACGAATCAAAGATCAGTAGCGATCTAAGGATGGCACTCTTGAAGAGGCAACTTTTCTACTTCACTCTCGGTGAGTTCTCCTTCTGTAGATGTTATCGTGGCCTCCTTTGCAGCTGTTACTTAATTCATCACGCAACGTGTTCTGATTTTAAGAGTGCATTGCATGACAAAAAAAACAGCGACTGATAAGGAGAGTAATTGTCTCAGAAAGAAAAATCCTACTTTTTAAAATAGACAAACCAAATGAAGATCTTTTGCAAAAACTTTGGGGAAATGCTTTGAGCTTTTCGTTCATTTTTTGTTTTGTGTCCTAGAACAGAAATATTTAGCTGAGCAGGAAATACGACACAGCGGTCAACTCCGGATGTTGATGCAGCCTGGCCTCCTTCACTCGTCGAGATTATCGCCTGGCGTTTTCCGGTGTTGCTAAGCAATATTTCTTTCACGCGGAGTCATCAAGCGAAGTCACATATTGATCTGAAGATATGTAATCTAAAAAACTTATGAATCACGGTTGATGACGGCCAGCGAATATGTCTCAGAAGAAATTTTCTGGGGCACCATTCGGAGTACAGACTTCGAGGTGAGTGCGATTTACTAACGCTACAAGTAAGTTGGTGTCAAAGTTAATTGCGCGCGAGTCTGTTTCTTCGAAATCAATAACTTCATTATACCTATGCCTATTCCTTCTTCATTCTTTATTCTTGAAGCATTATCAAAGAAAGCAAAGGAAGCTTTTAGTTCAGATTTTAAGATCTTAGTAAACTGAAGAATTTCGTGCTTCACTCGTGGTCATGCAATACTCGTTCAGGCTTGTCAACATATTCTGGAATGCACCCAAACAATTAATAGATAAAGTTAATTGACAAGACACAATGATATCGTGTATTGATTAATTTTGAGAGAGCTTTCATCGTTAAAAGTTTTACTCAGTGGGGGCATGTGACATTCTGAACATTTTACCAAGAAAGCCTCCAAAAGAGTTTTGATTTTTTAATTTTTATGGTAAAGTATACACGAGGAAATCACAGTTAAATGTGAAAAAATTTTCTGTAGAGATGCTCAGTAAAAATACGCTCTAATCACACTTTGGGTTTCAATTAATTTTGATTTGCAGGTTTGATGTCGCTGGAATTCACCCAAAAAGCAAAACGCCTGGAACAATAACACAAGTAGCATATGACAAGAAATGCATGCAAGAAGTGGTGGGTTATCTCTTGGTTATTTAAGTAATGCTGCATAAGAATGTACGAGGTCTAACTCCTCTGGGGTGCTTAAACCTTCACTCACTTCAACTGGAGAGCTAAACATTTTATGACAAAATACAACATCTACTGATGTTTTGTTTTGCAATATGCCATCATAAATTCTGCTGAAAATCATCATACAAAGTTTGCCCACAATTTTAATTTTAAGAAATCAGCCAGTCTCAATGCTTATTGGAGATAGCTGCTGGTTGTTACAATAGCTTGATGCTAGAAAAAAAACTATTTCAGAGACTTTCTAAATTGCAGCATGGGTAAGGGAGGGTCATACAAGTGATAAGTTTTTGCTGTTAATTAACAGACAGTTTATTCTTGCACTAGAATCGCCGCCTCGGACCAGGTTCATATAACATTGATGTGGGTGGATTTAATCCCAAGTCTGTTTCTGAAAGATCCTCTGGTCCTGGTAAAGATATGCATTTTTTTTTTTGTCAATGGGTATAAAGATTATTTTCTTTTAAATTTTCATTTTCTATGAAATTATAACTGCCCAGGAAGTGGACAAGTATCCCATGATTCTGTTTGGAAGAACTTGCTGCAAACTATCTGCCACTTCATTTTAGTTGGAAAATCAAGAACTCCACGCTTCCAAGAGATTCATAATGGCTGCTTATGGACAATTACATAGTAATGAAAGAGATTTAAGTTCAAATTGGATGGTTTAAACTGTAGGTAGTCTTGATTGATATGTGTTCACTTACAGTATTTGTTAGTCTTCTTGTGGATAGATGATGGATACCAATGGTATATTTGGTGATTATCAGTTGATTCATGAAGTCACTCCATGATCAGCCACTAGCCAACTGGTTATTGAGAAATTTTCCACCAATAGTCAGCCATTGTCTTGGTAGAGATGTTAGTGGACTGTCAGTCATCTGTCAGTGGCAAACAACAATCTACCAACCATTGACCAACTGTCATCAACTATATCTAGTACTTGATTAGCTGAGGCTTCCCTCATATACATTATTCATGAAATTAATCTTGGCTATACTTAATGTCAATCCTTAGGATGGGAAAGGGCATTTGAAACAGCTCGCCTTGCAAAAATACCTCATCTCTTGTACAAAGAACAATGGGAAAAGAAACAACTACAGGTAACTACATGCAAATGCTTTATGCTAATTTAAACACAAGCTGGATCAATAATTGATGGTTACATCTGGAAAAATGCATATTTTGTGTAAAATGTAAATCCTTGGACTAGACTAAGATAGAATATTTCCTCTCCAATTATTCACCAAATTGTTTCCATTTTATCTGTTGCCTTTAATCTATTAAGAAGTTTGTAGCACAGTTACAATCATTTTACTTTGGATCTAGTTGTTTTACTTGTAATTTTTTCTTATTCAAGTTTTCAACTCTTTTTTACTTCAACAGAAGCAACTTCTTGGTCCTGGGACATACACCATCACTGATTTTATTGATCACATGGGCAAAAAGCCTGGGAGCACAAGAGGTGTTTGTGAAACCAGAGAAGCAAGATTTGATGCCACAAAACTGGTGTGTTACTTGAGTGTCTGATCAATAATATTAATTGTTATTTGACACTGCCAAATTGTATTAAACCTGTGACCCCCTGGAGTGAAAAGCATATACTGGTAGTTTCTCCATACAATATCACCCCCAAATCTCACATTAAGGTAACGAGAATAAAGGAAATGATCACCAACTAGAGAAGCTTTGGATTGTGAAACAAATTCTCCTTATCAGCACCTTAGGGAATGTATAGGGAACATCATGGAGAATATGCATGCTTGTGTTAGGGTGGAAAGGGTTAAAATCCTCTTAGCCAGCATAAGTTATAGAATTCCAGTTCAACATCTAACTGGTCTGTGATGGAAGTTTACATGATCATTTTACCTTACTAGTCAATGTAGTTTCAGATCCACCCTCTTTGTGGTGTGCTCAGTCCCTATGCTTTTCTCAAGTCTGGTCTTTGACTCAACTAAAAGGGTGTTGTTAGGGAAGGGGCTATATTTGAGCCTATACGTAATAATTAACCCTTTAACTCCCATGAGTGACCAAAACAGAATTTTTCCTCACAATATCCATACAATATCAAGCAGACAAGGGATGAGAACAAAGAGAAGTATAAAGTAGGAGATTATAAGTTGTTCTAATAACAAATCCTCAGAACTAAAATCATAGGAATTGTATGACAGTCATTAAGGAGAATTACTAAATGAAATCTTGGGATTGAAAGGGTTAAGCATTCCCAAAATGTCTAATTGACGCTGTATTAAGTGTGCAAATACCCACAGATGGCACTAAATTAAAAATTACAGGGAATGCGTTTCTTTTTTATCTTTTGTTTTTGAAATGCTTCAGAGTCATGTGCCAGGGCCAGGAACTTATGGTAAGGGAGGGATACCAAGTGCTGTGATTGAGGAGAAAGTTCAAAAGTCAGTCAGTAATGTAGGAATGCTGGATTCTGGAAAGTCTTACAAGAGGCAACTTCCGGAAGTGGTATGTACACTGCCTATCAATGCTACATTGCTTGGTGAATACCACCAAAAGTCTTAACAATATTCATCTTTGAAATGTTTGAATGTCGGATTCTGGACAGCCTTACAAGTGGCTAGGCAGCTTCCAGAAGTGGTATGTATAATTATATATTAATGCTATGTTACATTGCTTGTTGAATACCACCAAAATACTTAACAATATTTGTCTTTGAAATGTTTGAATGTTGAATTCTGGACAGCCTTACAAGTGTCTAGGCAGCTGCCAGAAGTGGTACGTATAATTGTCTGTTAATGCTATGCTAAATTGTTTGGTGAATACCACCAAAACACTTATCAATATTCTTCTTTGAAATGTTTGAATAGGGAAGTCATTTGTGTCCTGGACAGTATGAGATGAAGAGTTTCACAGATGAGATGGAGGCAAGAGTGGTTAGCAAAAGAGGACCTTACGATCTGTTCACTGGTGAAAGGAACAAACCCATATCTGTAGGCTACTTTGCTCTTCCGGTAGGAATCTGATAACCTGATTTAAGTGTGAGGTTGACACAAGCTTTGAAAAAAGTGTCTTTGACCCAACATGTATTTTTATCTTTCAGACAAAGCAAAATTTGGGTCCTGGAGAGTATGACTTAAAGTCATTCCTACACGAGCTTCAAGGTAGGCAATTTTACAGGAACTAGTTTATCTGCAGCTCATATATATATATATATGCATGTTCAGTTGGCTCCAGTAGGCAAGAAACTATTCAGAATTAAAAATGACTTGAACCTCTCCATCCTTAACCTAAACAAGAAACATTATTAACTAATCAGATCATCAGGATGTCTGGATAATGTGAATGGAAACAAGATTGGTTGTTAACTATAAACAGCAGTGTGCTCTGATCGGTTAGATGACAATGAAACAGTGACACAAGAAAATGTTGCATTTACTTACTTAGAGTCATTTTTGACAATCTGATGGGCTAAGCAAATGAACCAAGGAGAGGGATTTTCATGGACTTTTCATTCCTCAACTTTCTTTTTTCTAGATAAGCATAAGAACCACCATGGAGTCTTCTTGAAGGTGCAGCGTTTCCCGCCATACCCAACCAACAGGATCTATTGTTCAACGCTGAGTCAATACCCAAGAGACCCTGTAAGTTTTTTTCCATGGTTTGCCAGAGTTGTGATTGGCTAAGATGCTTTTGTATTGCTCGTTTTTTTTTTAGTGCAACTTAAGCATGATCATGATCCAAATACAAAGTCAGATCAAGATAGGCCTTCAATGTTTGCAGGCTCAGATATCTTTCTGTTAAGCATCTTTCCATAAAACAAACATGTGCATAACCTTTGAGTTTTTTTCACATTAGACTGACCCAGGACCTGGAAACTACTCACCTCAGGAGCTTACAAAGCCAGAAGCAACTGTCAGACCACCCTTTGGTTCAACTGCTGAAAGATTTGACCGTCATGCCAGAAGATTCTTCCTTGGAAGCACAGTACGTCTCTACACCCTCATAGGAAGAAGAGTTAGCAATAGTGCCAACATTCAGTAAACACGGCTCAAAAGAAAGTCATGTTCACCCCTAGCATTGCATTTGTCATCATAGGTGGAACTATAGCTTTTTCTATAGCAGGAGCTAGCCAGAGAAGGAAGGAGTCATTTTATGCTGGTTTACTCTTGTTTGGAATTGAGCAATAACTTCTTACTTGTAAAATAAAAATGAAACAATTCCAAGCAAATTTTAAGGATTGATAGACAGCAACATGGATTTAGTTACTCTGATCATGCCTGGTGGTCTTGAATATAGCTTTTATAATCAGGTGCTACTAATCCAAAGTGAATATTTCAAAGGAAAATTCTTGTTTCTTTTTTTCACTATCTCAATTTAGGCAGCCAATGGGCTAATGTTGATGAAAATCTCATTGCAGGTTCTATTCTACACGAATGACCTTAACCTTTTACTTTTAATCAATTTTCAGAATCCTGTTGGTCCTGGGCGTTATGATGTGGATCGCTATGACAAAGCACAGCACAATAATGGACACAGAAGTGCTTTTAACTCTAAAACCAAGAGATACGACCTCATACGGGACAAATACTTAACGTTAGTATACTATGCAAACACATTTAGTACCCTTCCCTACTTCACTTTGATGATATCTATACATGTACAATGTTTTCAACTTCGGCATGACAGCACAAATATTTGATCACTGTTGGATGAGCTGTTGAACTTTGTAACCGCTCCTGTTATCTGTGTTGTTAGTGCTCTCTAGGTCTATGTTAGTTCACTATACTCTATAGAGCTAAAAGCTCTAAAATTCCATTGTGATTTGGAATCTTTTTCAGTGCTACATCAAAAAAATTTACGCCCAATTAATCTGCATATATTCATCATTCTCTGTGTCATGATACATGAACATGCCCCACATTTGCATACAGCCCTTTTCAATAAAGCTGTGAACCTAAATCTTAAGAAATCACTGCACCCAATTAGAGCAAAGGAAAATTATACAAGGAGCCAATGAGAATTCAAAAGCAAAACTGAACACACCTGCTGAAGTGTAAAGAGAATGCTAGCTGTGGAGCAAGAAGTGTTTGGTTTATTTCACATCTGATTGGTTGAGAGATTGGCAGGAGCTTTGTTGACCTATCACAGGGTGTAGTAAAGCAAAACCCCAACAAAGCCCACATTACTTGTAACACTTAATCAGAAATAACTCTGAATGCAATATTTCGGGACTGAAAGGAATCTTAATGTGAATCATATTTTGTTTCTTCAGGGAAAGGATCAAATCACGAGAGGTTGACAAGGTTTTCATGGTCCCTATTGATGCACAATAAAATTACCTATAGCAAGCATGTCAAGCAATGGTACTTCAAAATTTGATTTAAAATTGCTCACCAATAAATCAAAGAAGAATTGAATGTATTTGGCAGCGAATAGCACATTTCTCAGTGCACCACTTTTTGTAAATAAAAAATTCAGCTTGTATGTTTGGGAGCACAAGTTTTGGATGTTTTATTCTGGGGAGAAGAACAATGGTCAGTCATTTTTTCCCTCCTAATGTGTGTTATATTTTTTTTACACAAATCAATTTCTACAAAGTGTTTTTATCCTAATAATATTTTGGTATTGGTTTCCATAAACATTTCTCATGAAACAATTTATAACACTGTAAATGATATAAAGGTATTACATGAATTTCGACATGTTAACAGTATGTCATCAGGAGTGCAGAATCTTCATTTAGTTTTCTTATGAAGCGTTCCTTATTATCAGCAAATGCATCAAATTGTAATGGAAGCTCTAAGCTTCAAGTGTAGTGAATAAAGTCGTTTTCTTTTCTATATTTGGTATAGTTGTGTCAGAGTCAGGTGGGAAGTGCGCAGTGTGATGATGGGACAGAACAAAATCAGACTTAATTGCAATTTTTTGCCCATATTCATCTCATTTTCTGGTACCACAAGAAACTGATTCTTGAAGAAAAAAATCTGAATGGCATGTGGAACCAACAAACTTAAGATAAAAAAATAAACAAACAAAATTGAAAACAAGTTGCAAAGAGATTTTGCTTAAAATTTTTCCACAAATGATAGTTGCTGTCAGAAGAAACTTTGAGACCCATCCCTTTATGAAGAATTCCAATACAATTTTCCAGGTTGAAACAAAAAAATGAAGTTTAGATCAACTGTATTTATGTCATTTCTACTCTTATAAGTATTTATTTCTCAGTCCAAGGTGGCACTGTTAACTTTCTGAATTCTATGATCAGGTTTCCTTCTTCCTTACCTTAAAAATGAGCTTTAATACTTAAGTTACTTGGTCTAAGAGCATTTCTTTCTTTGCTCTACTAATACAACAGGGATACAGTAGTTTCTGTTATCTTTTTTTCTGCATTTTTTCCTATTTATTTCTATTTCCAGTTAGGAAAACCATAGTGTGTTAGGTAAATCGTCAACACTAAAATGGATATATGTAAGTTGCTGCGAATTATCACTATAATGTTGTGGAAGCTATCTTTTGTTGTTTTTTTCTCATTTGAAATCTTTTGACACCTTTCCCTAGCTATCCCTACAGTTGTTGACCATAGATAGGATGACATGCTCATCAGGAGCGATTTGAGGAACAAAAATTAAGTGTTCTTTGGAAATTTGTGTTTCTTATAGTATTTATTTCTCAGTCCTAGGTGGCACTGTTAACTTTCTGAATTCTATGATCAGGTTTCCTTCTTCCTAACCTAAAATGAGCTTAAATACTAAAAGTTACTTGGTCCCAGAGCATTTCTTTCTTTGCTGGACTGATACAACAAGGTTACAGTCATTTCTATTATCTTTTTTTCTGCGTTTTTTTCTATTTAATCACATTAGGAAAATCATAGTGTGTTATGTAAATTGTTGACACCTAAATGGATACATGTAAGTTGCTGCGAATTATCACTATAATGTTGTGGAAGCTATCTTTTGTTGTTGTTTTTTTTAATTTGAAATCTTTTGACACCTTTCCCTATCCCTACAGTTGTTGACCACAGATACGATGGCATGCTCATCAGGAGCAATTTGAGGAACAAAAATTAAGTCTTCTTTGGAAATTTGAAATCAAAAGCATCATTCCTTAGCAGTACAACAAGAACTCTATCAATCATATCTAATTACTAATCAGAATCCCTTTCGCACAACATTCATTTGTTTCTTGTTTCATACATCTGAACCTGATTCTCCTAAATTTGGTACACTAGCTGTTTTGGAAAGTGTCTAATCCAGCTGGGTTCTTTCCTTTACCTGGAAAAACAAATATATAGTTTATATCAAGGAGGTTATCTCTATAAGGGCAGCTGGTAAAGGTCTCTTCACACACGGCTGAAATGCAGGCTTAATCTCGCCGAAAATTTAACACTTTGAAACCTTTATCACAGAAGGCTATTTAGAAAATGTATAACCTTGTCACTCTCACAAGTGACCAAGACAGAAATTCACCTTACAGTATCAATACAAAATCACACAGGTAGGTGATGAGAATAAAGAAAAACATCGATTATGGCATTATTAGTTGATCCAATAACAAATTCTCTGAACTAATATCATGAGAACTGTATGGCAGACAGTAAGGAGAATTACTTAAGAGATCCTGGGAATGAAAGGGATAACAGAACTTGGCTTCATCTTTTTATTCCTCAGCCATATTTGCATACATGCCATAGACATTTAGTTACTAATGAGGGCTTCTCTATGGAATATTAAAACCAAACCTAAATATCATCATAGGATGAAATGAACAAGAACACTGCTGCTTTCCATAGGGTTGAATACCAGTAGAATAATATAAGATCACCAAGCATAAATATGTGTTGTTTCGTTTGGTAAGGTACCGATTTTACTTTGGCAACGACTCAATCTATGCAGCAGTACAGCTAAGTGAGTACCACATGGTCAAGGAAATGTGGAATATTGAATACCAACCCAGCCAGCAGTATCAGGACTTCTAAGAACTTCATGAAAACACTACAAAACAATTGGCACTTTTTTTGGTCCCTCATCTCATGCGCAAAATTTTGTCTTAAAAGAAAGGCTAACAAGACAGTTTACTAACCTTGCGTATGATCTTGTTACATCTGTTCCAAATTCTCAAAAGTGACGTCATCTCCAATAAGGACAAAGGGGGCCCAGTTACATGGGGACTGGAATTTTTCAGAGAGCCGAAGAGCAGTTGTGGCCTGGTGAACAGCTTCACTTGCCTTTTTACCAAGTTTTAAATGCTGGTAAAACTTGCGCATGAATTCCAGGGTAGCGTTGTCATCAACAGCCCACAGGGTGGCAAGAACTGACCTCGCTCCAGCACCAAGAAAAGCTCGAGCGATTCCAATGACACCTTCGGCTCGGATATCTCCAGTTGCACTGTGACAGCAGCTTAGAACAACAAGTTTAGCTCGCACCTTTGCATTCTGCACTTCGGCCATTGTAAGGACAACATCTTCTTCGTCAAGTACTGGCTTGCGTTTTTCTGGTGGCGGAGCGAATGCAATTTCACCAGTTAAAGAATTTCCGTGTGCAGCAATATGGACCAGGGCTGCCGTGTCAAGATTTTCAAGGAAACGTGCTTTTGTAGCTTCTTCTCCCAATAGGGGTTTAACACCAAACAATCTAGCGATTTCTTGAGCTTCTTCGTTTGCATGCTCCAGTCTTGTGATGAATTCTGTAATCTTCTTTGCTTTAAAGGACACTAAGCCAACATCTGGATCCCCAACAATTACAGCTCCCTTTTGATTATGGAAGTTGGGCGGACACTCAAAAATTGCCTTCATAATTGTCAAGGATGGTAATAATCTTATTCGGTGCTGCGCCCCTAGGCTTTGGTTGTTTTCATTTCGAAGCGCTGCCCAAGGAATCCTATGAAGCTCAGCATCAGGAACAATAATGAGGTCTGTGGTTGCTTGGTCAGGTAACGTGCGGGAAAACAACACATCATAGAGTTTCTCCAATGCACTTGATCGATCTTTTTGAGTGATCCGCTTCGATGGAGGGCAACACAGCAGGTCGCCATCCGTTTTTTGCCCATCTTCATCGTTTTCTTGATTCTGAAGAGGACGTGTGTTTCCTCTCGATGGCAATGAGCGATCTTCACATTTCACAGGGTTTTCTTTAATTTTCATTTCTGAAAGCGCCTCGTCTAGCAGACTCTTCCAGTCGGTAGCCTCCCCCAAAAACTGAGGAGCACCATTTGCTTGAATACTCCATAATACAACATTTTCCTTTCCAGTTCCAGACAGAGCATAGTAGATTATCTGGCCTCCCAGACGAGACACAACTTCACGGAGGCTTCCTCCATTGAGTGCTTCTCTTTTTCCTTCCTTTGGATTATGAAGACCGTATGATACAACCATCATGTCAGCAAGCGCAGCAGAACGTGCTCGCTCGCTGACTAGTAGTGCTTCCTCGTACTTTTCTCGCTGAAGAAGACACTGCGTGTAGAGACGGTAAGCAGTAGCTTGCACGTTACTAAGAGAGATCTTGTATATGTCCTTCTCAAAGAGAAGTCGTCTTACTTCCGCATACAATTCAGTGCATTTTTCCAAGTGATCACAGGCCGTTTCAAACTCTTTAGACTTTGAATAAGAAATGCCAAGGTCATGATGACATGAACCCATCTTGTCTAAGCTTTTCATCTTCTCAGCAAAACATAAAGCTTTTTTCTGAAATTCAATGGCTTTGGAAAGTTCATCCAATTTCCAGTAAATCTTTCCAAGATTTAGGCATCCTGTCATCTCACCAGCTATTTCTCCTATGGAGTTAGAAATAGAGATTTGCTTTTCATTATGTTTTATCGCTTGCTTAAAATTTTCCATGCGGTAATTGACCATTCCAATGTTGCCATGAGCGGTTGCTTCTCCTTGCTTTTCTTCCAAGGTTTCACAGAGTGAGAGATGTTGCAAATGACACTGAAGCTCTTTTTGATAATCTCCTACTCGGTTGTAAACAGTTCCTAGATTTCCAAGCATCTGTCCCAACATGCGCTGGTCTCCAACCTCTTCAGCAAAGGGTACAGCTTCTTCGTATAACTTTACAGCCTCTGTATACATACCAAGGGCTTGAAAAGCATTTCCTAAATTGGCATATGAGGCACCTTGAAGTGGCTTATCTTTTATTGAAAGGGCAATACTGAGACTTTGCTGATAGCAATCAATCGCCTCGTTGTAATTACCAAATTCAAAATGAATGTTGCCCACCTTCTCAACCGATCTCCCTTCACCTCCTTTATTTTCTAGTTCCTTGTTTATTGCAAGATTGAATTGATGATGTTTCAAGGCCTTTTCTAGGTCTCCGAGAGAGTAGTATATGCTTCCCAGGTAGGCATTAGCAAGGCCTTCCGCTGCCTTGTCACCGATCAACTTTGAAATTTCCAAGAACTTGTTTTGCATGAAAATCGCTTTTTCAAAATTTCCTAGGGATCTGTGAGTGTTTCCGAGGAAACCATACGCAAAGCCCTCGGTGGCTTTATCGCCAATTTCTTGCGATAGCTGTAATAACTTTTCAAGATTTTTCTGTGATTCTCTGTTTTCTCCAAGGGAGTGTTGCGCTCTTCCAATTTTTCCAATGGCATTTGCTTGTGCTGGCTTGTTGTTGAGACTGTTTGCGATACGAAGGTAGGCTTCATAATTTTCAATTGCTTTTCTTGTGTCTCCTTGACAATGGTAAACATCACCAAGAGCCCCGAGGGCCCTTCCCTCGGTAAACTTGTCTCCGATTCCTCTCGAAATGTCTAACTGCTCTCGATAAAGTGTAAACGCTTTTATGTAATCTCCCTTCGATAAATGAACATTACCGAGATTTCCAAGGGCTGCAGCCTGACTTTTCTTCCGATTGACTTCTCTTGCCAATGTTAAATGCTTCTCGCTGTGGAGAATGGATAGTGGATAATGTCTTGTCTTGTAATACGCGGCTCCCAAACCTCCATTGGACTGGGCTATTGCTGCTTTATCGTCAAGATCGGTGGCAACTGTAAGACTTTCCGTTAAGAACTTGGTAGCGTTTGTGTAGTCACCAAGCTCTGTAAAAGTGGTGCCCATTTCATACAGGCATTTCCACCTTTGCTTCTGGTCATCAGTGGTAGAAATAGCGTCTAAGGATTTCTTGTGGGATTCAAGGCCTCTTTTCAAGTCTCCTAACTTTGAGTAGGCACTACCAACAAAGGAATTAGCTAATGCTTCAAGATCTTTCCGACCTACCTCTTCGGAAAGGGCAAGGCATTTCTGCGCGTAAGAAAGAGATTCGTCAAAACTATCCATAGAGAGCAAAACTTCAGCAAGGTTGCCGCAAATTTCGGCCTCTGAATCTTTGTTCGATGCCTCTTGCGCTAAGAGTAACGCTTGTTTCAACATTTCCGCCGCCTGCTCGTAATTACTAAAATGCTCTCCGCTGTTCTGAATCTCTCGGGCTTGGGAAAGAAGATTTAAAATCTGACCTTGCTTTACTGACGATTCGTTCAGACGTCTTTGGGAACTGTGATCATCACTTCCATTTCCTTCCATGGTGGTATCTGAAACGGTAAATGTGAGAGCTATACTCATCTGCATAAAACGTATTTTGATATCCAGTTCTTTCCATTGGATGGCATTCCATCCGGTCTTTTACAATTCAAGCCTCCGTGATTGGAAATCACGCCAGAATTTCTTAAGGTGTAAATAGCAAAAAGTGTGCTGAGGAAGAAAGGATAAACTCTCTCAAGAGACAACCAGCAGGTATCTTAGAAACTTAGATTTAACCGTTCATTTTAAAACGAACGCAGTGTTTCTTTAAAGAAAAAACCACGGAAGTATTTTATACCTCTAAGAAGCTTTTATTTTATTAGGAATCTTGCAAGGTTTGTCTTCCTACTTGTTAATTCCTTCTCCTTTCCCTTCCATGTTATTTTGAAACCTTAGCTTTTCATTAGTGAAGGGTAATAAGGATAGAAAGTGCAGAGAAAGTATTTTATCTATGGTGACTGCCTTTTGGTCGACGATCTTTCGTACATTTATTTGTTATTTGTATTCTCCGTCTTGCTTTCCAAATCTGGTTTCGGTATCGTAGTTTCTAGTGGACTACTCGTTTTACCTTCTCAGTCATCGTTTTCTTCCGCACTTAGAGCTCGTTTTAGCTTGAAAAGATTCCGTGTAACAGCGGCCATGACCTCGATCGAAAGATAAACAGTCGAAACAAGCGAGTGGTAATGAATAGTCGGACGAATTGACGTCATATCTAAGCTAATTAGCTACTCAAAATGGCGGCGCGCTTTGGCTACTTTGAAGTGGATTTTCATTTGGATCACAGCAATTTTTGATGCTAAAAAAACGGTAGCTAACGCGGCTTAGTGTAAACTATTTATTGGTGGTTACAAAAGATATTCAAATTTAAGAGTGACCCTGTCCTTTAACAAACAAATGTTTTTCCTTCGCAAGCATATCAAAGGTAACCTTCACAAAAATAATTCTCACACAAATCGCAAACTGGTGACCTCTCGGCTATTAAAGCAAAGAGAATTTCTATAAATTAGAGGAAGTTAATGTCAGTTTACCACTTGATATTACCTAAGCAATCAGGAGCCCATAAAAACCGAAAATGAATATTTATAATAATCAATTTAATGACGTTTCGTCAGTCGATGCCAGAGGAAAGGCCCCTAAAGTAATTAAGAAAACTATCACTCATATTCGAAGTTATATCAGAAATCTTGCCTCCCTGAAAATATATACCCTCTCGTTTACGTTTTTGAGAGATTTATACTGAAGACTTTGAAAAATCACTAATAGCAAAACATGCTATGCGACTGCCTTCGCTGGCGATGGCGGGTTTAATTTACAGTTGACTGAGGTTCAAACTCTTTAAAGGTTTTTTTTTCCTTAAACGTTTAAGAGAATAAAAATGAATTATAGGATTAAATTTTGCTTTTTTGTCGCAGATGGAACATGAACAGATGTTTGTTAAACGAATAGTTGCAACACTATCACTTCCGGCTTTCCACAGCTCACTATCCATGCTGCGTGAAAAGGAACGAGATTCAAACGTATTTTTCGTTTCATCTGAAACCCGGGAAAAGTGAATCAATTTATTCCTTACTCAGTGCTGCTTCTATGAGAGGGTCAATTGTAATTTACCCACGAAATTACTTTCTATTTTCAACTACGTATCTATTCCAAACAAAAAGGGAACGCACTGCTTCGCTTTCGAATAACCCGCACAATGGGCTTAACAAACAAACAAAAAGTATCGCCTTTCCTCTACTTGTGCTACAGGTTTTCTTTTTCATTGAGTACGTATACAGGTGGAGGCAGTAAAACTGACTTACCCCTGCGATTTGTCTCTTAAAGCGTATGGTATACTTTACCAGCTTTAAAACAGTTGGTACGGGTCTGTCTCAGCTTATTTTCCTTTATCATTAGCTTCCAGTCTCTCCCGGTTGATGGCCTTGACCAGGTGACGTTATGTGCATAACTAATCGGGTGTATTTTGCATATGGTCACGAAATTTCTGCGAAATGACGGAAGAGGCTTTCTTTCGAGTAACTTGAAATCGTAGCAATTAATCTGTTAAGAGACGTTAATTTCTGACTCTTAAAGTCCTATTGTCTAATTAATCGTGGTCAGATTCCTCAACCAGTTGAGTAAGTTCAGTAGTTCCCTAATACCAAAGTGTTTGTTCAATGACGTACAGAACAGTATAAACGTGCTATGCCATTTTTCTCTTAACTCTTTACACCCTAAGATCAGTGTGTATATTCTCCATACTGTTTTCTATAAATTTCCTTAGGTGCTGACAAGGAGATTTTGCTTAACAATCAAGGGCTCCCGTACTTGTTGGTCATTCTTGTGATCTTAATGATTGATTCGTTGATGATTCTGTGAGGAGAAATTAGATGCTGGTCACTCATTATTCTTGTGATCTTAATGATTGATTCATTGATGATTCTGTAAGGAGAAATTAGATGCTGGTCACTCTTACGGGTTTAAGGGTTAAACCGAATCGAGCACTCTTTCATACAATAGACATGCATACTTTACTTGTCCGATATCGACATTCAAAGCAAATGAGAGAATATATCTACGATTTTAAAACCGGAAGTTCTCCCATCTCCACTCCCAGCCTCTAGGGTGTGAAAGGTAAATATCCCCTACCCCCCCCCCCCTTCATACTTAGATCGAAATTGTGGACGGGGAAATACCTACAGAATGGAGTCTGTTTTGCTATGGCTCAGATAACTCATTAGCAGTTTATATTACGCGCTACAAGCTCCGAAAAGTGTCGTTATTGCTGGTTTTCAGTGTCACGCCATTCAAAATAGATCAAAATAAAAAATAAAAACCGTTCAATCGATTTAGTCTAGAATCTGGAAATAGAAAGAAGCTAGATATGTAAAGACTCTCGCCAAGATTCATGTCACAGCAATTTTTCTTACGGAAGATATGAGGAGAAACGTTTTTCCCAAATTTATAGAGATTTGTATGGAGCCGCCATGCTGGTGCCCACCTAGATGGGCACCAACATGGCGGCCGGAAACCAGCAGAAACATCTGTCACTGAGTTTTGCTACAAAAGCGTGAATTTATCTCTCTAAGAACTCATAAACGTAACAATAATACTTTATTCTAATACAAGAACTGTTCAGATAGCTGAATTTCCCTAAATAAGTCACCTTTTAAACCAACATAACAGCTCTCTCGCTCGTCATGTAAAGGCCACGTCACGCAAAAGCTTAGAAATTCAAGAGTAGTCTATCACTAAACCAAGAACCCATTTGGAGTGAAAATTTGTCTGAATATTAGTTTTTAGCTGCTCTAATACATCATGAAAGTAAAATCTCAGGAGGATCAATAGTTCTGAAGTCTGAAATTTAGTGACGTCACGTGAAAACCAGCAATTGATGCAAAGGTTTTCATTCATCTCATAAGCTTCATTCGAATACGATTTCTGAGAATCGAAACCAAAAAAATAACAGAAGGTTATATTACCGGAAATAGTTCAGACAGAGACACGAGATTACTTTTGATTTGGGAAAATTACCATAACAATGCGCTCGAGAGTAGTTTTTAGTTTTGTTTTCAGGTCGTATACCCTGTGTTCATTAAAAACTAATGTTGACTTTTTGCCCAGCTTTAAATTTCGTTGGTGAGAGTTTCAGTTGAAATGGTCTGCGGGCTTAATCGATGTCACGGGCGCGACTGACTCGTTTGTTCGACTTCGCGTAACTCAACTGACATGACGTATTTAAATATAGTTTACGTTTCTCAGAAAAGAACGGGAAAAAATATGTTTACTAACTGGGAGTAGAAAGCAACTTTGTCCGCCTTGACCAATAAGAAGGCAGAGCAAATGCTCTTTGACCAATATTGAGAGTAGGGTAATCCCCGAACCTGATATCCACATTGAAGGTGAAATTTGACTCTTGGAGGCTAGGACTATTTTAACTGATGCACACTTTACTACTTGCATTCAAACAGTATACTACGCACTTATTGAGAGAGCAACGCAACAATCGACTGCGAGAGGATTTGTGAAACGTTCGCTGGAGGGCTTGAGCAAAGGTAACAAAACATTAATTCAGTCTCGAAATAAATCATAATTATTCGTTCCGGCTGTTGTAATTTACACGAGGTTTACTGTCACGGTACTTTGATTTCTCAGTGCAAAATCATGCGTCAGTCGGCGAGGTTTTGAACGTTTTGGCTCTATTTGAAAAGTTCCTTTCTGGCCGATTACTGTGTAATGAGCTATCTAAGTATCACGTTTTCTGAAACTTGTATTTCTAGTCTTCAAGTCTTACATTACGTTGGCTGAATTTCATCAAACCAAGTGAAGTGGAGGTCACACGCGGACTGTGACAGACAAATAACTCCGTAGTTTGAATAGCGAAAATTTGTTGCGAAATCAGTTCAAATGATAACACACTGAAGCTGTGCAGCAATTTTATAATCTGACTTAACTATCAAGTAAAGCACTTGAACATCTACATTGCAAACTAAGCTCTTGAATGTATTGTAATTCTATAACCTCATACGAAGCGCAAACAACGGGTTTTTATAAGAGTGTTTATAAGAACTGCCTTGGCATTTATTGATATGATAACATCTAACTGGTGAAAAGTGAGAGACTATCATATAGATCTATTAGAGCCCTCAAACGATTTATGATTTCGAATGAACATCGTTTAGAATGCTTGTCATGATATCTGTATAACAATTTTGTTTACATGCCCAAATAGCTCTATGATAAACAGTCAACCGACCTTGTCCATTTTCCGAGAAGCACCGCAAAAGGTCATTCGGAGATTTGTTGCTATAATATTAACTCGTATCGTAGAATGAGTCAAAAACTACTTTACAGTCAGAGGTTTAACGGTCATTCTGTTCATGAATCACTTTTATTCCGCGAGCTGGAAGTCGAAAATGTTTAGTGTTTTTATTCAACTTATTTCCGTCAGAGACCCCCAAGTGGAATATGGACTTTACTGAGAAGGCGCGACTGACCCTTTTGTTCGTCTTCGCGCAACTCAACTAACATGATGGATTTAAATATAGTTGAAGTTTCTCAGAAAGAACGGAAAAAAAAAACTTTACAATTTGGGAGCAGAAAGCAATTTTGTCCGCCTTTACCGATAAGAAGGCAGGGTAAATGCTCCTTGACCAATATCGAAAGTGGGGTAGTCCCCTAACCTGATATCCACGTCGAAGGAGAAATCTGACTCTTGGAGGCCAGGATTCCAGTTCTGTTAAAAGCTGGTACACAACTACTTTCATTCAAATAGTTTACTACGCATTTGTTGAGAGAGCAGCGCAACAATCGACTGTGAGACGATTTGTAAAACGTTCGCTGGAGGGCTTGAACAAAGGTAACCAAACATGAATCTAGTTGTAACTGCTTCCGTTGAAGCTAAGTGTTACCGCTTCCGAGAAAAGCTGCGAAATATTTTTTGGTTAGGGTTGACGTCCCCGTGATTAGTTCTTTTTAGACAGAAAATTATAGTTAGCGTTTCAGTTCAAGATAAGACCCTGTGTGATCAAGATCGTTTTTGAATAGAAGACAAGTTAAACTGTAATCCTCGATAAAGTGATCAAGACCCGCGAATGTTGGTGAGCAATAACTTGTTTTGTGATTATGTTATCTAACTCGTATTCGTTACTCAAAGCGAAATTTATCGCTCGTTTTTACCTTTCTTTTGGTTCCTTTAATTGCCACGTGCTCGTTTCCAAAAGGGAGATTATTCTTAAGCTATGATCACAATACTTAAGTGATTTCTAAACAATATTATTTCAGTTGACCGCTTCGATCTAATAACGCCCCAAGGAATAGGAAAAGGAATAAAGAAAGAAAAGATCCTATTTGGTTTGGTGTTTATCGCATGCGCGTGTATCAACCCGGGAATCGAATTTGCATCTCTAGCTTGAAAAGAAACATTTACACCAGTTTCGAAGTAAATCACAACTATTCATTCCGTTTATTGTAATTTCAAGGTTTACTGTCACGGTACTTTGATTTCTCAGTGCAAAATCACGCGTCAGTCGGCAAGGTTTTGAACGTTTTGGCTTTATTTGAAAAGTTCCTTTCTGGCCGATTACTGTGTAATGAGCTACCTAAGTATCACGTTTTCTGAAACTTGTTTTTCAAGTCTTCAAGTCTTACATTACGTTGGCAGAATTTCATCAACCCAAGTGAAGTGGAGGTCACACGCGGACTGTGACAGATAAATAACTCCGTAGTTTGAATAGCGAAAATTTGATGCGAAATCAGTTCAAATGATAACACATTGAAGCTGTGCAGCAATTTTGTAACCTAACTTAACTACCAAGTAAAGCACTTGAACATCTGCATTGCAAACTAAGCTCTTGAATGTATTGTAATTCCATAACCGCATACGAAGCGCAGACAATCTAATAGTAGAATATGAGTTATGATTAACATGATAACATCTAACCGGTAAAAAGTGAGAGACTGCCATATAGATTTGTTGGAGCTCTCAAACGATTTAAGATTTCGAATGAGCATCGTTTGGAATGCTTGTCATGATCCGCATAGCAATTTTGACCACACGCCCAAATAACTTTATGATAATCAGTCAACCTTGCCCATTTTCCGAGAAGCACCGCCAAAGGTAATTTGCAGATTTTTTGCAAGGATATTGACTCGTATCGTGGAATGAATAAAAAAACGACGTCTTAATCAGAGGTTGAACGGTTATGTTGTTCATGGATCACTTTTATTCCTCAGGCTGGAAGTCGAAACTGTTTAATGTTTTTATTCAACTTATTTCCGCCAGAGCCCCTAAAGCAGAATATGGACTTCTCTGAGACCCAGGAACGAGAGGAAAATCATTTTGTCCAAGATGAGGATGAAATCGGTAAGGCTCTTTTCTCGCCTGTTTACGCTGCATGACTCGTTAGTCACTGTAAAAGTAGTGTCAATGATAGTTTGACAAAGGCAATGCTGAGATTGTCGACAGTTAAGAGAAGGCAGCGAAGGAAACAAGTGCAACGAGGACTGGAATTTGTCTTTCTATGTTATGAAAATAAATTTTAGAGGTCACAGGAATTAGTATTTTGTCCTTTCCACTCTGGCAATGACCTTTGAGCAATAATTGGTTTGCCAGGGATTCCCGAATATAGCGTTATTGCAATCATCATAAAAAAGTAAACGCTTAACATGAAAAGCCACAAAAATGTTTAACTCACAGTAGTCCGTGTGATCCACAGATATAAAATGTTTGCTGAAAGAAGGAAAACCGACAGAAGGAGACATTGACTGGATAGTCAGAGAAATAAGTAGCAATCCTGATGAAAAGAAGAAGTTATTTGAGTTATTGAGAGTAAACGATGATGATCCAGGATACAATAGTGGGGACTCCATAGACAACGCTAAAGATTTCACTGATGGAATGATCATACCCAGGCATCTACTGAAGAACCAAACTTATGAAAAACTGGCTGCACTGTTGGGCGAATCACCCCTGAACAGGCGGGATCTGGCGGTTAAAACTTGCTACATACAGAAAGGTGAGTGCAACACACGTCTTGCTTTTCAATTTTCTTCGCTGCAATTTGACTTCAGAGAAAATCAAGCGAGTATCTTATTCAAGAACGAAAGCAAATTTTCAGCAACATCGAACACTACTGAGCTAATAAGTAACACACCTTAATTTCCCGTCTATAGATCTGCTTCCCACCTACATTTTGGCAAGAGGCAACCAAGCCGTAACAGCTTACCGAGGAGCTTTGACATCAGGTGAAACACTTGACAACCGAGTCAAGGTAATATTGATTGGTGAAGGTCAAGTTGGAAAAACAAGTGTTGCAAAAGCACTGAGAGGCGAAAAGTTTGAAGAGAACGAGCGCAGTGTGAATGGCATACTTATGAGCGAGGTTATCAAAAATGCTACTCATGATAAAGCCTGGAGGAACTCAGCCAATCGTGAAAACGCTCGACCAGGTTTGTTTCATTTCATCATCGTAAAATAATATAAAAAAACTGGAGGTACGATAATTTAACGCATAGCACGCAATTTTCAGGAAAAATTGAATAGAGCCTTAATGATAATTTAAGGAGAACTCTTTACAACTTTGTTTAGAAGCAGTGACGAGTGCACAATGACTTTATCCGTTCTTGTTAAGAAATTCGTTCGTTTTCTTTTTTACTGAAGTGTCCTCTCAAACTAATGGAATCGACGCAATTGAGAGTATCTCACTGGAAGATGAGGTCGATGGCGCTCGAAGTAATTCCCCTGAAATAGAACTAGTAGTATGGGAATTATCTGGCCAAGGTGCCTATCGTGCCATACATCCTATGTTCATGACCCCAGACGCAGTGTACGTCCTGGTGTTTGATTTGTCAAAAGGACTGTTTGACCAGGCAACGGTAAAAGACAACGAGAACGGGTCAGCAACGAATTCAGAGAACGAAGATTCCAATCTTGACTGTATTATGAGGTGGATGGACATATTGAATTCCATGAGATATTCTGCAGCTGATGAAATTCTTCCTCCTGTCTTACTTGTGGGTACTCATGCGGACTGTGTTAATGGAAACCCCAGGAGTATCATGGATGCACTTTTGGACAGATTCCGCAAAATTGAGCTGGGCGATCAGATCAAAGGAAACTTCGTCTTGGACAACACACTCAATGTACCTGGCCAAGAAGACCCACAAGTTGCCAAATTGCGTCGGCGAATATTAGATGAAGCCAACAAGCTGCCGCATGCTATGAAGAAGATTCCCCAAAAATGGTTTGACATAGAAAGAAAGATCCAAGAAGAAGCAAAGAAGGGAATTAAGTACTACACTACCAAAGAGGTCTTCACGAAGAAAGTTTGCCAAACTCAAGATTTGAATGAAATTGACCAGATCTTGCTCTTCCTTTGCGATCGTCGGTCGATAATCTATCACGAGAATGCTTCTAAACAAGATGGCTTGGTGGTACTGGATCCACAGTGGCTCATAGGTAGACTGTGCAAGCTATTAAGTTTGCCACCGGAAGAAGAGGATAAGATAGAATTTCGAAACTTACGGAAGGAGCTTCGAGAGACAGGAATCCTACACCAAAAACTTTTACATCGCACCTGTACAGAGTGGGAAGTAAAAGATATTGAGGAAGCATTGGTTTCTCTCATGAAACATTACAATCTTCTTTTCCACTGTCCGAGGAAGGAAAAGAACCCCATTTACCTCGTTCCATGCATGATTCAAAGAGCGACGGGAGAAAATGAAGTCATCCCGAGTAAGAATGGCTCTTCAACGTCACCACCGATTTATCTAATCTTTGGAACCAAGTTCGTACCGATTGGCTTGTTCTCCAGATTGGCTATGCTTATCGGAGCATGGGCTGCGAAGAAAAGTTCCTTTGAGCAGCTGCAAATAAACGCCGACACAGCATGCTTCATCTTAGATGGCGTGAACTTCTTGGAGTTGAAGTGCTTCAAAAGTGTCATACAGGTGCAAGTTTGGTCTGAAGACAGCACACAATACAGTGATCCAGGACTTTACTCAGAGATTTATTGGTAAGACTGCTTTCCCATTTGCTTTCTCAGTTTCAACTCAAATGAACGCCATTCTCCTTACAAGTTGAGCTAGGCTAACAATTATTTCATTGATCATTTACATTCACTAATACCCCTTTCCTGGTCTAGTATCCTTGACATCGTTCCCGCCTATTTTGAGGTCTTAAGCTACACCTAAAAATAATTTTTTGTGCATTGATTGATACTTAAATGTATAATTCAAAATTTTTATAAAATGGTTTTTTTAGTTGTTTGGAAAGGAGTTTGAAAGCGGTGTGTGCAACTTGTCACTGGTTACATTCTGTTTCCTGGGATCTCAGTGTGCAATGCAGACTTTGCGCAGGAATGGTCAACTTAAAGACCCGAAAATGTATCTGGCACGACAAGAGAAATTGTCATCACGAAGACTGCGCCCACTATATTCCCTTGAAAAGGCACATTGCCTTTTTTTGCCAACAGGCCAGGAAGCGTCTCCCTGAGGAAAAATTTGAGAGATGGGTCCAGGTAGCTCATTGTTTTTATATACCATACAAGAAAGCATAATTTCTTTGTTATAACGAGAAAGACCTTCGTGAAGCGATTTAAGTGCGAAGATTTTAACGCCCGACATAGGACCGTTCTTCGGATTTAAAAAATGGGATTTTCGTACATGTAACGCTCTCTTACAACATCCATATGACAAAAGTGAAATTCACTAGAAATTTACCGGAGGCCTAATTGATTTCAATTGGCCGACGAATTGCAGGTAGATAGATAGAAGCATTTGTTGGTAACTAACTGGAATTGCTTTCTTTTTTTTTAGGCTTCGGGGAAAAATAACAGTCAGGAGGAAACAGGTTTATTTTGTTTTGTTTTCACTTTTGTGTACCATCATACATCTTAAACTCTTATTTCCCCTTAAGTTTCATCAGGTAGAATATTACATTAAATATTTGAATTACTGGCTCTTTGGATGGAGGAAAATCAGAGAAGCATATGAGCCAATACCAGCAGACCGAGATCTTCATTCCATTATCTATACCATTTAAGAAACTAGAAAGGTTAAATCATGCAGGGACGATCAACAGTCGATTCAATACCATTCTGATAGATCTATGTTGCTTAGTGTCCAACTAGAAGGAATCTTTACACGCATGCTAGCTAGCAATTTATTTCTTTTTAAATATCTTTTTATCTTCTAATTGACCATCCATCTACGATCTTAGGAAAAGAGAATATAGCCTCAACCAATGAAATTACTGTTCTGCTGTTAGCTGAGGAGTGGGGCTCCGGCAAAGGCGGCCTCTCAACAATCAATAGGCAACTGGCAATCGAGCTTGCAAGATACTCCAATCTGAGAATCTACTTCTACGTTATCAAATCCAACGAAGAAGATAAGCAAATGGCCAAGAGTAGTAACATCAACATTATAAAAGCCAAGAAACGACCTGGTTATAATAATGGTTTTGAGCGTCTATCGTTCCCTCCGGAGGAATTGCCACTGATTGACGTGGTTGTTGGGCATGGAGTGAAGCTGGGAAAGCAGGCACAGCTGATTAAAGTGAAACATCCAAGATGTGTCTGGGTTCAGTTTGAGCATACCGCTCCGGAGGAACTTGGCACCTACAAGAATTATGAAGGCAAAATCGCAAGAGGAGAAAGTAAGCACCGCGATGAGGTAGATCTCGCCAAACGCGCTGATGTTGTGGCTGCAATTGGTCCCAAACTAACAGAGTATTACAAGACCTCACTGCGTCCTGATAAAGGCGGACCGGAGAAGGTTTTCGAAATGATTCCAGATCCAAGTATGTTCCATGAATTTCGCTCGTGCAAGCAGGTCAAGGAAGACAGAGAAAATTTCAACGTCTTGATATTTGGTCGTGGTGACTCGGAAGATTTCAAGCTTAAAGGATTTGACATAGCCGCAAGAGCAGTTGCAGAACTTAACGATGAGAAGTACCACCTCTATGCTGTTGGCGCACCACATGGACAACAGGAAGATGTTGAAAAGAAGTTACTTCAGTGTGACATCTCTCGTCGTCAGTTGACAGTTCGTGGTTTTATCGAAAGTAGAGATGAAGTCGCTCAGTTGCTGTGCGAGGTGGATCTTGCCATCATGCCGTCAAGAACAGAAGGCTTTGGATTGACAGCTCTAGAAGCCTTAGCCGCAGGTCTACCGATTCTGGTCGGAAAAAATTCAGGTTTTGCCAAAGCTCTTCAAAAAATAAACGAATCAGCTTGTATCGTGAATTCCGAAGACAGAAAGGAATGGGCGAACGCGATTCGATTAATCAAGGAGAAACCGAGATCAGAGCGATTACAGGAAGCCAAGAGGTTAAAAGAGAGGTGCGAAAGTGAATTCGCCTGGTCAGGGCGGTGTCAAGCTCTTACGGAGAAAATTCTTCTTCTTGTTGGTAAGTAGTATATAATTGTTGCAGGTTCAATAAATATTTACATTTTCTGAACCACAATGCACATCTTATCTACTTCTCAGGGTTTTAATGACTGTTTGTTTCGGTCCATCTTACCATCTGTCTTGCCAACATTCTCAAATTATTCTTCCCTGGCGACAACCCGTTTTTGTCTGAAAAACTTGTAAAGCAGCCCGGTGACGTAGTACCATTATTTTCAACTTAAACAGTTACATTCTAACTGGAATGCCCTTAAGTTATGGAGTAAAGAAAGAAAATGAACTAATAGGGAGAAAATTCTCCCGCACCCGATGATACCTCCTTGACATCAAACCTTGTACCTCTTTAGAAAAGAAAAGTCGCAATAAAGATATGAAAGGTGAACAAAGGTGTGAAGTAGCAGCAGTGCCAGAGGGGCAGGAAGAAGACGAGACACAAAACCAGTCACAAACAACACGAAGACCCAACGCTGTTGAGGAACAAGAGCCGACAGGTTGTGACGGTAAGTAAGAAACATCACACGAGAGAAAGAACTGTAAACTAGTTTCTCTTATCGTTCATTTTATATGATTCTTTTCCAAATGAAACGACATTGCAAGTGTCTGAAGTGGCGCATGATTCAGGACCGTAGATGCACGAGTGACGCGAGACATTTCCCTCCCAAACTTTAGGGTGATGTACACATATCTTAATAATCTTTACCCTTGTTTGGACCTAATGAAAAAGCCAGTTTAATCCGGATCGTAAAGGCAAAACAGAATTTGACTCAGTACTCTAGCATGAACTATCAAAATAAGTTGGCTCCAAATTTATATCGAATTCTCTGGACCAAAAGAAGGATGCCAAATAGAGTCTCTCATCGCCTCAAGCATTTTAAAATACTTATTGCATTCTGTTAAATTACAGAGGGTTATAGCAGCTCCAGAGACAGAACCAACTCAACTGAATTTTCATCCGGGTACGAGGAGACCAGCAATTCTCCGAATGCAGGGTTGAACGTTAGAAGAAACTTTCACGCAGATACCGAAGATACGCGACTCAACGAGCAGGTACGGTTGAAAAGAGTAATTGCAGTATTCAAATAACAAAGCCCCGTTTTCCCGTTGGCAAGCATGCTCAGGAACCTTTGTTATGGTTTGTTTCGTTAGATCTGCATTTCTCTATAATAGTTTAGGTGTAAAATGAGGAATAAAACTTGACTCCACTGACCTACCTCGAAACAACTGCACGCAAAATTTGTTAAGATGAGTCGTACAGAATGAGTCATAGTAACATGTTTTCTTTTTTTGTTTAATAGCAAAACGGTTCCCAGCTAGAACGAGATGAAAATCAGGAGACGGGTACATCCCAAAAAAAGTATGTGGTGAAAAGTTATTTTCTCAGAAAGTTAACAAAATGTTGTTAAACGAATTTTAAATTACACAACTCAAGTAGCCACCCCTTTAATTTCAGACAGAATGTAGGAGTTAGATTAAGGGAAATTGTTGTAGCGCGAAAAAGTAGACCGTATACTGACAATACTCACGCTCTATTGAAGTCGTTCGGTCCAGTGAGACAATTTTTAAATGAGAATGCTCACCCTGTTCAATCAGTACTCAAGACCCCAAAAACCTGACTTAGTAAGGCTGTGCTCTCCAATCAAGGGGGCCAGGCAAAGTACCTAAAATGTTACACTGGAAATACTGGCTTCAGTCCTTTTTGACATTTTCCAAAGTATAAAATTTGAACCAAACGTTAAATGTCGTGCCAAATGTGAATTTGTTGTACCAAAGGTTAAAATGTCTTGTTCTTCAGCAGTTCAACTCAAGGACCACGGCAAAGGAAAAATCTTCCGAGTCATAAGGATTGCGACGGAGAGATGACGAAAGAGATGACATTTTCAAGCATCAAGGACCTGCAGTGTTGGAGAACAAGGAGTTGCTTGATACTAGTTATATTAGCAATGTTAATAGTAACAGCATTATGCTTTCAAAGGTAGAGTTTTATGGAGGATTACTGGAGTGCGCCTCTGTTGACGCTTCTCTCTAATCTAGATAACTTACAATAAGCTCATTTGGGCATTAATAAGTATTTCCGTATCGAAGTATCCATTTATCAACCCATTACATTAGTAATCCTATTCTCCGCACTGTTCTCTTTACATTTCCCATGGAGCTGACAAGGAGAATTGGTTTGAAAATCAGGAGTTTTGTGAGTTTGTGATCGTTTCCTTCATTTTCATGACCTTCATATAGATTCAAGAGTGATATTGTGAGGAGAATGAGAAGCCAGTTACTTTTAGGGGTAATGTAACGTTTCATCAGGTGTTCCAAATCAAGTGCTCGTATGATCATGACAGTGAAAATCACACCTTGTGAGCTTCTCTATAAATTTCAGGAGAGTTTTAACTAAATTTCCCTTTTACATTCAAGATCTCTACATAAAGTCTCCATACTACCTTTCTCTTTGAATTTATTTTGTCGCCCGTCCTTAACAACATTGACACGCATGAGGGTTGGGAGGAATTCCTTACTGGGTCAAATTATCAACGTGTTAACCATGATCATCGTAAACATTAAAATAAATAAAGGGGCACGAAACTTAATTCCTTTTCCATTCTCAGAGAATGAAGTCGTGACTTAAAAGTATGATGTCAATTATTTCTATCTTTAAGTAAAACATTACTGGGAAAAGTCGATGACTGATGTTTGGCTTTAAAGGTCAGTTTGGAAGAACAGTACTCATAGTAACATTCATTTTTTATAATAAGAATTATACATTGTTCTCCTGTGACCCACCCATTCATCTCCATGACATATAATAACCTCTTTCCGCCTTTATTCCCCTTCACTGGGGTTCAGACCCTTAATTTTTTAAGAGCCGTGGCAAATACTTGAAGGAGACAAACAAGCAAACCGTTTAAATTTTATTCCTTTTTTTTTAAAGCATTAGAGTTTACATCCTGCAGCAGCACTTTTACAAAAACACTTGTCTGTCCTTAAAAAAACTGATTTTTAGTTGGGTGACTGATTTTTCATCAACCTTTAGCTCTCTATCCCTTTCCGCATCCGCGGTGAGACAGTTGTAATGGGAGGGTTACCCCTAGATTTTACTTGATTATGTCTGCTCCAGATAAGTTGAACTTATTGTATGTGTCTACTAATGTTCTTAATAAAGACAAAAGTAGCTCAGGCAATTCTGCAGATTTTTTTTTACTTTTAAGCAAAGCGATTTTATTCTTAAGACAACATGGTTCTCGAAAAAAACTTCAGAGAAAAGACGACCACAACAAGTTTCTTTTCCCCCCCAAAGATCTTAGGTTACACCAGAACGTTCAGGGATTGGACATCGTGTATCCCTCTTAAATGTTTTAAAACATTAATGTTCATATTTAGATCTGTTATATTGCAGTCATCTTAAATAATAAATCTTTGTTAAGGGATTAAAATTAAAACTACAGTACCAAAAAAGAAGAGATAAAAAAAAAAAGGAACGTAGAACCACATTTATTTAGTAGTTCCTGCTTTAATCCTTTTCCTTTTCCTTCTTGGGATAGACGATTGGCTCAAAGGTTTGTTGTGGATGGTATAGCACCCTGATCTCCCGCTTCAAAGTAATCCACTTCACGTCGCCATCCAAAATGTCCCGGTTAACTGGCTCGGACTCCAAAGCTTCTCGAAACCTGGCGACGGTGTCAAGTCGTAATCCCTGTTTTAAACAACACAGAAAAAGTAAAAAAGATACACTTACGTTGTGTAACTAGGTGAACAGGGGTTCGTTACCTTTCGCTAACCACGGGTCAATTTTTACTGGCTTCGCTTGGTAAAAACTCACACCAGACCAAGCCGGTGCATGTCACACCTACAACCTCATAGGATAAGTGTATCTTAATGGAATACTCAAACAAATAATAAACCTTCGATTTTAGAATTTTGATTTCCTAAAGCTACAAGAAACATTTTGATATCCCTGTACCTAACTTTTCACTGACATGCACATGTTGTGAATGTTCCCCTACATTTATTTTACTTCCCTAACTGTTCCATTCACCTCGAAATTACATAAATCAAGACTATTTTCCCTTTCTTTTTTTCTCGTTACCCTAAAGAGATTTTTAACACCAAAATGATTCATAGTCAATTTGACAACTGTGACAGATAAGTTCTAGTGTGTGACTAGCTATCTGCATGAGGTAAGTTGTGGGATCGCATAGATCCAAATGACCAATCAGAACAAAAGTAATATTACAAAGGGCTAATGAGAATCCAAAGTAGAAACAAGCACAACGCTTAAAGCGCGGGGAAACAGGAGTAGCCATTGTCACACTTGGTCGCATTTGATCATAATAGCACGTTGAAATTGCGCACTATAAGTATGAACATATTTTATCATATAAACTACGGTGTTATACAAGGATTTCCAGCCTTGAGAAAAGCCGTAACAACGTTTGATATCGCCAATCAGCTGCTGACACGTCACTCGCCTCTCGCGCCACTCGGTCAGGTTAATAAATGAACGGCGAAGCCTTTACCATTCTCAATCCAAGGTCGCTTGCCAAAATTTTTTCGGATTATGGTTGCTAAAACACTGAAAAATCCGTATCGCTTACAGACAGTGACGTTCAAACTTTCCCAGAAGCTGAAGAAAACCAAAATTCGGAAAGAAAAACCGTGAGTTACGTATCAGTGGCTTTGGTAATGGCATTTCTCGCGGCTGAGAATGAAAATCGACAACTAGAAGATTTGTTACAGGCCGATTTTTGCTGTGTACCTAAAAAATATCTTCTGTTGGTAAGGACTAAGTCAATAACTGAGAATTTTGGGTATCGAAAATTACGCCCATTCTTTGTTTTAATAGTGTTTCAACGTATTTTTCATCTTGAGCCTTAGCGCCAACGCACTTTGCGATTTTTATTCGGGGATTGTCGATAATTTTATTTTCATTCATTAATTAATAAAGTTGACATTTCTTGTCAGTAAAGGACTATTGTGTTTAACAAAATAATGGTTGCTTGTGGATATGAAATTTCTCTTCGAGTGTTTAACTCGATAGCTCACGAGTGAGCGCGGCGAACGGGTTAGCTATCGAGTCTTCAAGACTGTCTATAATCACAGATCATAGCAAAGAAACTCCAATGAAACCCCAAATTGTTTTCGACACTCAAAACGTTCTAATAATAATTTGTACATTCATAAATGGACTTAATTTATACAAAGAAAAGTGATACATACATCGGGTGTGTCAATCCCTCTAGTGCTTAAATAAGGACTGAGCTCTAAAGGAGTCTGGAACAGAGGCTGATAATCAACCTCGGCATTTGTAGCATACAACACAACGATGTCATTACAACCGTCAGGTCTTGTTAATTCAACGTTGGGCTCCCCCATGAGACGGACTGTCTCAGGCTGGATAAAGACGCGCCTGATCTCTGATACTGAGTCACCAGGATTAAGCACACCGCTGATACCCTACAGAGTGGATGAATACAAACAGCATTCAGTTTTCAGAACTCTACGGTATTTGATTGTCAGTGTATAAAATTTATCAGTTAAAACATACCTTGGATGTTATAAAAGGGGGTAAGTTTCTAAAGAAACTGTGGTGCTGCGTCGGTGGGAGAGTATAACATGGTAATTTAGTATGATCAACTAAGTTGACAACGTAATTAAATTGGCCACCGCTAAGAGTTTCAAAGCTGACGTTTCGAGCATTAGCCCTTCGTCAGAACGTTAGCCCTTCGCTTTGACGGATGGCTGACGCTCGAAAGATCAGCTTCTGTTTGAAACTCTTGAAGGTGGCCAAGTTACGTCATCAACTCATTTGATAGACCCAAGTTACCTTGGGTGGTATAGTTTCGATGCACTAGGACAAACTACTATTTGCATTAATAATTATTAGAGGTAAAACGCTTCCAACTGTGATAATAATATGATTTTCAAAGTACGAATGTCTTAAAAGGCGTATGTGCTTCATAAACCCTTTCCGATAACTTGCCATCTAAAAAAAAACGCTAAACTAATCATTCGTTTTGACACTGGCATTAGCAGTTGCTTCATGAAATTTCTTTAGGTTCGAATAGTTATTGTATCAACTGACGAGGTCGTAAAAGAAAAAAATACAAGTGGTTTTATAAATCGCGATATTACTTTGGTGTGTTGAAAGTAAATGAAAATCAGGATTCCCCTGAGTAGGGCGATGTCTTTTCAAAACAAACGAAAAAAATGTTCGTCTTGAAGATGTAAAAACCCTTTTCCGGTAAAGCAATGCACAATGCCCGATAATAAAACAAAACCAAAAAAAATGACTTGCCCTGTTCGCTGTTGGATATAAGACCAAAATGGAGCCATCTGACTGGTAGGAAACCAAACAAATATGAACTGGGAGGTGCCCATTATTGGTGATCTGAAAAACAACCCCGTCCCCTGAAGAATCGTCAACCTGGTACTTTAAACGATTAAACGTGTGGGGTGCAACCTCGACTCTGTGGGCTTGAAAAGTTGGAACATAATTCTCTGGTTTCCCTACAACAAAGAAATATACAGGAAAAAAATGGTGAGGAAACATTTTCAGCAAAGGTACGCACTGGTGCCAGGGAGTCTATTGAAAAAGTTTAAATATCAAAAGATGTTCCTACCCATGACCATAAAGTTACAGGGGAGAAAATAAAGGGAAAGTTTTCATGATAAAGCCCCCCCCCCCCCCCCCCCCACCCCCCCATGCCGGGGAGTTAATAGGTATATCATAAAGGCTTTTGTTGCAGTTATTCCTCAAAATGATGAAAAAAGAAAGTTTTAAACTTTCCTTGAATGTTCCCTTCTAACACCCCACCCTATTTATACGGCATTACCTTCATAAATCTCCTTGGTTTTAACAGCCTGAGCTTTCAACAGCGTCTTCCTATCCATATCGCTCTTGTAGGGAGGCACGTTCTCCACTTTGAACATCTTGAGGCTAACATTCCTCAGCATGTTGTTATCGGGTTCCCTGAGCCGAATTCCAAACTTGACACGAAAATACTTGCAAAGATTTTTTATCATGAGGTGACCATCCCTAGTACGTTGATCCGGTACAATCATCTTACCATAGTAAATGGCACGCCAACATCTTTGTCTGAAATTCAAATGTCTCACTTAAGATTTGCTCATGGAAGTCTTTAGCCCTTTAACTCCCATGAGTGACCAAGACAGAATTTCTCCTTTCAATATCAATACAATATCAAGCACAAAAGTGATGACGTCAAGGAAAAATAGCAATTTGGGGAATATAAGTTTATCAAACAAACATCACAAGACATGTATGGCAGACAGTAAGGAGAATTACTAATTAGATCTCGGAAGTTATAGGGTTAAGGATTTACATAACACGATATCTTTATGAAAACAAACCAACAAACGGAGAACTCACACCACACTATTGGGAGTAGGCAGAGTCTCCTGTATGACAATGAATGTCACAGTACTTCTGAATTGCCTCTTTTGATATTCTCCTGCGCGTGGGTGATCCAAACAATTCAACACGAACAAACACGCAAACAAACACGTAAACAAACTATTAAACAACTTACATCACTGAAAGGATCAATCAAAAACATAAAACCTGCACACTTGGTTCCGATTGCATGTACGTTCACCTTTAATCATTTTAACCCGATGCTTTAGTGCGTCAGCTCAAACCTGTCCGGGACCGTTTGAGCCATGACGAGTTCATTCCCTTTTACATTTTATCTTTATTTCAAATTTGGAAATGCTAAACAAATGAATGTAATTAGTGTTAGATAACAGATCAATAAGCTGTACCAGAATAGTTTCCAGTGAAACAGAGGCCTGAAAGAATAACGTAGAAGTATTATAAAATTTGCTGCTTTACCCTTCGATTGTTAATACGTCCAACTTGACACATTCGGGTGTGTCTTGTTCTCTTATGCTGAACATCTGCTGGCTTTCCATTGCCAGTTTCACGTCGCCAATATACTGGTCTTCAACATCTGTAGCAATGATGCAAACGGGATAGTACATACTTCCCAGTTGGGTCAGGCAAGCTTTGTGTCCCGCCTGAAATTGAAACAAATAACTTTTCAAGCCACAAGAAAATAACATATAGATGCTACGTTGCCGTGGGTCTGTTCAATAAAAGATCACAGATGGCGTCAAAATGTGGCAAGAACAAAAAAGTGGCTCACGACGCGCAGCCGAGTGTGACACTGATGCTCTTGCATGTAACACAATCTATTTGTTCTGTGTGACAAAAAAGCAAAATAAAGAAAGATGTTTTTCGTCTCGCCACGAGCGTGGGACAAAAAAATTCTAAGACCCCATGAGGAATCGAGCCTTAGACCTTCGGATTCCGCGCTTCCATGCTCTACCACCGAGCCACTATCAACATGAGACCCTCTAAGGACTACACTCACCAGGACAATCAGACAACACTATCACATGAAATCCCCTAGTTCAAATCATTTAGTGCAGTTGATATACTAGAAATCTTGAGGGAAATGTCCAAACCTTGAAAGCTGTATTATACTTCTCTTGTGCAACATAATTTATATATTAAAAAAAATGTTTTTGAGAATGTGATATCTATAAATCACTCATCCAATGAGAAACAAGCAGTTCAAGGGTGAGCACGTGACAGCTTACCCCTGCCTTCCAAAACACTTATGGAAAAAAACAAATATTCACATGCATGCAAAACTATATGGAGAGCTGGGAATGGCAGAACATTCCACTTAACTTAATATAAAAAAGATTGAGAGCCAAAACTAAAGACAGCCTTACTTTGATTTTACATTCATACATATAGCCAAATTCCATTTCAGCAGTTGACTCTGTTGCATGGATGTTTTCATGCCTGACATCAACGGTTGCCACATGGAAATCTGCCATTTTATTTTCAATTGTCAGTCTAGTATCATAAATGTCATAGACTCCTTCAACAACACCCTGTAGAAATCCAGCATCAAGTGTGATTCTGGACGTAAACCCTTCCTTTACGTGAATGTCCTTCACTTTGTATGATTTGGGAGGTGGAGGTGCTGTAGAAAACAATTCAAAGATATACAGCATCAGCTTTTTGGAAGTGTTTTTCCTCTAACATGCAGTCACAAGTTTACAAAATAAATTCTATGGTCATAACAGAAAGAAACATGAAGACATTAATTACTTAAAGGCAAGACTATGAAGAACCCCATTGGAATCCCAGACTTTACCACTGGGTTTTTAGAAATCATGCCAATTTGTTACATAGGTTTCTATGACAAGATTTGATAAGATGGTTTGTAAACCTCACACCAACAAGGTAACATTTTCATGTAACAGTTGAAAAATAACTTAATTCAACAGGGACTTCAAAGGCAGCCATTTAATTTAACAGGTAGAATGAGCTGGCTAACCACTTGCTGCCTTCAAAAAACATCATTCCACTTCTCACACATATGTGATTCCCTTCAAATTTGATGAAACTGATGACATCCAGGAACAAAAAAGGAAGATGGATTAGAATAGACCTCAAAATGCAATAAAATGCAACTGAAAGAGTCTAGGACTTCAAAATTATACAGGGAGCTAGGTGCAGACCTCCCTCTATAAACAAAAGGCCCTCTGAGCCTTCAAAATACCTGTCTAATCTTAAAGCAACCTTATTTTGTAAACACCATTGTGTTAAATTAACAGGTAAGTCACCTTTGTCAAAACTGAACAGTATCAAATCCATGTTTCCCCCCTCAAATTGTGGAGTCTGACATTGCTGATTGTTATCTGCCAGCTTTCGTCTTACAAGGCTGTCATAAAAATCAAAATAATTATTAATCATGATAAAATAAATTAAACATAGTTCCTGTAGTTGTAGCTATGCACCCATGAAAGAGGTAAATGACTTCCTTGACCCTCTACTCCCTAACATCAGTATGCATATTCTCCGTACTAGCCTCCCTAGACACTCCTAGTGTTCTAACAAGGAGAATTTGTTCAACAACCAAGAGCTTCTTAGGTTGGTGATCATCTCCTTTATTCTCATGACCTTAATGCTTGATTCAGGGGTGATGTTATGATGAGAAATTAGATGTTAGTCAATCTTAGGGGTTAAAGGGATAAAAGAAAAAAACAAGGCTATCAGGGGTTGTGGTTGCCTGTTGGAGACTTAAAAGTTATTTCACAGGTGTAAGAGGGAGTGTAGTTTCAAAGGGTTAGTTGCACAACAGCTTTGATGTTATTAGGAGAATAACCTGAACACCTTTTAAGCATATTGTAGGAGAGTCTTTGTCCTGGTGGAGACTCTTTGATAGCTGCTACCAGTGCAGAAGTAAAGACTCCATGGGCTTCACCAGTTTCAGGATCCTTAAACTCATAGGCTCTTTCATTTGTTGCACAGGCTCCCATGAAAACGAAGTTGTCACTTTGCTGTGGTGACCATCCTTCTGACTTTAAAACTGGAGTCCAAAACTCACTGACCCCCTGGTGTTGAGCTTTACGTGCTCTTGCTGGATAGGCTGGCTGCATCTCTTCAAATGGAGGAAGACGCATCTGATGCTAATGTGAACAAAAATCACTAAGTGAACATCTCTGCAACATCAAAACCTACTAGTAGATGGTACTTCTATGGTATGTCTTGAATATAAAGTAAATGAACAGTTATCATCAGTGAAATGATTGACTTATTGGTTATAGAAATTGATTTAAAAGAGGGTGACAGACTGAGAGACTAACTGAGTGACAGCCTGATTGACTGATCAAGGGGGTAAGTTTCTAAAGAAACTGTGATGCTGCCATGGTGGGAGAGAATAATAGGGTAATTTAGTATTGTCAACTGAGCTGATAAATAAATGTAAATTGTCCATTGTATAGAGTTTCTAAGCTGATGTTTTGAGTGCTATAGCCCTATTTGTCAGAGTGAATGACGAAGGGTCAATGCTTGAAACATCAGTTTTGAAACTCTTCATGTTGGCCAAATTACGCTATCAACTCAGTTGATAATACTAAATTACCCTGATTAACTGATTGATTGATTGATTGATTGATTGACTGATCGATTGATTGAAGAAGAAAGAGTATTTTCCAAAATTTGTCACATCAGAGCATTTGTGTAATTCATGGTGGGTCCAAAAAGTATGTAGCAAGATGTAGCAACATCAAGTGAGAAGAAAATATCAACCTTATGAATTGAATGTTATTCTACAATGGCAACCATCACCTACTTTAGTATAACCTGTTTGATTATGCAAACAACAACCACCAAAGAATCGAAAAAGCTACTCAAAGCCTTGTCATGGAAAAGCTGTTACGTACATACATGAAAAGAAAAATAAATTAAAAAAAGAAAACCTACCTTGGCGCGCGCAGCTGCTGAACCCGGTTGTGTTTTCTTGGTGGGTTTCCCTCTGGCTTCTAGAGCCTTGCGATACTCACTGATGTATTCATCAGAAAATGCAAGCTGTGCAAAGAAGCGATTCAAAACACTTGCAATTAGTGTTTGCATTTAAGTCTGCTTGTAGGTTTAACCACAAGTACATTATATAACTGCTGCAACTTACATCTTACTTTCTGTTGCCTGAAGCAACTTTAACCCCTTAACTTCCATAATTGACGAAGAGAGAATTTCTCCTTACACTATCAATACAATATCGAGCAGACAAGTGATGAGAATAAAGTAAAATGTCAATTAGGGGATTATTAGTTGATCCAATACCAAATTCTCTGAACTAAGATCATCAGAATTGGTTGGCAGACAGTAAGGAGAATTGCTAATGAGATCTTGGAGTGAAAGGGTTCAGTTATTGACATTACTCCTGGGAAGGATATGCAGCAGCTGTGGTCCATCACAGGAAATTCTGCCAAAATTCATATCATTTTCCAAAACTGTAATCAAGCTTTACTTGTTTTCCTTCAGTGTTACTTCAAATAATAATGTTAAATTTTGAGTAAGGACTAGGCTTAAAGTTCAACACTATTATTTACACTGTAAAATACTTTTGTACAACAACATAAACCAGTTATCAAAGTGACAGAGGCTTTGCCTAGAACTTCAACATTATTTCCCAAAAAAACTTTCGTGTTGCAATACTTACCTATTTGCCTTGGTGGAAACATGCATAATTTGTGAGACTTAAGTGGACTGAGCTTTCCCAGGAACACAATGATCCATACTTTTAGTGACAGAAATAATAATTATATGGCTTTTGGACAAATACTTCTCCTTTAACTTAATCAATGGTTGAGGTTTTTTTTAAAACCAGTTGTAACACTTTTCTTTTAGATCCAAAGTACTGAAACTGGGTCAGTACAAATGCAACAAATGTAAGTTCATTCACATAATCTGATTTATTCTACAGATTAAAATACATAGCTATATAGAAATTTATCTACTTTGCACATTTTCAAATCAAGAATAACTTTTTGGCTACAGTATTGCTCCATAGTCAGTGGTTTACCTGTTTTATGCCTGTGTTGTTGTGTTTTGTGTCTGGATAACCTCTGTAGATACGGCCAGAAAAACAGCAATCAAAGATAACATTGACAAGTGCCCCCTTGTTAATCAACTTGGACAGGTGAGGCTTGAAATGTTCACCTGTTATACAAGTATCAAGGATGTGGTAGTCATCAACCTGCACAAAAAAATTAAAAACATAAAAGGTTGACTTAGTTGAGACTTACCACAATCTTATGTTAAAAATAAAGGAGTTACACTAATACACTTTCATCCGAGTGACATGAATAGTTTTCTACGAAACATCGATTATATTCTTGACTAATATTGTAAAGGTTTTTCGTCATTGAAAATGGTAAGCTATGGGAGAGTCAACTCGAGAGACACAGGGATTCAGTCAAGGATGAGGAAAATTGACACAGACTGGAAACAAATGATTGGAAAAATTACAGTTAAAAGAATTAAGATGAATGAATGCAACTGACACAGTTCCTCTTAAGTCATTGGAAATGCCACCTTGCTACATGTAGTGAATATTAAACAATTCCATGCACTGCAATTCAAGTTTCTTCACCCTGGACTGTTATTTTGAACCCTTTAGTTGATTACTAGCCACACTGAGCAATTCACTGACTTTTTCAAGCTGAGTGAGACATTTCTTGCAGTGTTTCCATGGATTAATGTCCACCCACTCAGCATCTTCACCTAGCAGCTTGCTTTGTCAGAAAACCATTATCATAATTGCTATTGAGTAAAGGCAATTGACTACACTTTCTACCACTAGTTAAGCATTGTGACTTGTGAAGGTATTGGCCACAAAGAAAACTTGAAAAGCACCTCCTTGATTGCAAATTAATACTTACTTAAATACTCCCTAATTTACCAGAGTTTTGATTTGATAGATTAGGCCAATGATCAGTTTGTTACATACACCTTCTTTCCATCTCTGTGCCAAGATGTCAAATGGTTTTTATCTAATGGTCACAGTATTTAAATTTAGTTACGCTGAGAAATGGGAACTACATGTGTTTATTATTTACCATTTCTTTTGTTAAGTCCCCAGAAATCAAGCCTTCATCAAAATAGCCAGCTTTTTCAGCATCAAAGCTACAGCCATGGCCAGAATAATAAACAACCACCACTGAACCTTTTTGTGCCTTTGCAGACAATTCTTCTAAGGAAGCTAGGATGCTCTCTCGTGATGCCAAAAGGCCTTCCAGGACCTTAAATGTAAGCACAGAAACATATTGATGAATTATGACAAGATTAGCGGCCAGGTTACTAAGTTAACTTTAAAACAGCAGTGTTGAGAGATTGAGTTTTGAGCATATTTTGATGGGATTTTTAAAGACTAAATCACTCTTTGAAATCTCCAAATACCAGTGTCTGCAATGCTCCAAGCTGCAACGATAAGAGTCTACTTAGAGTCCAATAACTGCAAAAAAATCTATTGTTTTATACTGTTTTAATACAACTTTTTAGATAACAATTGCACAACTGTATTGATCCACCACTTTTGTTTTGCCTGTTGACATGTTTAAAGGTTGCCCAGCTATGTTTACATCCAGATCTTGCACTATAAAAAAACCCGATAAACTAGCTACTTTAGAACCATAGTTGCCCCTTTATATTGGTACTTTCTTGTTTCCCTTTTTAAATATCGAAATGTCACGTGAGCCTTCAAAAACAGCTGCTGGCCACTGAAAACTGAAATTTCAAATCTGATTTTTAGTTTCCAAATGGAGACTTTAAAAAACCTGCCTTTAAGGCTTGAAGCACTGTATACTTTCAATGGTAGGGATAAATTTAAGATATGCAGTGCCAGACTTTGAAACTTTCTACAGACCTTAATGTTTTCTGATTGGAATCCATTCTCACAGAGCATGTCTTTCATCAACTGCAGATCATTTGCTACACCTTGCAGGGGGCCACAGTAGGTTGGCAAATCTTCTGGATAACTTGGTCCAATCAAAAGGGCTAAAGTTTCAGCCATATCTCTTTAGAAATCTGAATATACAAAAAGCAAAAGGAAATGTTGACACTAAAATGATTGAGCATGAGGTCGATGATATGAATTTTGTTTTAGATCCATGTAATTTAATGAAATATGAAGAAATTTTATCAAATGAAAATTTTAAAGAATGTTGTCCTACATGAGTGAGCCTTTGCTATTCCTTCTTTGAATCAAGGAAGTACAATTATATCATAAGAGAGCCAGACTGTTTTATACAGGATCAGATCTTATTCTGAGACGTTGAAAATTTTCAGAAAATGATACAAAGATTTCCACACTTTTCTTGAAGATAACTGTCGAAAACATGTCTCAGAGCTCTTCTGTGTGAAGTCAGAGGTCATTAAGGGATTGCACCTGATCACCTACACAACTTCCCTTCCCTTGAACTGATTTAAGTCTTAATAATTTCCTTACACATTGTTTGACGATTGCAGCTGGGGATAGGGAAATTAGAAGCTCAAATTTTTCGACCAAAAGTGAAGCATTGCTTAGCAAACCTCACACGGTGTGTGAGGTTTAGGGTTTTCACCACCTAAGTAAAAGTTACCCACAAGGTGGCTTAGCAACGATAACTTGACTGGCTGCATAACATGTAAGTTACATGGTTGGGAAACTTTTTTAAGGAATGTATGGCAATTCTCATTTAGTTTATATGCGAGGCAACTCCCCTGAAAACTGAAATATTCTTGAAAGATAAAACATCGAGAGAATTTGAGCTCACAACGCTCACAACAGATCAATGTTGACTGAAGCTAAACAAACCTTTAAATTAAGAGAAGCAAACTGCCATAAAACTTACCAAAACAACTGAATAATCTTCCTGGTTAGTCAATTGTTGTGGTGCGTGCTGTAGCTACCTTCGTAATGCAGTCAGTGCTTCGCGTTCACCTGACGAAACTAAAATTTGCAAAGGTGTATGTCGGAAGTAAATCAGGGAAACCCCTTCTCACTGGCTCTCAGTCACGTGGATAGAAAACTGCATTTCATTTCTAGTAGGGGAGACCCATGATCGATAAAATCTCCAGGAATAAAACATTCGTGTTAACCAAGCCATTAATCTGTATGCGATGATGCTAAAATCGTCCTAGAATGTGCATAGTTATACACAATTGTTTTTACAAACTCGAATGATCCGCCATTATGAAAATCCCAGATCCCTATTTCGCGGGATTTTTCATCCGGCGTGACGTCATCATCGCGATCCTGGTACGAGCGCAAAATTTCTCTTTCGTGCCATCCATTTTCGTTACTCGCTCCATGTCATTTTCCTTCAGTGAAGTTCCCATTAAACAAGGCACAATACTTTGACTCAAACTACAACACTTACTCATCATTGGTTTATACTTTTTGGTCGATCGGGGACTCGGAGTAACGAGGAGCTTTTCACTTATAAAGCTTAACTATGCCATCCCCCTTATGATTACAACTCTTTATTTTTTTCATACTTTAGTTCACAATTAATCAGTATTACATTTCGAGGTGGAAACTGTAACGAAGGCTATTTTTAGTTGTGATTTGCGAGACTTTCAATATCCTTATGTTTAGTGTGACATTAACTTTCGAATTGTCGGCATAATGTTTCATTCGGCCACGAGACACGTGTTAGTCGCAAGCATTGCCAGATCGTAGGATTGTCGAAATACTTGAATAATAGAATGGGGAAAGAGGTATATCATCTTGTTTATTTTTGTATTTATATAGCGAAACGTGTATAATTAAAGGTAGTTTTGTTTCGCTCGGGATATTTGTGTTATTTTGTTTACTATCAGGGGTATTGCGAAATCCCCCTATAAGACCTAAATGTAGCGCAATAACTCGAGAACCTCTGATGCAATAGCAATGATGGCTACTCGATAACGAAAATAATCTTTTAAGAGTATTAGGAAGACGGCCTATCTTGAACAAAACACGATCTTTCCTATTTGAAATCGATATACATTACATAGATTAAAAATTTTCAACTGCTTAAATATAGGTTCAGAATGAGCGTTAAAGGTACTTCTTGATATAATTCGTACCACCTTTTTCTGGAGTAGGACCATACGTTTCAAGTTTGATGGATAAGTGGAGCCCCATACCGTAATGCGGTAAGTAGGGATAGACAAGACTTTGGTACAGGGTACATAAAGTTGAAGTAGGTAGTCACAGATTAGCTGTATAGATTAAACCAATGGGTTTTGCAACTTTCCTAGCGAATTCTATGAATTGTAGGAGAGTTTTAAGTCACTTTCCCTTTTACAAAATTCTCCGTACTCTTAGAATTTTTAATTTGTCGCCCCTGTCCTTAACAACATTGACATGAGGGTTGGGGAGGGATTCCTTACTGGGTCAAATTATCAACGTATCAACCATGATCATCAAATAAATAATGGGGCACCTAAATTAATTCCTTTCTATTCTTAGAGAATGAAGTATCATGTCAGTTTTCTATCTTTAAATGAAAATGAAAAACAATCCTAGGAAAAGTCAATGAGTGATGTTTGGTTTTTAAGGTCAGTTTGAAAGAACAGCACTCATAGTAACATTTATTTTTTAAGATAGGTATTATACATTGTTCTCCCGTGACCCACCCATTCGTCTTCACGACAGTGTTATAACCTCTTCCCAACCCCCTACCCTTCACCAGGGTCCAGAAAAAATGACCCATAATCTTTAACTTGTCTTGTAGTCTACTTGAAGGAGGCAAACAAGGGTATCTTTCAAAACCATTAGACTTTACATCCTGCAGCAGTACTATTCAAAAAGCACCTCTTTGTCATTTAAAATCATAGGCATGTGTAGCATGCATTAATTATTCTATCGGCTGAGCGGGTTGAGATGGGACACTTTGTGTACCTAATGTTTTCATTTTCATAACAGAAAAAGAGCGTACCTTTCAAACGGATGAAAATATCGCATTACTTCACCTTAAGAAAAAAAAAGATAATTTATCTGAACTCACACAAATATTTTGTGGTCTACTTTCTCTATTGTCTAAATAATTCTAAGCAAAAATAAAATGCATCAGTGCCACACTTACTGTTGTCTTCTTCGCAGCAGTTGTTTGTTCTCGTCACACAACGCCATCTATTCCCCGTTAGAGAGAGCGCACTGCGTGACGAGAGCAAAAAACGGTTGCGAAAGGGATTACCCTTATTACCGTTCCTCTAACAGAGAGAAAATCAAACTAATGCTCTTGATAAAAACAAAATTAGCTCATGCAGTTCTGCGGGTTTTTTTCGACTTTTAGGCGAAACGATATTATTCTTAAGGCTCCACTGTTCTCAAAGAAAAACTTTAGAGAAAAGACAATCACAAAAAGTTTTTTTTTTCCAAGATCTTGAGTTACACCAGAGCGTGAAAGGATTAGTGGTCGTGTATCCCTCTTAAATGCTTTAAAATTTAAATGTTCATATTTACATCTGTTAAATTGCAGTCATCCTCAGGAATAAACCTTTGTTAGGAGATTAAAATAAAAACAACAGCACAAAAAAGAAGAGATGCAAAAAAGGAATATAGAACAATATTCCTAGTTCCTGCTTTGCTCCTTTTACTCCTCGAGAGGGTCGATTTTATCAAAGATTTGTTCTGGATGGTATATCACCCTGAACTCTCGCTTTATAGTAATCCACCTCACGTCTTCGCGCGCAACGTCCCGGCTACGAGGCTCGGAGTCCAAAGCGTCTCGAAATCTGGCGACGGTGTAAAGTCCTAATCCCTGTTTTAAACAACACAGAAAAAGTCACGAAGATACACTTATGTTATGTAACTAAGTAAACAGGGGTTCGTGACTTTTCGCTGACCTCGGGTCAATTTTCACCGGCTTCGATTGGTAAAAAACCCACATCGATTGGTGCATGTCACACCTACAACCTCATAAGATGAGTGTATCTTAACGGAATACTCGAAGAAATAAATAGAAAGGGAAAATAGTCTTGGTTTTGGCTAATTTCGAGCTGAATGGAACAGTTAAGGAAGTCTTGTAAATGTAGGGGAACATTCACAAATCGAAGGCTTATCATTTGTTTGAGTTTTCCACCCAAAATGTTCAAATAATAATTTGTACATTCATAAATGGACTTAATTTATACTAAGGAAAGTAATACATACGTCGGGTGTGTCAATCCCTCTAGTGCTCAAATAAGGACTGAGCTCTATAGAAGTCTGGAACAGAGGCAGATAATCAGCCTCGGCAGTGGTGGCATACAACATAATGATGTCATTACATCCGTCAGGTCTTGTTAATTCAACATTGGGCTCTTCCATGAGACGGACTGTCTCAGGCTGGAGAAAAACGCGCCTGATCTCTGTTACTGACTCACCAGGCCTGAGCACAGAGGTGAGACCCTACAGGGTGGATGAATAAGGCAACGACAAAAATGTTAGTCTTGAAGATGTAAAAAACCCTTCTCCGGTAAAAGCAATGTACGATGCCCAATTATAAAACAAACTAAAAAAATAACTCGCCTTTTTCGCTGCCGGATACAAGGCAACAATGGAGCCATCGGACTGGTAGGAAATCAAACAAACGTGAATTGGAAATTCCTCGTTATTGGTGATCTGAATCACAACCGCGTCACCTGAAGAATCTACAACCTCGTACCTTTTACGAAAACCCGAGTTGGGTGCAAGCTCGACTTTGTGGGCTCCAAAATTTGGAACATAATCCTCTGGGTGCCCTGGAACAAAGAAATAACCAGGAAGAAAATAGTGAGGAACGTTACCCCTTGCTGCCAAGGAATCTACTGAAAAAGTTTGAATATCAAAAGATGCTCCTACTCATGACCATACAGTTACAAGGGAGGGAATAAAGGGAAAGTTTTCATGATAATATCTCCCCCCCCCTCATGCCGGGGAGTCAATAGGTATATCATAGAGGCCTTTGTTGCAGTTATTCCTCAGAATAATGAAAAAAAAAGTTTTGAACTTTCCTTAAATGTTCCCTTCTAACATCTCACCCTATTTATACGGCATTACCTTCATAAACTTCTGCGGTTTGAACAGCCTGAGCTTTCAACTCCTTCTTCTTAGTCAGATTTTTCTTGTAGGAAGGCACGTTCTCCACTTTGAACAGCTTGAGGCTAACATTCCTCAGCATGTTGTGATCGGGATCCCTGAGCCGGGTCCCAAACTTGACACGAAAATACTTGGAAAGATTTTTTATCATGAGGTGACCATCCTCAACCCGTTGATCCGGTGCAATCATCCTTCCTTTGTAAATGGCACGCCAACATTTTTTCCTGAGAATCAAATTTCTTACTTAAGATTCGCTCATGGAAGTGTTCAACCCTTTAAACTCCCATGAGTGACCAAGACAGAATTTCTCTTTACAATATCAATACAATATCAAGCAGACAAGTGATGAGAATAAAGAAAAATATCAATTAGGGGATTATAAGTTGATCCAATACCAAATTTGTAAAACTAACATCACAAGAACTGTACGGCAGACAGTAAGGAGAATTACTAAAGGGATCTTGGGAATTAAAGGCTTGAGAATTTGCATAACACGATATCTTAAAGAAAACAAACCAACACGGAGAACACACCCCACACGAGCGGAAGTAAGCGGATTCTCCTGTATGAAAATGAGTGTCACAGTACTTCTGAATTGCCTCTTTTAATATACTCCTGCGCGTGAGTGATCCAAACAATTAAAAACGAACAAACACGCAAACAAACACGTAAATAAACTATTAAACAATTTACACCACCTTAAAGGATCAATCAAAAGCATAAAATCTGCACACTTGGTTCCGATTGCATGTACGTTCACCTTTAATCATTTTAACCCGATGCTTTAGTGCGTCAGCTCAAACCTGTCCGGGACCGCTTGAGCCATAACGAGTTCATTCCCTTTTACATTTTGTCTATATCCCAAATAGGGAAATGCCGAATAAATTAATTTAATTAGTGTTAGAGGCCTGAAACAGAGGTCTGAAACAATAACGTAGAAGTATTAAAAAATTTGCTGCTAATTACTTTTCGATTGTTACCACGTCCATCTTGACACATTCGGGTGTTTCTTGTTCTCTTAAGCTGAACATCTGCAGGCTGTCCAATAATATTGCCTGTTTCAATTCGCGAATATATTTCTCTTCAAGCTCTGTAGCAATGATGCAAATGGGATAGAACATACTTCCTAGCTTGGCCAGGCGAGCTTTGTATCCCACCTGAAATAGAAACAAAAAAAACTTTTCAAGCCACGTGAAATAAACATAAAGATGCTACGTTGCCGTGGGTCTGTTCAATCAAAGATCACAGATAACGTCAAAATGTGGCAAGAACAAAAAGAAGAGGCACACGATGCGCAGTCGAGTGTGACACTGATGCTCTTACATGTAACACAATCTATTTGCTTTGTGTGAAAAAAAAAAAGCCAAATGTTGTCAGTGGTGATGTCATCCTTACGTCTGTTCTCCAAAAGATCATGAGTAAGACCCAACCAAAATGCATGTATAATTCAGTTTATTATATAACCCTTTAACTCCCATGAGTGACCAAGACAGAATTTCTCCTTACAATATCAATACAATATCAACCAGATAAGTATTGAGAATAAAGAAAAATACCAATTTGGGGATAATACGTTGATGCAATACTAAATTCTCTGAACTAACATTATAGGAATTGTATGGTAATTAGTAAGGAGAATTTAAAATTTGATCTGAGAGTTAAAGGATGAAAAGAACTGGAGATATGTTTTGCATTGAGGTGTATTTCTCCATTCAATTTAATAAGCTTCAAATGATCTACACCAAATTGAATACCATTTGTGAGGCACTGACCATGAATCAAAATAATTTTAAGGAACACACAAATAGCATTCTGCAGTTAAGGCTAAATAATCAAAAAAATAATCCAAGTTATGGATAATAAATTTCCCCAGCTACAAGGAAGTTATATAATGTAGCTGTAGGGTAAAACAGACATAACCCACCCATTGGTGACAATTGAAATAGGAATGTCAAACCTATGTGTGGTATGAACACTAAACAATGGATACACCTGCAAGAGGGTGGGAAAAAAAAACCAACAAACTGTTTCTAATGAACAACAGTTTGTATATTGTGATAATGTACTGTGATCATCTGGGTGAGTGTGAGGACACTCACACTCACACTCACACTCACACTCACACTCACACTCACACTCACACTCACACTCACACTCACACTCACACTCACACTCACACTCACACTCACACTCACACTCACACTCACACTCACACTCACACTCACACTCACACTCACACTCTGGGTGGGTGAGTGTGGTCACACTCACTCACTTGGAAGACTCTTGTCAGAAACAGTCACCACTATCAACATGAGACCCTGTCAGGACTACACCCACTGGGACAATCAGATAACACTATCACATGTTACCCCCTGGTTCAAACCATTTGCTGCAGTTGATATATTACAAATCTTGAGGGAAATGTCCAAACCTTGAAAGCTGTATTATACTGCTCTTGTGCAACATAATTTATATATTAATAAAAAATGTTTTTGAGAATGTGATATCTATAAATCACTCATCCAATGAGAAACAAGCAGTTCAAGGGTGAGCACGTGACAGCTTACCCCTGCCTTCCAAAACACTTATGGATAAAAAATATTCACATGCATGCAAAACTATACGGAGAGCTGGGAATGGCAGAAAATTCCACTTAACTTAATATAAAAAAGATTGAGAGCCATTAAAACTAAAGACAGCCTTACTTTGACTTTGCATTCATGAAAGATAGAGTTAATTTCCACTTCAGCAGTTGACTCAATTGCATGGATGTTTTCATGACTGACATTAACGGTTGCCACGCGGAAATCCTCCATTTGATTTTCATCTGTCAGTCTAGTATCAAAAATGTAATACACTCCTTCAACAACACCCTGTAGAAATCCAGCATTGAGTGTGATTCTGTATGTAAACTCTCTCTTGTCATGAACTTCCTTCACTTCAAATGATATGGGAGGCGGAGGTGCTGTAGAGAACATTCAAATATATACAACATCACCTTTTTGGAAGTGTTTTCCTCTAACATGCAGTCACAAGTTAACAAAATAAATTATATGGTCATAACAGAAAGAAACATGAAGACATTAAGCACTTAAAGATAAGGCTATGATTAGAACCCCACAGGAATTCCAAACCTTACCCTAGGTTTTTTTTTTTTGTAAATCCTGGCAATTTGTCACATAGATTTCAATGACAAGATTTGATAGGATGGTTTGTAAAGCTCACACCAATAAGGTAAGATTTTGATGTAACAGTTGAAAAATAATTTAATGCAACAAGAACTTCAAAGGCAGCCATTTAATTTAACAGGTAGAATGATCAGCTGGCTACCCACTCACTGCCTTCAGACAAACATCATTCCACTTCTCACACATATGTGATTCTCTTCGAATTTGATGAAACTGATGACATCCAGGAACAAAAAAGGAAGATGGATCAGAATAGACCTCAAAATGCATTAAAATGCAACTGAAAGAGTCTAGGACTTCAAAATTATACTGGGAGCTAGGTGCAGACCTCCCTTTATAAACAAAAGGCCCTCTGAGCCTTCAAAAATACCTGTCCAACCTAATTATTTTGTAAACACCATAGTGTTAAATTAACAAGTAAGTCACCTTTGTCAAAGCTGAACAGAATCAAATTCATGTTTCCCCCCTCAAATTGCGGAGTCTGACGTTGCTTCTTGTCAGCCATCCTTTGTCTTACAAGACTATCATAAAAATCAAAATAATTACTAATCATGACAAACAAAGTAAATTTAAACATAGTTCCTGTAGTTCTAGCTATGCACCCATGAAAGAGGTAAATGTATTCCTTGACCCTCTACTCCCTAACATCAGTATGCACATTCTCCATACTAGCCTCCCTAGACACTTCCTAGTGTTCTAACAAGGAGAATTTGTTCAACAACCAAGAGCTTCTTAGGTTGGTGATCATCTCCTTTATTCTCATGACCTTAATGCTTGATTCAGGGCTGATGTTATGAGGAGAAATTAGATGTTAGTCAATCTTAGGGGTTAAAGGGATAAAAGAAAAAAACAAGGCTATCAGGGGTTGTGGTTGTCTGTCAGAGACTTAAAAGTTATTTCAGCTTTGACGTTATTAGGAGAATTACCCTTAACACCTTTTGAGCATATTGTAGGAGAGTCTTTGTCCTGGTGGAAACTCTTTGATAGCTGCTACCAGTGCAGAAGTAAAGACTCCATGGGTTTCATGAGTTTCAGGATCCGTATACTCATAGGCTCTTTCATTTGTTGCACAGGCTCCCATGAAAATGAAATTGTCATTTTCATGTGGTGACCATCCTTCTGACTTTAAAGCTGGAGTCCAAAACTCACTGACTGGGTAGGGTAGAGCCACAGGTGCACTTGCTGGATTGGCTGGCTGTGTCTCCTGAAATGGAGAAAGATGCATCTGATGCTATGTGAACAATGATCACAAAGTGAACATCTTCGCAATATCACAACCTACTAGTAGATGGTATTTCTTCGGTATGTCTTGAATATAAAGTAAATGAAGAGTTATCATCAGTGAAATGATTGACTTATTGGTTAGAAATTGATTGAAAGAGTGACAGATGGCATGACTAACTGATTGACTGCCTCAAGAGGGTAAGGTTCTGGAGAAACTGTGGTGCTGCCATGGAGAGCATAACAGGGTAACTAAGTATTGTCAACTGAGTTGATAAAGAAATGCAAATTGGCTATTGTAAAGAGTTTCTAAGCTGATCGATTGTCAGAGCAAATTATGAGGGGCCAACCCTTGCAATGTCAGTTTCGAAACTCTTTATGTTGGCCAAATTATGCTATTAACTCAGGTGATGATACTACCCTGATTGACAGATTGGTTGATTGATTGATTGATTGACTGATTGATTGATCAATTGATTGAAGAGGAAAGATAGAAGAACAAGAAAAGAGTATTTTCCTAAATTTTTCACATCAAAGCATTTGTGTAGTTCACAGTGGGTGCAAAGACTATGTAGCAGGATGTAGGAACATTTCTTGTGAAGAAAATATCAACCTAATGAATTGAATGTTATTCAACAGTGGTGACCACCACCTACTTTAGTATAACCTGTTTCATTATGCCGACAACAACCATCAAAAAATCAAAAAAGCTACTCAAAGTCTTGTCATGGAGAAGCTCTTACATAACTATGTACATGAAAAGAAAAATCAAATAATATTTTTAAAAAATCTACCTGAGTAACTGTTGAACTCAGTTGTGTTTCCTGAACTGGAAAGTGCTCTTCTTCATGCTCCGTGGGATACCCTCTGGCTTTTAGAACCTTTTGATACTCACTGATGTATTCATCAGATAATGCAAGCTGTGCAAAGAAGACATTCAAAACACTTGCAATTAGTGTCTGCATTTAAGTCTGCTTGTAGGTTTAATCACAAGTTTATTATGTAACTGCTGCAACTTACATCTTACGTTGCATGAAGCAACTTTACCCCTTAACTCCTGTAAGTGACCAAGACAGAATTTCTCCTTACACTATCAATACAATATCAAGCTGGCAAGTGATAAGAATGAAGTAAAATGTCAATTAGGGGATTAATGGTTGATCCCATACAAAATTCTCCAAACTAACATTATAAAAATTGGTTGACAGACAGTAAGGAGAATTACTAATGAGATCTGGGAGTGAAAGGGTTCAGGTATAGACATTAATCCTGGGAAGGATATGCAACGGATGTGGTCCATCACAGGAAATTCTGCCAAAATTCATAACATTTTCCAAAACTGTAATCAAGCTTTACTAATTGTTTTCCTTCAGTGTATTTTTTGACTGATACACTGAAACGTTTGAACTGTTTTAGCCACCCCCACAAAAAAAAAAACAACAACAATATGTGCTTTCTATCACCTATCCTAAGACTAAATCATTTTGCTACAGTATTAGGTCACAGCCAAGTCTTTAAAATTGTCTTCGGTCTTCGGTCTTCGGTCTTCGGTCTTCGGTCTTCGGTCTTCGGTCTTCGGTCTTCGGTCTTCGGTCTTCGGTCTTCGGTCTTCGGTCTTCGGTCTTCGGTCTTCGGTCTTCGGTCTTCGGTCTTCGGTCTTCGGTCTTCGGTCTTCGGTCTTCGGTCTTCGGTCTTCGGTCTTCGGTCTTCGGTCTTCGGTCTTCGGTCTTCGGTCTTCGGTCTTCGGTCTTCGGTCTTCGGTCTTCGGTCTTCGGTCTTCGGTCTTCGGTCTTCGGTCTTCGGTCTTCGGTCTTCGGTCTTCGGTCTTCGGTCTTCGGTCTTCGGTCTTCGGTCTTCGGTCTTCGGTCTTCGGTCTTCGTTTTGTAGACACCCAGAGGCTTGGCCTAGAACTTCAATGTTATTTCCCAAAAAGCTTTTCGGTTGCAATGCTTACTTATTTGCCTTGGTGGAAACATGCATTGTGTGACTTAAGTGGACTGAGCTTTCCCAGAAACACAATGACTCATACTTCTTTACGGCAGAAAAAAAAAATTTATGGCTTTTGGACAAACAATTCTTCTTTAACTGGACTTTCTAAAATGATCAATGGTTGAGGTTTTCTGAAAACCAGTTGTGACACTAAAATTTACTTTTAGATCCAAAGTATTTGAAACTGGTTCAGAACAAATGCAACAAATGTAAGTTCATTCACATCATCTGATTTAATCTACAGTATAAAATACATTTAGAAGTTTATCTGCTTTGCACATTTTCAAATCAAGAAAAACTTTTGAGCTACAGACTATTGCCCCACGGTCAGTGGTTTACCTGTTTTATGCCTGTGTAGGTGTTTTTCACCTCTGAATTACCTCTGTACATACGGCCAGAAAAACAGCAATCAAAGATAACATTGACAAGTGCCCCCTTGTTAATCAACTTGGACAGGTGAGGATTGAAATGTTCACCTGTTATACAAGTATCAAGGATGTGGTATTCATCAACCTGCAAAAAAAATTAAAAACATAAAAGGTTGACTTAGTTGAGACTTACTACAATCTTATGTTAAAAATAAAGGAGCTACACTAATACACTTACATTAGAGTGACATGGCCCATAAAGGTGTTGGCCAGGGAGAAAACTTGAAAAGTACCTCCTTCATTGAAAATTTATACTTACTGAAATACTCCCTAACTTACCAGAATTTTGATTTGATAGATTAGGCCAATGATCAGTTTGTTACATACACCTTCTTTCCATCTCTGTGCCAAGATGTCAAATGGTTTTCATCTAATGGTCACGGTATTTAAATTTAGTTACACTGAGAAATGGGAACTACATGTGTTTATTATTTACCATTTCTCTTGTTAAGTCCCCAGGAATCAAGCCTTCATCAAAATAGCCAGCTTGTTCAGCATCAAAGCTATGGCCATGGCCAGAATAATAAATAACCACCACTGAACCTTTTTGTGCCCTTACAGACAATTCTTCTAAGGAAGCTAGGATGCTTGCCCGTGATGCCAGCAGGCCTTCAAGGACCTTAAATGTAAGCATAGAAAGGTTTTGATAATAATGATAAGGTAAGTAAAGTTTAAAACACCAGTGTTGAGAACTTGAGTTTTGAGCATATTTTGATAGGATTTTTGACACAGTAGATCAGTCTTTGAAATCTCAAAATGCCAGTGTCTGCAGTACTCCATGCTGCAATTCAATCAATATAAAAATCTATTGTTTATAATGTTTTAATACAACTTTTTAGATAACAATTACGTGATCATATTGAGCCACCACATTTGTTTTGTTGACATATTTAAAGCTTGCCCAGCTATGTTTGCATCCAGATCTTGCAAAATGAAAAACCCCATAAACTACTACATTAGATCCATATAAGTAGCCCTTTTATATTAGCACTTTCTTGTTTCCTCTTTTTAAATCTTGAAATGTCACATGAGTCTTCAAAAACAGTTGCTGGCCACTGAATGATGAAACTGAAAATCTGATTTTTGGTTTCCAAATGAAGACTTTGGAACACTGGCCTTATAGGCTTAGGACACTGTATACATTCAATGGTAGGGATAAATTTAAGATACGCAGTGCCAGACTGCAAAAATTTGGAGACTTTCTACAGACCTTAATGTTTTCTGGTTGGAATCCATTCTCACAGAGCATGTCTTTCATTAACTTTAGATCATTTGCTACACCTTGCAAGGGGCCACAGTAGGTTGGCAAATCTGCTGGATAACTTGGTCCAATCAAAAGGGCTAAAGTTTCAGCCATATCTCTTGAGGAATCTGAGTATACATAAAGCAATAGGAAATATTGATGCTAAAAAGATTGGGCATGAGGTTGATGATATGAATTTTGTTTTAGATCCATGTAATTTAATGAAATATGAAGAAATTTTATCGAATGAAAATTTTAAAGAATGTTGTCCTACATATGTGAGCTTACAGTAGATGACCCTGTCACCTTATTTCTCTTCCTTCTTTAGTCAAGGACTATAAAGGATCAGATCTTATTCTGGGGCATTGGAAATTTGATCACCCACACAATTTCCCTTCCTTGGAACTGATTCAAGTCTTAATAATTTCCTTACACATTGTTTGACGATTTCTGTTGATAGCTTAAGGGAAATAGAAGCTCAAATTTTTCGCCCAAAAGTAAAGCATTGCCTAGCAAACCCCAGATGGTGTGCGATGATTAACGTTTTCACTCTTTAAGTAAAAGTTCCGCTAAGGGTGGCTTAGGAAGGATAACTTAATTGGCTTCATAACATATAAGTTACATGGTTGCACGGGCAACTTTTTAGGAACGTGTGGCACATTTAACATTGGTTCACATTTACTTTATATGCGAGGCAACTCCCTCGAAAACTGAAAGACTCTTCAAAGATAAAACATTGTGAGAATTTGATGGCACTGTAGCTCACAACAGATCAATTTTGACTGAAGATTAACAATCCTTTCAATTAAGAGGAGCATTAAACTACCATAACACTTACCAAAACAACTAAACGATCTTTCTAGTTCGTAAATTGTTGTGGTGCTCGCTGTAGCTACCTTCTTAATGCAGTCAGTACTTCGTTTTCACCCGACGAAACTTTGCAAACGAAATTTACAAAGTTGCATAGCGGAAGTAAATAGGGGAAAGTCCCTCTCGCTGACTCTCAAGTCACGTGGAAAGAAAACCGCATTTCATTTTCAGTAGGGAAGATCTATGATCGATAAAATCTCTAGGAATAAAGATGAAAAAGTCATCCGCTGACAAGCTCCGCTGACAAAACTCATTTAGACAGTTTAGGCGGACGACCAGACCGGAGCCATTCGTGTATTTCACCGCAGACAGGAATGGCTCCAACTCATGCGTATGTTAATTTTTTTTTTCGTTTTGGCTAAATAATTCATACACTGAGATAAAAACTGAAAGAGCGATTTATTAGGTTCTTCTTAAGTTGAAGTCTACAGTGCTTGCAAATGAAGCCCTCTTTTCTTACTGTCCTCTTTTCTTACTACAGGGCTATGTAGTTCCTAAGTTTTAAAATAATGCAGCAACTGCATCTCACGTTTGGAAAATCACGCAATGTTGCGTGACGCTGCGACCGATGGTTTTTAATTTACAGTTAATGTATGCTCTGCTGGAGAAATATGGCTTAGCCACAATCGAGGGAGTTTTTTTTCGTGGAAAGCTGATTTTCTAGGTTATTGTTGACATAAAGGGCAAATCCATTCATCGGGCTCTTCATCTGTTTTAAAACTACTGTTCGCACAGCCTGCTCACTAGTTAAGTTTTAAATTTTTTTTCAAAAACTGTTTAAAATTATTTGAAAATTATTGAAAAAAAATTATTAAAATTGAGTCGGAGCTATTCCTGTCTGCGGTGAAATACAGGAATGGCTCCAGTCTCTGTTCGTGCGCGTGAACTGACTAAATGAATTTAGTCAGCGGAGCTAGTCAGCAGATGACTTTTCCATCGCCGGAATATCGCTGAACGACCTCGCTGAACAAGCTAGACTCTGCCTTCTCTTCATTATGTAAGTAGCCATTTCTTGTTTGACTCATCGGCGTTTTCACATTGATATTTCATTGTTCCGCTTCGAGACACGCGGTTGACCATACTCACGTGCAAGGAGTTAAGATAAAAGTTATTAACTTTACTATTTTTATCATCCAATCACAGGTCGGAGCCATTCCTGTATTTAGTCGCTTGTCAAACTCAAATGATCCGCCATTTTGAAAACCCGCGGCGTGACGTCATCGTCGCGACCTGATACGAGCGCAAATTTCTCTTTCGTGACATTCACGTTCGTGACTTGCTCCATGTCATTTTTTTTTCTCATTGAAGTTCTCATTAAACAAAGCACAATACTTTGACTCAAACTACAACACTTGTTCATCATTGGTTTATACCTTTCGGTCTATCGGAGACGCGCAGTAACGAGGAGCTAAGTATGGCTTATTTAACAGAATGCTATCCCCACTACCCAATGTGGCAGAATTAGTCTAGCATTAGTCGTCATATCTTACGATTACAACTCTTTATTCTTTTCATACTTGAGTTTACAATTAATCAGTGTTACATTTGGAGGTAGAAACACTACTAGCTTAGAATGTGCGGTATTGTATGTCCGCATCTGTCAATCCTGTCATATAGCCTGTGAGGTGAACCTCTGCCAAAACCTCATTGGTGCTCCTCAATATCAACTTGATAAGACCGTCGGCTTCGATCTCGTGCGTAACAAGATCTAAAGCTTGGTGCCAGAGCCGGATCTCGGGCACATTATTGGAGATGTCCATGATCTGAAAGTGCAAAGTTTGTCCTGCAATGACGAAAATATATACTTAGAAGGAGAACGGTGATATACGGTAAATATACGGACGGTAATGTCGAATTCGAAATCGAAATCTTAAAAGAAAGCAAGCATCTCTCAAAGGGATTGAGATGAGGTAACGCTTGACACCATGAACCTGAATGAGTAGTAATAGTAGTAGTAGTAGTAGTGGTGGTGGTGGTGGTAGCTGTAGTAGTAGTAGCAGCAGCAGCAGCAGCAGCAGCAGCAGTAGTAGTAGTAGTAGTAGTAGTAGTAGTAGTAGTAGTAGTAGTAGTAGTAGTAGTGATAGTAGCAGTAGTTATAGCAGTAGTAGTAGTAGTAATAGTAGCAGTAGTAGTAATAAATAGTAACAGTAATATTAATAGTAATAATAATAGTAGTAGTAATAGTAGTGGTATTAGTGGTAGCAGTAATAATAATGGTAGTGGTAATAGTAGCAGTATTAGTGGTAGTAGTAATAATAATGGTAGTAGTAATAGTAGCAGTATTAGTGGTAGTAGTAATAATAATAGTAGTAGTAATAGTAGCAGTATTAGTGGTAGTAGTAATAATAATGGTAGTAGTAATAGTAGCAGTATTAGTGGTAGTAGTAATAATAATGGTAGTAGTAATAGTAGCAGTATTAGTGGTAGTAGTAATAATAATGGTAGTAGTAATAGTAGCAGTATTAGTGGTAGTAGTAATAATAATAGTAGTAGTAATAGTAGCAGTATTAGTGGTAGCAGTAATAATAATGGTAGTAGTAATAGTAGCAGTATTAGTGGTAGTAGTAATAATAATGGTAGTAGTAATAGTAACAGTATTAGTGGTAGTAGTAATAATAATGGTAGTAGTAATAGTAGTGGTATTAGTGGTAGCAGTAATAATAGTGGTAGTGTTAGTAGAGATAGTAATGCTAGTGATGGTGGTAGTAGTAATAGCAGGTAGTTAACCTAGTAGCCTAAAGGGTGAAGCCATAGTTTATTCGGGGACGTAGCCAGGATTTTTCAAAGGAGGGTCACACTGTGTCAAACAGAGGGTATTCACCAGATCATCATGTCTACCTCAACGCCGTGTTTTACTTAATGTCACAAAAACAAAAACAAAACAAAAAAACAAAGGACCCTCCCCCTCCTTACCCTTAGCTACGCCCTTGTAATTACCTTTTTCCCGAAAATGCTCCAAGTCAAACATGTTGAAAGAGTATATATTGGCCCCTTCGTTCTGTATGACAGTGAATGGTCCTTTTGTTCCCATGGTAACCTCATCATGAAGCCTGAATGAAACATAAACAATTGATTATGTATTCATCATTATAAATACGAGTGATGTTAAGAAAGAATTAGAGTTGAGTAAGTGAGAAAACTAGATTCAGCGAAATTTAAAAGAATCAAAATGAAAAAAGGGCGATGTACTTCAGGAGAAATCTCTCTTTTTTTTAACGATTCAAAGCCAACTGTTTACAGGAACAGAGTCAGTGAAGAACTTGGATTCCCCTGGTCGTTTGATCAATAGAAACTAGTATTACCAGTAATGAAAACATTTATTCATCAGTTTTGGATATCCGACCCATCTGACTTTTGAGAATATCAAAATTATTTCTTCCATTACTGTTAAGTGGTCACATACCTGGATCCTTTAAAGATGGTTACTCCTTTCACATTTCCTACTCTTCTCCATCCCCAGTCCCCCTTCATGAAGTAAAGATCTCCGTCGCCGTAAGAGTTATCGAAGAAGATTCCGGACGAGAGGCTTCCACGTTTTCCTCCAATATTGAGAGTAGCTCCAATTGACAGCAGGTTACCATCTGCTCCTAAATCAACGACCAGGAAATCATTTTTAGTATACTCGTTGCGACCCACCATGCCACTCATTACGAAAACATCATTCCCTGCTCCAGTGTCGATCTTCACTTGCCCATGTACGGGATTTATCCGGGTCAACTCATCAATGCTGATTCGGTCGCTCTCTGGTTCACAATGACCAGCTCTAGTGTCATCCGAATGGCTTGTCTTTCTTTCACGCTTGGAAGCTTCGTCCCTAGCGGAGAAGTGGCTAAGGTCCACATCATTGTACTGGGGTACAGCTGAGGTGTCGATCTCCATATTACGATGAACGAGTCCTACGGTTGCCATACGGTACCTTCTTGAGAGGAATTCGATGTACTCGCGGAAACTCCCAGTGTTAACATTGATGGTATTACCACAGAACTTGCGTTCCAGCGGAGCTCCCAAAAAGTCATAACGAACATCCAACTGAAATTTGCTGTCAGAGTACGTAGATCGTCGCTCCTCTCCTAACACAAGATAGCGTTTACTTTGGTAGACAGCCGTCTTAGGATCGCAAGGAGCTGTGCCTGTTTTGCAAGATGGCTGGAAGAATTTTATTGGAGTATTTGGCCGAATTTTGGTGCTTTCAATCAGCACACCAGAGTTGATCTGATACAGCCAGCCAAAGCTGAAACAGAAAACACCAAATGACACAATGCAAGCGACAACATGAATAAGAAAGTAGAGTCGTATCACTACTAATTGGGAACCTGCATTAACATATGAATGGTTACCATTTGACAATATTATTTATGTTCACCATCATACAAAGACATCAAAGACTCACCCTTGCGCCCTTGCGAGTTGGTCTCTGTAGCCTTGCAATTCATGGCTCGCCACTTCCGTCAACTTGTTCGCCGTTTCTATAGCTAAGCTTCTCGGCCAAAGAATCTGGACGATAATTGGTGCAAGGAAAAAGGCAATTGCAAGAATGGGACCAACAACCGGTATGAATCCCACTAGCTTAGCCAGTACTTTACTCGCTACATGTTTTGCAACAGTCTGGGCAGCAAACAAACCCAAGGCAACGGTGCAACCAACAATTCCGAGTATATTGTTGACAATACCCATTTTGTTTTGGTTTTTAATTGCATCGTGGAGTCCCATGCCGCTAATAACGATCCCAAGAATGTCTGTGAACGGACGGATGTTTGCCAGCTGTGGTGGAAAGTCTAGCCTTCTCACAAAGTATCTCACTTTTCCATACACGTGCCAAGCTTTAACCTCCTTGGGAGATGGTCTGTTTCTATTGGCAAGCTGTTTGAGTTTGGCAAAATCCGCTTTCCAAGCATTAAAAATGGCTTCTCTGGCAGTATCTGGATAGAAACAAAAATCCATTTGGCGTTAAATGCAGAAGTTATATTTTAAAAAAAATCACTTTTCCTCCTTAAGAGAGGAAAATCATGTCTTTCCTACTAGAGCAAATTAGGGAATCTAATGGGGACTGTAATGGGGGCTCGATCCCATACCTTCTGATCCAGATTACCGGGTGTCAATCCTTATGCCATTATGTCTTCCGCGTTTAAGAGAATATGAAGATTTATATTAAGAGCTAAGTTATACACTCACAGTTATACACTGTGTTTTGATTCGCCTAATTCCTGAACAGTGGGGCAGCCACTGATAAAAGAAAATGATCAGCGAATCTCAACAACAACACCTCGTTGTTAAGCAGCTATTGACCAATCAGGGTCAATTAAATCATGCCCTCTTGATTACCAAAAGTGCCCTCGTGATTAACGAAAATGCCCCATGTATCAGCCAATCAACATTTCAGATTTTTCCCAGTATGTGATAAAGCAGTAGACTGAACTTTCTATCGGTTTACCAGCGTAATAGTCCACGCGGGATGTGGGTAAAACACGAGAAAAGTTTGTAAATCACGAGCCGGATGTGTTCTATTGCTTTTATGAAATAATTATGGTTTGGCGGTGCAAGAAACGATTGGTTTTGAGCATCTGCAATCAAGACGCCTCAATTATTTTATAAATTTATCTTTACGGAGCTCCAGCCATGAACATCATGTCTCTAATATATAGATACACTACTCAACACTAAGGAATAACTTGAATTATTTAATATAAACCAATCACCGAACCTTGATCAGCCATTAAGGCTTTGACATCATTCTGAAGTTTTTCTTTAGCAGCACTTGTCTTTGAGCCAGACCTCTGAAACGCCGTCAGCTTCACCTTGATGGCTTGTCTCATGGCTTCTTGACTCTGTCGCGCGGAAGTTAGAGTTTTTTTGAAGAATAATCTGTTCGACTCCATGACATTTAAAAGATCTCCAACAGCCCGCCATTCTTGAGGCAGCTCAGCAAGAAAGCATTGAAGCGCTAAAGAAGCAAGAGTCTTGCTGGCCATGTTAGCTTTGCCTGCTTTAGCCAAAGCCATAGCTTCGAGCATAGAAGCTTGTTCGAACATTTTTTTCCCGCCATGGGACATGAAGTAAGTTTGGGAAGTTGGATCCGCCCCGGCTGTGCCTCCGTAAACATCTACCAAAGACGATAGTACTTCGTCATCGTTAAGCTGTGCATTTACAGTACTGGCTAGAGCTAAGAGCGCGACTACAGCAACGAATGAAACAGACTTCTTCATCGCTTAGATTCTTCAAGAACGTGAACTTTGACAAACATCTGATTCCAATCACCTGATCATAAACAAAAGTATGAAAATTTATAAACTCAAACGGTGGCTATCATTTTGTAAAAGACAAATAAAAAAAACAATTATCATGTGATGTCTGTCAATCTGGATTATCAGTCAAGGAGTTCAATCATTCCTCAGTAGTAAGGAATCGGGATGTTCAAATGACACCTCCTCGGTCTTTTCGGTTTTTAGCGGGGTACTGTATGTTTCTCGTTCCATGGAGTATCACCAGACTCGATAAAGTCTGAAACTAAGACATCCCTTTGTCCAGAAACGTCTAGATTCATTGGATTGAAAGCTTGAACTATAACAGTTTTGTTCACAAAGCAATGGTTCGAACTGAATTAGTGTTAAGTTCTATTTTTGTAGGTACCGTAATGCCCGTAAGCATTATGTGAAAATAATGCTCCGGAATTACCTTCATCAAAGCTGCGTGGGACTGATTCATCGAGGAGTAAAATCAACCATAAATACAAGCGTTTTTATAAACAGATTTACTTATTTTTGCCATGAAAAGCAACTCGTGGGACTTTTTTTTATCTCGAATTACAAATAGTTACACTTTTACACTAAAATATTCGAGGTGCGTTTATATTTGTTCAAACAATTCTTTTACATATACTTCGAATGTTTTTGTTTTCTTGGTATGTAAATTTTTTTCCGGTACCAAGTGACTGTTTAACACCGATAAAAACTGTAGGTGTAGGTCAGTGAAGGCGATCACGACCACTGAATGCGGACAGTCGAACAGTTGGGAGAATCAAAAATCAGTTAAAGGGAAATACTGAATGACAGGAAGACCCGGATGCGTCAATTCAAGGAACCCACACAGTAAAGTTTGTGATTTCGTGGAAAAAGTTTATATGGAATTTTTAACCCAAACAACATTTCTGCCGCTTGAAAAGAGTCTTACTAAGTTCACAGATACGTAAATGAGAGAGACTGCACAGCAATGGAACATTCATCTTAAGCTTACTCAGGTATCAATTAAAATAATGATAATTGATAAAGAAGCCTTATAGTCGAAAACTTACCGCAGCGACCGTCTTCCTCTATTGACAGTTCCACCGATGCTGTGGACTGGTTTTGGATACTTTTTGTAACGTGAGATAAATTATTTCATGCAAAGCAAACAGACTAATATGTTAGTGTTGCATTATTAATCTGTATGTTGTGACTTCTACTAGGGATCAAATACGGTTACACCCGTCGAATACTCTACGATCAACTACATTGCATTGCGCCTAAAAAATAAAAACGATTTTTTTTTCCACTGTACATTCATCCCCAGTAAAGTGAAGTCTATACGGTGGTTCTTCTATTTCTTGGGCGAAAAAAAATTTATTTAGATACTGTGTGTAGAGTTGCCCATCCTGCAAAAAAGTATCTACACAGGACGAAACGTTAAAAAGACGAAAAGCTGCATTATAGGTGAATTGTCAATTTGTTTATAGAATTTTCTGAAGCTTTTCAGTATGGAAAGATTTTTCGTTTATCTATTATCTTGCAAGAGAAAAATCTGAACTGAGTAAACACAACCAGCAAAGAGAGACAAATTAAATCAAACATTAACTGGATCCCAAGTTTAAATAAAACCAGCTACTACCGGTCCCTTCTTTGTTCATTGACAAATTATCAGCATTGATGGGAAAATGGGTTATAACAGAAAGGATGCTACAATAATTAAGTGAAAAGAAATAATTTCCTCTAACTGGGAAGAAGTAAAAAGTATTCATTTAACTTAAGGCGTCTATTTTTACTGACGGATAAAATATTTTTAGTGACACATGGGTGTAGCGATTTGATTCTTTTGTATCATAAGAGTTTCGGCTGCCGTTTACCTCGATTAAGTAACGTGTATATGGTAAATAATTCAGTAAATTGACGCCACAGTGACCATGGTTTGTGTGTTTTGCCAGCTTGTGTGGAAAATAAACTTTACAATGTAGCAGTTTTAGAATAGAAGAAGAACCTTCACAAGATAAATATCATAGTCAAGACCATTGTCAGGTATAACAGACAAGAAAAAAGGCTTGACATTGAGCGATAAGTGAAAAAGCTTTCTTCCAGGTAAGAACACATCAAAACTTGGAACAAGTTTTGTAATTTGTTTGTACTTTCTATCTTTTGGAGCTGGAAAAGATGAGTGCTACTTTGAGATTGAGGTCTATCAAACGATGCCTTTTACCGCAGTGCCAGCCTTACAACTCGTATCGTGTATTTCATAAAATGTGCCTCATATCTCACAGAAAAGTTAAAAAATGGTGAAGTCTACTCTCTAGCTAAGTAGCTTATATCGCCGTAGCTTATCCCACTTTCTGTGGCGTAAAACGACTGGGAGTATCACTTTTGGACTAGATACTTGTTCATTGTTGTTTACTCCACAACATTTTGTTGCGCTCCCTGGGATTTGTCGGAACACATTTATACTCCTTAGCTATGAAACTCTTTACAGTGGCCAATTTACGTTATCAACTCAGTTGATAATGCTAATTTATCCTGCTATACTCCTAGACTCAGTTGTTCGGAAAGGGATTAACGTCAATTTAGGATTAAGCTAACCCTAATTCTAGGCTTGGCTTTAATTTCTCATGTAGAAGAGCACGTATAAGAGCTAGGGTTTTTTGCGTCTTCTCAATACGACTCAAAACTAACTGGGAAAAATTAAAAAAGGAAAATTCCTTTCGCAGAGCTTTAAAGCTAAATTAGAACTTTGAGCGGCTTGAATCCAGGCTTATCGACGTGAAGTTCAGCCCGCTTACCTCAATCACAGGCCATTGCGTCTCCCAAAGTTCTGAAAGGAATAGGTTTATCATCTTGTGTCTTACAGCGTGTGTTGTTTGGAACTGTTAGACTCTTACAGAAGCGAGCACCACTTTCAATCTACTTAGTACTTAAACAAAATGATTTACCGGTAGATCAGATATCTTAAGATTTAGGGAATGAGGTTTATTATTACCCTGAGTCTAATAACACGGGTTGTTTCGAATTTTTAGAATCTACAGATGCTCACACCACTTTCAATCGACTTCGTACTTACAGAAAATAAGTTAGATCTATAAAAAAATCGATTACAAGGGAAATTACAGAGGAGTTTCCATAATGCTAATTTTCTCTTAAGAACGTTTTCCTAGAGCTGAATTCTTTAAGCGAACTAGAAACAAAATAAAGCAGTAAAGTAAGTAAAGAACAGTAAACAGACTGGTTGATACTTAGAGCGCAAATCAACAAAGAGGGTAACGTAACTTGACAGGTCTTATCGCCCCCTTGTTTGCCATCTGAACGATCGGAAGACTGAGAGAGACTGGTAACCATCCATTACGTAGAGCTTAAAGCATTTAACATGCTCTGATTCAGTTTGACCGGATAAACCCGTTGCTTTTTTATACATATTATTATCAGAATTTAACTGACGGTAGTGATATGTCAAGAAAGTGGATTCAGTTTTACTTTCCCGACAAAAAGTGCCTTGGGAAATGAAATCCTTTACAAAATGATGTCTGCCTTCGATTTTGATTTTAAAGCCTTTAAAACCAAGATACATAAGAACGTGAAACAGAAAATAAAACACGAGAATCTGAAAATACTGCAAAAAAAGGTGAAATAAGAATCAATATACTTTCATAAAGAAGTCTATCGAATGTTGTTTTGGCAATGGCTTGGAACTACTGTCTTCTTTATCAATATAAGCAATGTGTGAGTATTCCGCAGTCTTTCGAATTGGCAGAAATCCTTTATTTGTCATTATGGCATTATCTGACGCTGTCAGAGTTATAGACGAAGGGCTAACGCTCGAAACGTCAGCTTAGTTATCAACTCAGTTGATAAAACCAAATTACCTTGTCATACTTCCCACCGACGCAGCACCACAGTTTATTTAGAAACTTACCTTTATTCATGACTCGATTGTCGTCGAAAGTAAAACCTTACTATCTCGGAGTGTCAACCTCGAGATATCATGTGGCAAATACTTAATAAAATATAAAGGGCTTCGAGTTGGCAGAAATTTATATGTTACTGATTTTGATCTGGCAAGATTCTGCTGTGATACAAGACACATTGTGGACCACTTCGTCTACTTTAGCAGATTTCTGTAGCTTGTCGCTGTCTTCTCAACACAAAGAATTGTCCAGAGGTGAATCGAGGGCGGACGCTGAGCGTGGACAATGAACTCACTGCCTCTCTTGCTTCTGGTGGTCTTTGTATTAGGCTACTCAGGTAATGAACGTAAACCCTTAAACTCCCAAGATCTAATTGTTAATTCTCCCCTTTAGATGTTGCAAATTTCCTAATGAATTAGTAACGAGAGTTTGGTGTTAGATCAAGATAACTTCTATCTGATAAGTTTGAGTATTCTCATAACATGTGTGTTAGATAATTTATGTATATTATAGGGAGAAGTAGCATGTTAATCACGTTAAGGCCTCAAAAGGTTAAGTATCTGTTGAGTGATAACTTTGCTTTAGTTGAATTAAAGAACCTTTTTCCACTAAATTTTTTGATGAAAATTCACTACGATTTCCAAATGAGAACGGCGTCATAAAACAAGGCCAACAAGTTAAGTGTAAATAGAAAAAATATGTATATTCCTAGCGTGATCATATTGTATTTTCAGGCGTTAACAGTAGATTACTGCGTTATGGAGAACAAGTGTCAAACCACAATGAAACAGGTGAACTTTAGCAGATGCCTAATTCGACTTGTGGCTACTTTTGAGATAACGTAACTGATATTAAGTTCGATAGGAACATAATGATGATGTGATATTAATGCATCTCGTTTACTAAGCAGAACAAAATCACTGAAAGTAAAGCGGAGTGGCTGGGTTCTGTTTGTTGTAAACCATAAGCTTGACACCCATTGTGCCATATTTTGATCTCGAAGGAAAGGAAGCCGTTTATTTGAGTTAGAACTTGATCTTATGAAAGACAATCTACTAGACCTTAAATGATTTCCATCAAAAAGGAAAAATGTTGGAAAGTTCTTATAACAAAACTAGCGCTTTCGGGAGGGAACTGGGGAGGCAATAAGACTTTTTTGCTTTAAATCTGATGAAAAACAGGCGTGTGACTTGACCTGAAATAGTTTAAGTATTCCTTATCAAAGAGTCCCATATAAAAAAAATTTAACCGGGGTCTCAAGTTACATGAAACGAGTAACTTCCTTTTGTATTAAATTTTACCATTTTTGAATTACAGCATTTTTAGAACAGATCTGCCCAAAGCCTAATAGCAGGGATCGAAAGTATGTTCGAATCAAGACCTTCAATGACAAGTACGTGTGGGCTTACCCCACACATAAAGGTGATACGTCATACCTGCGTACGCGCTGTTGCGGTGCAAAAGATGCCGTTGGACGAAAAGATATAACCATACCTGGAACAAAAACAACATTCATTGTTCACTGCCTCAGAGCCAACAATGAAAATGTATTCAGATTTGAGATTCTCTCCAGCTCCAAAAATCCATCTGGCTATTACTTCGACGCAGATCCAGTTTACTCTCAGTACGGTGTGTACGCGAACAAGCTGACGAGAGTCAGTGCCAAAGACCGGTACAGATTCAATTTTATCGTATCTCGCAAGAGGGGCCCTGTGATTGGCATCCGAACTCAAGGAAAAGCAGGTGAAAGGTATGAAAGTATGAGGAGTAACTGGTTGAAGTTTCATGATGGCGGCCGTGGAAGTGTTACGGGATATAAGAACCTTTATACTAGAAACTTCCCAAGCATGGAGGACACATTTACATTGGAAGCAGGTATTTGAGCAAATTTTTAGCGCTGGGTGATACGGGAACCTTCACACCAACACGAAAATATCAGAAAAAGAAAGACAATGACTTGTTGAACTCAGTCGAGAAATAAGGGGAGATTGACTTTTACTTTATTTGGGGGGGTGGGGGAGTTACGGGCGTTGATCAAAGAAACTGTCCGAATCCTTAGAAGGAATGGAACCCAGACCTTCAGATTTATGCTCCTATGCTTTACCACTGAGCTACAGAGAACTAGATGTTGATCCAGAGCATTCCTCACCTAAATTTGTGACAAGCATCCCACACACAGTATCCCACATGCAGTATCTGTATTTATTTGCGGGTGGGGGGCGACACTGACTCAAACGAAAAGCACTCTGGTATTGTGTGTTTTAACAAAACCAGGTAAATGGATACTGTACTTTGAAAATCTTACTGGTATAAATTATAATTTTTACCCTTTTTAGTACCCAGCGGATGCGTGACTCCTGGTGAGTATGTATTACAGATGTCAGTTATGGCCGCACCATGGCATACCAGTCAGGAGGACTGTGAGAGTAAACCAGATAGATGCTTTTGGTCGGATGGGTGGGATACACGAAGGCGCAATATGATGACAGCCATATGCTACTACAGCAAAGGTAGGAAAATTATCATCTAAGAGCCATCTTTATAAAGGAGAGAAATTAGATGGGCTTGAAACCTTCATCTTTAAGACTTGGTAAAATTTACCCTCCTATATAAGTTGAACATCACGCAGTTATAACCATCCTCATTAGCGAAGCTCCTTTTGAGTTGTTAGCATCGAAAGCCGAATGCCGCTGTGCTTCGCTTAAACACTGAAAGCTCATTCAAAAGCTCTGAAGGCAGTTGATATTCTAAATTTGAAAAGTTCTCACAACAAACGTGTGCATGTCAGGTTGACCACGCAGCAACTGCTTTGCTCATTGTGTCATTTTTATTTGCTAGATTCGGTGTGTTATCAGTACAGGGGAGCCAAGATAAAGTACCTGCGCTTGTCAGCTAAACAATGTGAAGCTGAAAACCACTGCTACAATTACAAGAATAATAAATGTTACGATGTACTTTGATGATAATATAAGCTCTGTACTGTGCAAATAAATTTTCCCTGAAGTGATTATTTCTTTTCTTATTTAGCATCTCACAATGCGAACATGTATCTTTCGAGATAAAAAGAACAGCAGTATATCCCATTTTAGTGCTGATGCACAGCCAGCCCATTTTAGTGCTGATGCACAGCCAACACATTTTAGTGCTGATGCACAGCCAGCCCATTTTAGTGCTGATGCACAGTCAGCCCATTTTAGTGCTGATGCACAGCCAACCCATTTTAGTGCTGATGCACAGCCAGCCCATTTCTCCATGATTAATCATGGAGTAATTTGACACACAGATCAGTCAGTCCACGCATGAGAATGAAGATAGTTGTAACCTATTGCCTTAACTTACTTTTTCGTCAGAGCCATCAAAAATCTCTTGAACGTGATTGGCTATCAGCAATACAATTGGAACACAAATGGAACAGTGTACCCGTCATGCTTGTGACTGGACAGTTTGATGGGACGCCTGTGTCACTGAACAATTCGCGTTACATGCGCACTGTTACACAGACTTGTGGGTACAGTTTCTCGTGGAGAAAGTCAACTGTAATGTTTCCATCTACGAAAACGTTTAACGGATGAGAATTTTGCTCCTCGAATTTCTTCACAGTTTTGATTAATTGGAAACGACATTTTGTGCAGCTCATTTAATTGGGAATTCCACTCGTGAGTTTCAAAGATAAATACCACTTTTAATCACACGTTTGATTTGTAGGGTATAGTACTAAATAGTATTAAATAGAGCCAATTCCTAGATCTTGGGAATAAGGAGCATTTTAGGTTTGGGGTCACTTTAGGCGAGAAGAGCTAGGATTTTCACTTCTGGAGCTATTGTGGTTACACTCAGGGTAGTCACGAAATTCAGAAGGGTAATCAAAGTGCTCTGTGAGCAAACTCGTGAATTGACCCATGATTTTTTGGATTATGTTTAATGTTATCTGGTTTAGGGAATTTTGTGGTTGATTTTCATATCTACAGTACGAGCAGAAATTCAGTGTTCGCTAATGTAGCAAAGAAACAAAGTAACGTTGGGATAAGAAGGCATTACAATTGAAATGATCATGCTATTGCATTTGACAAGGGTGGATGATGTCATGTGTTTTAAACGTATATCATTTCTGTTTCTGGTTCAAAAGAAAAGGTTGGAAGTAAATGTGGGTGAAAAGTGAAATTTACTGTCTATCATTGTAAATATTAGAAAATCAAGGCAATACTTTCTTAATGAAAACATTAACGATTCCCTCTTTATCAAATGAGATAAACGGGTACGAGTTTTGAGTAATATAACTAAGCAAAGACTGCCTCCGTCATTTTGGATCTCTGCCTGGGTAGATTTTAGTCACGTGCTAGGCAACGTATAATCAATAACAAGATAGAATTTCATTTCAGGCCTATTTATCAATTTTGTGGTGTATAACTTTCACATTTTGGTACGTAATATGTATTTTGAATCTTCAAATAGTGTTGAAACTTAAAAGAAAATTGTTCTTTAAAAATTCACTGAAAATCGATAGCTAAAATTGTTTGTTTAGGTGTTATTTGATTTTCGTGTTAACTTGTAACTTACTTAGTCGCCGGCGTCTGTGGTTGTTTCACACAGGAAAAACACACCATACGAAACGTAATGATCGATGTTGACCTCAATCTCACGCCGTAACAGAAAGAGCTTTTGAACATCTGTAAACTCCGAGCGCTTCGCAGTCAGTGATATTTTCAATTAATTTTCGGATTGTTTTCAAGATCAAGGATTGTAAATTACAATTTTATGAAAAACGAAGGTTGTTCTGTTATTACTGGGATACCTGTAGTAGCCCAGTCATAAAATGCCTTTGTTTTTTTGTCGTATTTTTTTTTTTTTTTTTTTTTTTCCTCCGCCACAAAATGGAAAAATTGCGCAATAGTACCCAGAGGTCATTAGGCCCTCAACACCATGGCAACTAACTGTGATCCAATGAGGTGTTCACATGCTGATCACGCGTGTTATCCCTCAACACCATGACAACTGGCTGTGATCCAATGAGGTGTTCACATGCTGATCACGCGTGTTATCTTGATGATGATTGACGTTGTCATGCACAGACAGGGCCGGGTCACATGACGAACACGAGATTTTGCTTGTAAAACTCTTTGGTCAGTTGTTTTGTATTTCAACGTATTTGGATTGCGATCTGCTGGAGCATTATAGCGCAAACGCGCAAAATACTTACAGACGCATATACAAGTCGTATTAGTCGCGGCTAATCCACACTGAAAGATGTTATTGAGCGGTAATTTTGGAACGGATTGAGTCGCGAACGCTTGAAAGCCATGAAAGCCTTGAATGCCTTGTATGCTAAGTATGCCAATGTCTTAGTTGAAAAACGTTCACTTGTTGTAAAAAGCAAAATCTGAAATCTGAAATCTGAAACCAAACTGCATATACTCTATGCAATCTATTGAACAACGCTACTACCGTGAGACTGAAGAACATAACTATATGGGATGCAAACTGCTTGTGAAGAAAGACGACATGTTGGATTCACTTGATGGCAGGGAACGTAGTTACGATAACAGTACGTATGGTATTAATTTCACGATCAGAAAGGTGAATCTTATGTTTGTTTTCATTGTAGTTGTATGGATATTCTTTTTTAATAAATGCGTGACCCAAAACCCTGTGTTTTTTTGTGTATGTTGTTATGTTAAATATTGTTTACGCAATTGTCTTGTCACAAGCGGCCCAAGCTCACATCTCGAGAAAAAGCCAACGATGAATTCATGAACGCGTCACGCGTTGTGTGACTAAGTTGTGTTGTGTGACGCGTTGTGCGCAAAGTAAGAAGACTATATTGAAGGCTTGAAATAATATTGCGATCGATTTTCATCAAGAAATGGGCCAGGAATATTCCACAACAGTGCAAATAATCGTGAAGGCGGATTGCAGAAAAGCGATTGCGTGACGCTCGGTAAGCTGTAAGATGACATGTTATTATATACCAGACGTAAAAACTCTTCAGATTCTTAGTCTGCATTTTGTACCCACTCTGCAGTCTGCAGTCTATATTTTGTATCCGTTCTGCAGTCTGCTGTCTGCATTTTGTACTAACAGGTATCCGTGGCACCAATACAGTTTATTTTTGGTTACATTTATTCGCAAAACACACATAATCTACCACAAAATACCTGTGAGTGAGGTAATTCGACATTTTCGTTCTTTCCCATATTAATATTCTTCTCTCCTTTTGTAAGAATGTAGACATCACTCACAATGTTTCAAGTAATCCACCCACCCTAAAAAAAAGGAACTCTTGCACGCATAGCATGCCTATGTTTTGAAATAGGTGTATGCCCTTGGCCAGACTTGAGCTCACTATTTCATTATACTAGTCCGACACTCGTAGTATCACTACACTTGATTCCAAGGATCCAGTACCATCCAGGTATCCCAGTTACCCTGCTCACAGGGTCTAGTTTCAGTATGAATCCTTGCATGCCTGCCAGTCGCTGGCGCCGCTTGTTGAAACTAAAACGAAAAAAAAAATTATTTTAAGATTATCATTGGCTTCTTTGTCACCCCACCACTATTCTTAGCAACAAAGGTCGCCATTTCGTTCGTTTATTGCTCGCCAAAAACTATCAAATGCACTCAAAAGCCCAGAATCGAAAAAAAGTTTACCGGAATCGACCAATCCGCGAGCGAGCGAGCGAGCGTGTACCATTCTCCACATCGTATCTACAACTCGCTCTTGCGCATGCGTGCAATTCACGAGTTAAAAATGGGTTTATGTTACAATGCTAGGCTCGAGTTCCGCTCTTTTCTTTGATACAGTATTTTCAATCGGCCTTTCAATCAAACCACGCAAGACCACCTATTCTGTCCACATATCAGTATCACTCCGATCTCTTCCCTCACACACTTTTGCATTGGTCATACATCAGTCATCAAAATCGCGCTAAATTTTCCCCGACAAAAATATAATTTCCCAGATCAAACAAATGCAAAATTGGACACCTAATTGCTACAATTAGCGAGTCTATCACATGGGGAGCAAAATTACTCAATGTTGATTGGCTGAGAGAGGGCATTTTTTTCCTTAACTACGAGAGCACTTTTGGTGATCAAGAGTTCATGATTACTTGATTGCTATTTGCAATAACGATTTAGTGATTGCAATTTAACTGAATGAAGCCATGTAACATTGTTAACTGTATTTTGACAATAAAATGTTCATTGAATCTATTTGTCAGTTACGTTTGTTTTGACATTTGTGACTGCATCAAAAGGGCTCCACGGCGCGGACACCGTGCGCGAATGCAATTCCCTCACAAATTTTGCCCTTTTTTTGTCATTTCATAAACAAGTATTCGCAAGTGCTCCCAAAACTGCTCTCGTCGCATCGCGCCACGGGCAATTTTGAGAAAACTTTGAAAATACAAGTGAAATTAACCCTTAATTACCCGAGGGCCTATGCAATTACATTTACTAATCGGGGAGTTAGCGGAAAATCGAAAACGGGAAATTTATCTCTTAACAATCTTCAACTTTTTGTTTACTTAGGCAAGAATATTTGCATAACGAGGGGGGGGGGAGCTATAGGGTTTTGGTATTACTGGAAAAGTAGGTAACATCACAGTTCATTTTCTTCGCGTGCTGTTGCCGTTAACTTGATGCCTTATCTCACTTCAACTTTTTGTTTACTTAGGCAAGAATGTTTGCATAACGAGGGGGGGGGGGAGCTATAGGGTTTTGGTATAACTGGAAAAGTAGGTAACATCACAGTTCATTTTCTTCGCGTGCTGTTGCCGTTAACTTGATGCCTTATCTCACTAATTTACGCAGTTCAAGAGTCATTCTCTCGTAAAATGATTTTCACATGAAATTTCCAGTCAATACCAATTTCGTAATATACCTTGGGAGTTTTTTTCCAGATCTCGGTTGCTATTCTTGGGATGAGCCTATTACTAATTGGTTGTTTGGGTCGGGAAATTGGAGGGATAGGCAATTCTTTGAAGCCAGTTAAAAATAAATAAATTTTAAGGAAAGTTCATGGAAAATTTGACACAGCGCATCTATATTTAGGCTCATCTTACAAAACGTTCACAACATTAAAAAATATCACTCAAACTGTATCAGTGGCGTAATAAAATTACAATGTTCTGCAACTTCGGTTTCATTTCTCTGCTCTCTTTGTGTAGCGACCCTGGTATTTACAACGAATCAGTTATACGAGTTCGTTTCTGACCAATATCATAAGCACTTCTCACGTTAGAAGGCGCGAAAGGCCGTGTTTCTAATTCATGTTTACCTACAGATGTTTTTCTGTGCTTTTTGGCATCTATAGATTAATGTACACTGCTGGTCCCAACGAAAAATTTGCCAAACTGGCTCAGACTGTGAAAAGAGTAAAACTAGCAAGAACAAGTGCCAGTTTCAACACCAACTACAAATGACCTCGTTCATGTACAAGCAAATACATTTCACCAACAACAGTGATAAGTATAAGGGGACGAAAACCATGTCAATCATTTGATTCTTGCCTCCAGCACAAAAATTTTAGTAAACTTCTTTAGTCTCTACCGACAAAAAAAATAAATTTTAACATGATTGCTTCTCTTCTACTGTGTTCTTATCCTAATTTCTAGCTCTACGAAGTTCTATCCACGCATTCAATAGAAAGGGAAAATGGGTGAGATGGAGACTGGCTAAACATCTAGCGAATTCTGTCCTCACCGTACAAGTTAAATGCAACTCTTATCGATGTTAAAGAACCGTTCTCTGCCAAGCCCTCGCTTAAGTCGTTCGTCCAGCATCCTATTTCGCCCGCGTGATTGTTAACGGTGAGACTGAATGTAGTTAATGATCTGCTCTTCGCCAAACCATCACCCACACCACGAGCCCAATGTCCCTCGTCTTCAGCGCGATTGTTAACTGTGAGAATGAACGTAGATAATGATCTGCTTTTCGCCAAACCATCACCCACACCGCTAGCCCAGTGTCCCTCGTCTTCTGCGCGATTGTTAACTGTGAGACTGAATGTAGTTAATGATCTGCTCTTCGCCAAACCATAACCCAAATAGCTGGCCCATAGTCCCATGTCTTCAGCGTGATTGTTGACCGTGAGACTGAATGTAGTTAATGATGTGCTCTTCGCCAAACCATCACCCACACAGCCGGCCCAGTATCCCATGTCTTCAACGTGACTGTTAACTGTGAGACTGAATGTAGTTAATGATCTGCTCTTCGCCAAACCATCACCCACATCGCCGGCCCAATGTCCCTCGTCTTCAGCGCGATTGTTAACTGTGAGAATGAACGTAGATAATGATCTGCTTTTCGCCAAACCATCGCCCAAACCGCTAGCCCAGTGTCCCTCGTCTTCTGCGCGATTGTTAACTGTGAGACTGAATGTAGTTAATGATCTGCTCTTCGCCAAACCATCACCCACATAGCTGGCCCAATATCCCATGTCTACAACGTGACTGTTAACTGTGAGACTGAGTGTAGTTAATGATCTGCTCTTCGCCAAACCATTACCCACACCGCCGGCCCATAGTCCCATGTCTTCAGCGTGACTGTTGACCGTGAGACTGAATGTAGTTAATGACGTGCTCTTCACCAAACCATTAGCCACAAAGCTGGCCCAGTATCCCTTGTCTTCAGCGTGACTGTTAACTGTTAGACTGAATGTAGTTAATGATGTGCTCTTCGCCAAACCATCACCCACAAAGCTGGCCCAGTATCCCATGCCGTCAACGTGACTGTTAATTGTGAGACTGAATGTAGTTAATGATCTGCTCTTCGCCAAACCATTACCCACATAGCTGGCCCAGATTCCTCTGTCTTTAGCGTGATTGTTAATTGTAAGACTGAATGTAGTCAATGATCTGCTGTTCGCCAAGCAATTACCCACACCACTGGCCCAGTCTTCGCACACAGCAGCGTTATGATTAAATGTGAGATTGAATGTGGTTGATGACGCAGAGCTTAATCGTTTAATGACTTCAAGGAGTGTGACAATTTTCCCGTCAACTAAAAACGTGGCCGACGCTGACGAAAAATTAGCGAGAGTATCACAACCACTTGAAAAGTGATCCTCACCAACACCATTCAAGTGCACTGAGACAGAATGCTTTTGAGCCTCTTGAACTAATCTTTCAAGAGCGGTTCCTTCATAGCTTCTGACTTCACCACTAAGGTTAATAAAACTGTGTGAGGACAGTGAATTGTTATACAGAAAATAGTCTACCAGACGATCCACAACTTCATTGCTTTGTTTTCCTCGGACATTCAACTGCAAACCAGATAGTGGGGAACTTTTCATGAAAAAATCTCCAAGGGCGTTAAAGCTTAGAACGCTTAGTTCACCACAGACGTTCACGGTTAACGACTTCTCTGATGGGGCATCACCCAGAATCGGATAGCGCAGAAAACTTCCTTCATGTTTAATTTTCCCGCATATATTTGGATGAATAATAAGAGACTTCCATGACTTCTTGGCTGCCAGTATGGCAGCAACAGCTTCCACCCACGCTTCGGGGATATCCCCGTAAACTTTTAACTCTAAAGAGTGCAAATTACTATTTCGCAGAACACCTTTCTGCAGTGCTAAGATTCCAGGGTTGCTAACTCTTCCATGAACAACAAAACTAAGAGACTCCACCGCGGTTTCTTCTACAAGTCCTTCACTAACAGTCGACATTAAACGGTCATGCTGATCCCCATGAGCAATAAGCACGAGAGATATTAGCGATGATTTGAATAACGCTTTCACGGCTTGTGCAGCAGTGTTGTTCAGAACACCAAAGACTTCAAGCGAAAGACATTTCAATTGCGAGAGATTCGATAACAAGGTACTAACATTACTGGCGCACCTCTCAGTACTCACGTCAAACAGTTGGAGCGTGGCTGTTCTTAATGAAGTGCTTGACGACAAACTCTCACCGAACAGATCTGCAACATCAGGGGACATGTTCTCGATATTACCAATGACAAGCTCTGTAAGAGTTTGACTGCTTTCGAGAATTCGATTGAGATCGTTCACATCTTCTCTACCGAAAGACTGCACGTCTGACAGGCTCAGTTTAGTAAGCTGCGCTGATGCCACATCACCTTCGAGTATGGCGCCTTCGTACACATATCGTATAAGTTTCAACCAAGACCGCTGTTTCCGATTAAACTTCAAAACATTTGGTAAAGGAATAAGGGAGCACGCAACTTTGCCTAAATCATCTGCAGCACCACTCTCTTTTAAAAGGTCAAGTAAGAACTCTACGTATGAAGCTTGCCATTTCCAGTCTTCTTTTAAAATCGTTACAACTTCTTTGAAAAACACCGTTCCTTCCATGCCTAATGTACCAGCTAAAAAGAAAAATACTTGTCTGTAGCTAGATGACATACTTTCCCTCCAGAAAACAGAATGATCAGTTAGGCTAAGTTGCTCCGTCAAAATCTGGTTCGCTAGGTAAAAGGCAGCTAAAAACTCTTGAAATGTTTTGTGTAGAAAATGACACTGATGTCTTGGTTCCTGACTTGGCCTTGAACTGGCCTCCATGAAAACAAAGCCCAATTTGATAGCTGGAAATTTTCTCACATGGGTCGTCGAATGTTCTAACCTGTCCAGTTCCTCTTCTGAAAACGAACGGCGGTCTTCTCGAAGACAATTCCAAGCTAACTCCCCTAGCACAAGTAGGGACTCTTTAAATTGATTCTCTAGGGCTTTGTCGGCATTCCGATGAACGTTCAGGCCATTTCGGGAGCAATATCGCCTCAACAAGCATCGAAAAATAATCTGATAAAGCTTAGTGCGATTAGATGGTAGTTCCCCTTCAAAGTCTTCAAAGACAACGCACAAGAGAAGTAGATTCAACGGATTGCTCCTTAGCACACTTAGGTGAGTATTTGTTTGAACAGTTTCAATGAGCCTCTCGCCTTTTGACAAATTTTGTGGATCAACGCTTTTAAAATGCTTTCTGATGTAATCTGTAGCGTCCTCTGAGGTGAACCCTTTAATCTGCAAAAGTGTATCAAAGTCATAGCGCCGCCGGACATCGATTCCTTTTTCTTCGCGTGAGGTGGCCAAAATATAACAGCGCGAGAAAACTTTTCTTCTAAATAGCCTATCTATGACTTTTTCTGATACTTCTGGTAACTCATCAAGACCATCCAGAATTAAAAGAATCTCGTCCTGATTCTTGCCATCTCTGATGTAATCCAAAAATTCTTTCTTATTGTTAATGTCATCATTAAGAAGTTGCTCATCGATGGCTTGTACTATGTCTCTGGTATCTTTGTGAATATCACAGCATTTCAGAAGAAACATCAACTGAAACATGGGGAAGTGAAACTCTACTGGTAATAATTTTTTGGCCCAATCACTTGCAATTTTAAGGCAAAACGTAGTCTTCCCAATCCCAGGGTTACCTTCTACAAGTACCATTCTGGCGCCCTTTTCACCCTCCCTAGCAGGTTTGAAAATTTCATACATGTGAACCTCATTCTCTGTTAGCTGAAAGTACGCCTTCTTTCTCCATTTCATCTGTAACCTTGTGTAGACTTCATCAATCGGTAGTTGGATGTCGCTATCCCACAGCAGTGGTTTTACACTGGAGCGTCTGATGTATTCACCTTCAAGGTGTTCCACAACTAGACTATGATCAGAACCTGTAAGTAAACAACATACTTCGTTCTTGAACGCACATGTCTTTGTTTAAACATTGACGTTAATCACCGAAATTAAAATGGCAAGAACAGCGAATGACCCTTCAAAGATAACAGAAGGCTTGTTATATGCAGGCTTCATGCAGCTCTTCTTTAGTAACAAAAAAAGTTGGAAAGTTTTGACAAAGCACTGGATTTCCAACCAATGGCATTGTAGGACTTAGGATGAAATTTACCTTTAAGGCGCTTCACAGATTGAGTGGCAACAGAGGACGAACTTCGCTTAACTTTTTCATTTCGAGCTTGCCTGGACTTGTTTTCTACGGCATCTGGTAAAAAAAAGTTAAATCGCACTTAAAACTCTACAGTTAAAAAAACATAGTTAATTACCATAACCTACAATACTAGCAATTGAGTAAAATTATTTTCTGCTTGTTTTCTGAGGAAGTTGGTTTATCAATCTCTTAATGTCACTCAATGACAAATTATTTCACTCAAAAAACAATTTCCTGATTGCGAGCAAAATGGTAGTGGATTATGAGATGAATGGAATACCACTATAAAATTTACACTCATTTCCACACATATACCAGCTCTCCCAGATAAATTATACATGTGCATAAATCAAGTAGTGTCTCATTGAATGAACTTTCTTCACAGGCTAAAAAAAAAAACATTTCTTGTTACCTTCTTACATTAATTCAGAATAGAACATATACAATGTACATAGTCTTGTACTAATAATACAGGCAGGTGAAGAAATTTAATGTCCCCTGTGATAAAGAGCGATTTAGAAGAAAACTGTAAACTCCATCAAACAAAGTACATTCCATTATGAAGAATAACTCTAACTTACACTGACAGTTGGTCAACTGTTTGCAAAAAAATATTACAAAAAAGTTACCAAGAATTTCACAAATTATCAGCATTTTTGTAAAATATGCTCAACTCACTAAAAAATTTGATTGTCAATAATTCAACATTGTCATGCTAATAACACTGAGATGTTCTAAATGGCTTCGTGTCCAAGTACAGATATTCTTCATTTGCATATTTGTAACCAACTCAAAAAGTCCTGAAATCACCTTTCAAGGGTCATTCAGTCTAAAATTTTTGTGCCAGTTTCTTGTGTCACATGTACTAATTGATAATGCATGTTTCAATATAAAACCCAATACTCTGAAAAAGATGGCTGAGTCACTCAGGTCATTGCTGACATCTGAACAATTAACTCCACAAGTTAAGGTTACTACCCAGCTTGTGCAGTTTTGCACCAGAGTGCACAGTGCCTAGCTCACTGTTCACTCTTAACCTTTCAATGAAAAAAAATAAATCCTTCCTTGAGCTATTTTCTGCCACTCCTGCAACCCTGTCACCATGCTCCTGTTTAAAGGAGCACAATAAGCTATCTACCAAGAGGCAGGAAAAGCCTGATATAATTTTTTGATTTTTTTTGCCTACCTTCCTGTTGAACAGCTGCAGTGGTTGAGGATTCATTTTCTTCAGATGCTGCCAATGGTTGCCAAGTAACAGGATCAACTACAAGTATGCACAAGAATAATAACACATTTTAAATTCAACATAAAGTGCATGTATATGTGGTTTATAACTGTATACCTACATGTTTGAGAAATAGAAGCATACTACATCCAAATTATACACAAATATCTGATCCTTACCTACTTTTAGGTAATAATTATTTGATATTAAGTTGAGGAGGAACTGTATTTCTCCCATTGTAAAAGTATATGTAAATGTACATTAGGAGTACATCAAGAAACTTCTTAACCCTGATTTGGTAATGACTATCCATATTTCCAACAGCTTTTACACGCAGATGATAAATGTAAATAATCACACAAACAAGAGCACTTCTAAGGCAATGAACTGAATTACACATGAACACCTTGCTGTTGTAGTTACATTAAATACAAAAAAAACTGTCCCAAAGAAGATATTTATAAAATAATTCAAATAGTACACGCGCTCTGATTGGCCATAAAACCATTTTACATGAGCGTATGTAAACACGGTTTTCATTCCTCTTTCATTAGCTATTTTATAAAAGAAATGTAAAATGGTTTCCGTGTTTACATAGCCTGATGTAAACACTTGGGAGGTTGGGAGAACACTTGATAAGCTGGAAACCACTCTGCTTCGTGTCGTGGTTTCCTATGCTTAACCTCCTGCGTGTTTACATCAGGCTATGTAAACACGGAAACAATTATAAATTTCTTCAATGTAACATAGCTCTCACCAGATACAAGATTCACCATTTTATCAACAAGATTTTCACACTGTCTCTGCCAGCTGTAGTTTGCTGCATACTCTTCTCGAAGTAGAAAGGCTTCTTTAAGTCGCAAAGTCCTTTTTTTCTGACGGATGACTCTGATGGCATTGGCCCATTCTTTAGGATCCTCTGAATGAAGTACACATGGGGAACCAAAAGGAACTTCCTCCAATGCTTGTCCGAGTCCAGAGTTACCACTTACAAGGACAGGCAGACCAGCAGATAAGGCTTCCAGCCCAGTCAAACCAAATCCTTCAGTTCTCGAAGGCATGATTGCCAGATCAGCCTCACAAAATAAATTGGCTAGCTGTTCTCGATCCTCTTTGAAGCAGCGAAGAGTTAGTTGACTACGAGGAATGCCATGCTGAAGCAACTTGCTTATCACTTCTTCCTCTTTTCCCTTAGGTGCACCCACAAACTTTAGCTGATATGACTTGTCTTTCAATTGAGCCATTGCTTTCATTGCGATATCATATCCTTTTAGCTCAAAATCTTCACGGTCACCACGCCCAAAAAGTAGAACACAAAAGTTCCTCCTTTCTTCTAAGGCCTGTTCAACATTACTGAACTCAGTAAAAATACTTGGGGTGAGGTTGAATACATGCTGATCTTTTTTGCAGAAGCGAAGGTAGCGAGAGTAGGCATCTGCCAGCTTTGGTCCAATTGCAACCACCTCATCAGCTAACTCACAAAGTTGTACTTCTGCACGATGTTTCTTCTCACCCCTGAAAATGGCTTCTTCATAACTTTTGAACATTCCAAGTTCTTCTGGAGCTGTGTGAACAACCTGGATCCACTTGCAAGGTTGATGCTTTTGAATGTGTGGTATCTGTCGACCCAGATGTACTCCATGCCCTATGATACAGTGCGGATGATGGCCATTAGGTAAAGAAACCAACCAATCAATTGGCTGATCATAACCAGGCAATTCTTGGGCTTCAATCAGCTGAACATTATGGCTACTGGCAGCTCTCCTGTCCTCATCACTACATCTTGGAAGATAAACACTGACATCAACAGTAGGATGTTTTGCTAACTGAATTGCCAGCTCCCTGTTAATAGTTGACAAGCCTCCTTTAGATGAGCTCCATTCACTACCTAACAGAGTAACTCTTATTGCTTCACTTTCCATTAAACTTGGGCTTTCCTGTGATGTAGAGGCTACACCAAGAAAGGATGATTCCTAAAATAAAGTTTTATAAGTGTGAATAAAGACAAATCACAAGCGATGAAGGATACTATGCAATAACATTTTAGATTCAACAGGGTTGTTAAAAGCCAGACTATTTAGCTCTGGTGTCTTTGTGAAATGTGATCAAAGACAGAAAATAAACATTTTTGAACATGTTTCTAACATCAATGTCTGGCGAAAAACAAGTCACTCAAATGTTCCCAAAAATGCTAGACTGGCTGGTGGCGGTAGGGGGTGGGGGGAAGGGTGAGAAGACACCAGCCTGAAGAGGCTGTTAAAAGGTTTGAAGGTTTCCCTGTCAAAATTTCTTTCATTGGACCAACACCTGAAGACCCAAAAATAATATCAGGCTTTTCCCAAAAACAGCAACATGGCCAGCAGATCCTTTCCAGAAATTAGTGTAGAAATTGCTTCTCTTTGTTCCAATTTGAAAGTGCCAGACTTGTCAAAAATGCAAAAATGTCAAATTTTGAAAGACACCTTCAAAAGCGGAATCAAAACCAAAAACTTCATCATTTACAGAATTTGCCATCTTTCACATTTTCCCGCAAGAGCAATTTAATGTTCAAATGACACAATTGGCTTGTGATTGACAGCTAGAGCTTAACCGCACCAAGCAAGAACTCTATTCTTGGGCAAATGGAGATTACCAAACCAACAATGACCTCAGGTAGGTGTAATCTTCATCCCCACCCCACCCCACCCCCCCAACACATATTTCTTTCTCTTCCAAACTTTCTGCTGCCATTAAAATCAAAGATGGTGGCCTTCATTTTCATTAAACTTTTAACTCCCAAAGGTGATTAACTTGTAACTTCTCCTTATGATATCCGTACATCATCCTGCAAACAGGTTTTGAGAAAACTCCAACTTATCAGGTAGAAGTTGTTATCATGATCTAACACTACATTTTCATAACTAATTTACAAGGAAATTTTTTTTTGAAGTCACCATTTAGCAAGTTAAAATCCTAAAACGAAGAAAGACCTTTTTTCCCTTAGCTCATGAGCATAGGACAAAAGAAATATTTTAAGTTCCCATGAAGATACAAAGCTCAGACCTTCTGAGTCTACATTCTGATCATCTACCACTGAACCACAAAGGCTCTATGGTAGGCTGGAACACTTTTTGGTTCATAAATGACATGCGTCCTGTATATTTTCAGCATCATGCAGCACCATGTTATTGTGTAAAATTGTTTATCTCACTTAAACTTCAGACCATAAAAACTAACTGATGGAGATACTACTAACAGCTTTCTATGTGACTCTAAAACACCGATCACTAAATTGACCAGTTGTACTTCAGATTTAGATGTCAACATCTTTCTAATTTGCAGGTTGCAAGTTGCAGATTTGAATTTGTTGAACTTTAAGGAGCTCATAATAGCTGTAAATATTTCACTGTGAATAAACAAACTTCAAAATCCTTAGAGCACTTTCAAATTTCTGGTTCATGTCTTGTGAATGTGAGTGCTGGGAAAATGCAGGTTTTTGTCTCTTTATAGCATTGATTTTCAATGCCCTTTGATGATGGTACAGTTCAATCATTTTGCATCAGGCCAATTTTTGTATAATGGTGGACTTCAGAAATGTGTTCATCATCATCAAAAAAAAAAAAAAACTCATGGGTACTGATCTTCTGTGTAGTTTTTATTTTTCCAGGATTACTGTAAATAAAGAAGAACTCCCAAGAGAGCTGTCTCATATCTGTTGACACACTACTTTGGTGATCTAACATTATGTCAGATAGTTAGCTTTTATTCTCACTCTTGCCAAAGACAAGCAAAATATTTATCCTTCCTTTTTAATCCTCAACTCCCAAAACTGGACTGTTAATTCTCCCCTCTGGCTTCTACACATTTCTTTTGTAAATAAGTTACAAGAATTTGGCTTCAGATCAAGGTTACAACTTTTACCTGAGAAATATGAGTATTCTGATCACCTGTTCACTGGATAATGTACATATATCATTAGGAAGAAGTTTCATGTTCATCACTTCTGGGAGTTTAAGGGTTAATTGACTGAGAATTAGTGCCCTAAATTAATTTAACTTCAGAGAAGGTAACAGAAAAAAATGCATGTAAGTGCAAGTTAGGCACTCTTGCAATACACCACAGTACAATATGTAACAAAAGCAACTTGAGAACTTGCTTTGGCAGCTAACTGTGGTGCTTGTTGCTGAATACATTGCAGGAATGTTGAAATATAACACATCTAAGGGACAAGTTGGAAGAACTCAGTCATGCAATCACTTACAGCATGACCTAGTCCCTTTGATAAAGTGCTTATTCAATCATCTGCCTTTCAAGCATGCTTACCTCTTGTAGTCTAGACATCACAGGAAGCCTTTGCAGTACCTTTAATTTCCTCAAACTAAGACACTGCTGAAAAAAAGCAAACGAAAATGTTTCAAAATACATGTAAGAGATCGTCTTAATAACATACATTGAATGTACATGTGAAATGCAAGTACTGCACACGCGATTTGCAATACGGCGTTCACAGATAAACTGAATGGAAGGCACGCACAAGTCAGCTGAATGGTATTCATGGTTATTACGTCAAAATTTGTTGTAGCTCTCGAAGACTAACCCATCAACCTTATTCAGGGTCTATCAACAAATAAGAGTATCAAACTGTAGCTACTACGGGTGAATGATTCTCGAATTCCTTCCTTCCTTTATGATCGTCGAATTCCTCTCTAATTCAAGGCGTATTTCAAAATTAATCGGCATTACGAAAAAATGATTACGTTCTACGTTGCTACCTCTGATAAAGACTTTTATCGCATAATTCTTTCGACATCAGAAACGTATAATAATTAGTGTCGTAACTACATCATAACTTCATTTCAGTGAGCACGCTACGTTCCGCAATACAGCTTACCTTCGATTTGAAAAGATGAAAAGGACGTTCCGGTCACAAATGGAACAACCGTTATGAACATAAGGAGACTACAAATCGGTTGTACTTGGAAAACACTGTCTATCCCATTTTTAAGCAGAGATTTGATGTATGACAAAGGAGTCGAGCTCTGTACAGCGCGTGGAATCGAAATATGATCGGTGGGGGGGGGGGGCCTATTTCCAAATATGGAAGTTGTAAATGACTTCAATGCAGTGTAGGCTACGGTAGCTATGGTAATTCTGTCACGCTACACCTGTGATAGAAATTCACGGACACAAAAGTTCTGCATACAGGTGCACAAATCCTCGTCTGCGACCAAATCACTTTCCAGGACACTTTAGATTTTATGATTTCTGCCTTGCAATGTGTTCATAATGAGTGCAAAGGACGAGTTTCGGCATAATCATGAGCACAGACAATTTGACCACGGAGATTCCATTGTCGTCTCGAACGCCTTTGGGTTCTGTAACCATGGAAGACAGCAGCCATGGTTTCAATAAAAGTAGGTCTGTCATGACCAAAGACAACCTTAAATTACTTGCTTTAAGCACTGCTGACAACTTTTGTGAAAATCAAGGAAGGGAAAGTGAGTATGCGGCATCTTTGGCCGACGAATGTGAAGAAAACTTGGAACAGACAAGAAGTATGGTACGGGCTCGAACAAACCATGTTCGCAAGCAAACAGTAAACAATTCTATCAAGTAGAAACCTCAAAAGAAACGCCGTGTAACGGCCAATTTAGCTGCAACTAAGTACGATGTTGGTAAGTCAAAATTACAACTTATTTTGGGCTCAATGATACTTGTACATGGTCATACTTCCATGAGGAAGATTGGTTACATTTGTTCTTCTTGTACGTGAAAGATTACCAAAGTTACAAGTGTAAGATATGTTTGTGCAGTTTTATCGTATCGTTACACATATGTTTTGAGGTTTAAAGTACGACAAGTAAATAACCTAATTTTCGTGCTTCGTTTCGCTCTCGTTAATTGTTGGAACTAACAAAGGTAACGTTGATCTTTTGATGCAAAATAATCGTCATCATTGTTTCTTTGAATCTGTGGTTTAAAATTATCGACATGGTTTCAAAAGAGCTTAATTACTTCTTTGTCCCTAGACTGTGATGCGCGCTCAAGAAGTACTTTCATCGCTTAAATTTATCAGACGCACATTTCTTCAACCAAGACTAATACAAAATTTTTAACACTTAAAAATATTAAGCGTTATGTTGCCAATTATGCATGTTTACATTGTAGTCACGCGTCCACAGACTTAATGTTGATAATTAACACTTTTGGTGTATGCTGTAACCATCCACAATGGACCGTTGAAGAGTCGACTTATTTATTACTAAGGCAATAAAAATAAGCTTGCAGACACAAACTAGCCTGAAGGATCACAAACTTATTGGCTTCATTTGATTTAGATCTGTATGCACATGCATTTAGAAAAATTCATTTTTTATTTGTTAAAATAAATGTATTCTTTTCTTCACATGTTTGTGCACATGTACGTGTATGTGTTAATGTAATCTCTCTTAATTGAGCTCCCCCCCTCACCAACCCCAGGTCTTGAACGCCCTTCTCGGTAAAGTTCCCTTCAGAGAGGGACAATATTACAACAGCAAAATCACTTAAAGAGCACTTTTCCAATCAGTGTAATCACAACCAAAGTAATCCCAATAGCTAGTCATAAAAAAAAGAACATATCACTTAGGAACACCAAGAACTGACAACACAACAAGAAGATGGTGACTAAAGCCCAACAAAATGCAGTTGATTTATATCCTATTCACACTAGTAAAACATGTTAAGTTAAACAAGAGGTTTATAATCTAATAAAAATCAGATACAGGGAACTGAAAAACTTAATTTTCTATGGGATCCATCTAATCACCAACTTTTAATTTCAATGCACTAAATTTTAAGTTAACTAACATCTGTTTAAGCAGCTTCTATGAAGAAAAGAATTTAAACTCTGTTTTAAAAAAAACACCCATGAAAAAGCTTTTAAGCATTATTGGAATGACATTTAATGGGATATTAGTTGGGACTGAATTAGTTTTACTTCTGATTGGGGGAGAGGATGATGCAAATTTTCTGAAAAAGTAGTTGAGTGAATCAAAAGCAAAGTGAGATCATAACTCATATGAGTATGGATTCAGCCTCTGATACTTTTCAAGGAATTACTGTATATCTGAAATTTGGAATTATCTCATAACAATGTTTTTTCATTGCAAAAATTCTCCCTTGCAGTTAGAAAAGTTTGTCTTCAGTGTGGAATGTATATTGCAAAGGATGAGGACTCAAACAGGTGAGTTAGCAGTGATAGAAAAAACTTTATACATGTAAATAATTTTGCTGACAAAGTAACTTGATGGAGGATGTAGTGTTACAAGTGCAAATAAAATGTCGGTCACTGATTATTTTTTTTTTGCACCCAGCATGCTAAATATTATATCTGCAATTATGTGGAGTTGTGGTATTTCACATTTTGTTGTCATTTTCCACAAGGGTAGGGTATCTTGACTGCAAACTGCCTATTTGTGTAAACTTTATGGGAAAATTCATTTGGTTTTGTCTTACCATATCCCCCAGCTACACAAGGAATAGATGCTGCCACCTGGTAGCTAAATAATACCATGCTGTGTTTGTACATTTTCATTTCTTTTCAACCCTGTAGCTCCTAAATGAACCTCCTAGCTAGATCCTGACTACATCCTGTTCCTCTTCATTAGGTTTCCAATTCTTACACTATTTTGCTATATATACATTTTAAAGACAAACACTTCCTAATTTTATTTGCCTCTTTATCAGAGACTTGAAGGTTTATGAATAAATAACTACACATCTATCTAAAAAGCCATAGTTTTCAATCAATTTGATAAATATGATTTTTCTCTCTTCAACAATGACTTTCTCTACATACAGTTTCCTCATTTGGAGTGATTCATCAGTGCCAGTTAAAAAAATTATAGAACTAAAATCATTTCAGGTATGATAAATTTTTGTTACTAATTAAGTTGTCTGAGTAGACCATATAAGATGTGATATTGTGGGAATCTAGACAAATCAGTGTGCAGGATACCTTCATGCAAAGAAAGGAACACTCACATAGCCTGTATCTTATACATATACATGTTCACAAATTTATTTGATATTTCCTTTATAATAATGAAGGATTTAATTCTTACTGTTTTGTCTCCACTCTAAAGAAAATCAACCATTTTCCAAGTATGGGTGAGATTTGTAGGAAGGATAACCTAGCTTGGAATATGGCAAAGTGAGTGTTTAATCAGTTTGTTTTGGTGTCAAATTTTCATGTAATACTTACATAATGTATAACAATATTAAATACATTTAAAACTTGTAGATTGAAATGGAAGTTAATTACTGGTGAATACACATGCTGTAATTATGATTTGCAATGTTTTAAATTTATTTTCTGTATCTCATGAGATCTCAATATTTATACATGTATTTTATCTCTCTTCCATTGAGAGCAAGTATAGATAGTTGGTTAGTGGTGTGGTATTATTTGTAGGAGAAGTTACTGGAAATTACAGCACATTATTCACTTTTTAATAATAAAATAAATAGCTTAGGCCATCAACATATGGTGGGGGAATTCTGCATAGTTTGCAGATAATTCTCTGACCTTAGGATAACGTAGGGAATGTCAAATGCTTTGTTTAATAGCAGCCAGGAAAAGTTCATTTTTATTTTCAAACATTGATTAAACCCCTCTTAAACAATTCTGAGCAATGGTATTCACATTTTTAAGTTTACAAGTATCATATTAAATAATTGCTTGTAGTAATGCAATAATTATTGTATTTTAACATCTTATCTTGAAATTTCAGAATGCAAATTAAGAGCTCATGCAGAGGAATACAGTTTTGTTCTACAAACTTGGGTTCTCCCTGCCAAGTATCCTTTACCAACTAATATCTCTTGTCAGTGAGATTTATGCAGTTTGATGTTTTGTATAATTTAATATATGTAACTGTGATGACTGCACAATCAGCATTATACTGTGCTTCACCTTGAGTTTAGAAGCAAGCATTGATAGAAACTTTGGAATCAATGCTCATGGTCCATCAGCTAACAGTAAACTGTATCTCCAGGAACTGTAGCCAGGGACTGTGTTTGATTTAGTACTGTGGTATGTTAAATAAATATTAAAAATTATAATAATGCAGGATACTATTATAAAGCTATAAACATCAAAGAATGCTTAACCTCGAATGATAGAAATTACTGTGGTTTCATATGATGTAACTGTAATAGTAAGTGGTGATAATTGCATAGTTTGATCCAAATATACATTCTTTACAGATCACAACTGTTACAGTATGTGTACTTGTATGAAGGTTGACCACAAGATGGTATAATTAAAAAGATAATAATAATAATAATAATAATAATAATAATAATAATTGGTAAGAGGGATCAAAAGAAAAGCACCATGATTTTTTTTTTCGTCATATGACCACATCAGTGTAATTACATTAAAGTGAATTACTTTCCTTAGCTTACTGCCCATTCTCACTGTATCAGTAATGCTGCATTTCAAGGCTATATTGTAGAGAACTGAAAAAAAAGAAACAAACCCAAAACCTTCATTGTTAAACCAGCAAATGGAGCTATGGGAAATGGGTAAGTTTGACAAAAATTTAAAATCTTGAATTTCACCATCGATCATTTTCAATATATTCATTATTAATTAAAATTAAATTTTTTTTGTTTTTTTCTTAAATTTCCAACACACTGTGCTTGTAAAATATCTGAAAAGTACAGAGCTAGGTTGTTTAAAGCTAGTTAAGATATCACCCAGGGTTAGTGTGAAATCTGATTTGAGATCTGAAAGCTTTAAAAGAAAATTCAGTATTATAATAATTCTCTTTGCCTGAAATTTGATGATTGAATGCCCTGAAATAAATATGGGATATTTTAATATAATTGAATGAAGGAATAAAAAATACCATATTAAAATTTAACCCTGGCTAGTTTTAATGAGCCTTGAAACAACTGAGCCCTGTGCTATAATATTATTAACATTAATCTTAATCCAATTTGTTATTGCACAGTTGTTGGTACTGTCCTGAAATATTTCAGTGAATCAGGGGTACTGGTGAAGCCTTCCATCACATGTACATGAATTTAAAGCTTCCTTCTGCTTTAATCTAAGTGAAAATTGAATTTTTTTTGACAACTTATAATTATGTACATGCATGCATACTAACTAGTTTCTTTTGGTACCTTCATGATGAATCTGATGACTAATACATGTAGTTCTGTCCTAATTTTAGGATATCTCTGGTGTGAAATGGAGATAGAATCCTATCTCATGAGCAGATTGTGGTCCAGGAATATCTTGACAAAGTAAGGACATTCACAAATATCACGTTTACTATTATGATAGTACAGTGAAACCTCAATTAAGTGGACGCCCTCAGGACATTCCCAAGTGTCTGCTTAATAGAGGGTGTACCCATGATAGGGGTTTGTAAAAATTGCGCAATGTTTGTTAATGATTAAAATTCAACGGTTGCTCTGTGATAAAGTTCCATGACGTTTGAAATTATTTTAAGTCAAGTTCACTCAACTCTTGTTTTCTTAATTTGTTATCGCCTGAAATCATCTGAGTAAATATTTGGAGGAAAATTAATTTTTGGAACAAGAAAAGTTCAAATAATACAGCCATATCTACATTTTGGGAAGTATATTATTTCCGTTTTTTGGCTGCGTATGTATGAACAGCCGCCATTTTGCAGATCACCATTTTGAGGTAAACCTTAAAAAATACATTTTTTTGCTTCCTATAGCCTAATATGAAATAAACCCAAATTCTACGGAAGTTCATGTTATTTTATTTTATTTGAGGGTGGGGGGGAAGGGAGTTACGGGTGTAGATCAGAGGAACCATCCGAATCCTTATAAGGAATGGAACCCAGTCCTTCAGATTTATGCTCCTATGCTTTACCACTGAGCTACAGAGAACTAGATGTTGATCCAGAGCATTCCTCACCTAAATTTGTGACAAGCATCCCACATACAGTATCCCACAAACAGTATCTGTATTTATTTTCGGGTGGGGGGCGACACTGACTCGAACGAAAAGCACTCTGGTATTGTGTGTTTTAACAAAACCAGGTGAATGGATACTGTACTTTGAAAATCTTACTGGTATAAATTATGATTTTTACCCTTTTTAGTACCCAGCGGATGCGTGACTCCTGGTGAGTATGTATTACAGATGTCAGTTATGGCTGCACCATGGCATACCAGTCAAGAGGACTGTGAGAGTAAACCAGATAGATGCTTTTGGTCGGATGGGTGGGATACACGAAGGCGCAATATGATGACAGCCATATGCTACTACAGCAAAGGTAGGAAAATTATCAACTAAGAGCCATCTCTGTAGAGCAGAAAATCAGACGGGCTTGAAACCTTGATCTTTAAGACTTAAATTGATCTTTAAGACTAAATTTTACCCCCCCATATGAGTTGAACATCACGCAGTCATAACCATCATTATTAGTGAGGCTCGTTTTGAGTTGTTAGCACCGATAAACGAATGTGGCTGTGCTTCGCTTAAACACCGAAAGCTCATTTAAGAGCTCTGAAAGGAGTTGATTTTCTAAAGTTGAAAATGCTCACAACAAACGCGTGCTAGTAAAGTTGATCAGGCAGCAACTGCTTTGCTTATTGTGTCATTTTTATTTGCTAGATTCGGTGTGTTATCAGTACAGGGGAGCCAAGATAAAGTACCTGCGCTTGTCAGCTAAACAATGTGAAGCTGAAAACCACTGCTACAATTACAAGAACAACAAATGTTACGATGTACTTTAATGATAATATAAGCTCTGTACTGTGCAAATAAATTTGATGAATTTTCCCCGAAGTGATTATTTCTTTTCTTATTTAGCATCTCACAATGCGAACATGTATCTTTAGAGATAAAAAGAACAGCAGTATATCCCATTTTAGTGCTGATGCACAGCCAGCCCATTTTAGTGCTGATGCACATCCAGCCAGTCCATTTTAGTGCCGATGCACAGCCAGCCCATTTTAGTGCTGATGCACAGCCAGCCCATTTTAGTGCTGATGCACAGCCAGCCCATTTTAGTGCTGATGCACAGCCAGCCCATTTTAGTGCTGATGCACAGCCAGCCCATTTTAGTGCTGATGCGCAGCCAGCCCATTTTAGTGCTGATGCACAGCCAGCCCATTTTCTTGCATGATTAATCATGGAGTAATTTATCTCACATTTTTGACACAAATCAGTCAGTCCAGTAATGAGAATGAAGATAGTTGTAAACTATTGCCTTTACTTAACTTTATTGTCAGAGCTATCAAAAATCTCTTGAACGTGATTGGCTATCAGCAATACAATTGGAGCACAAATGGAACAGTGTACCCATCATGCTTGTGACTGGACAGTTTGATAGGACAGTTTAAAGGTCATACTTGTGTCACTGAACAATTCACGCTACCTGCGCGTTGTTACACAGACTTCTGGGTACAGTTTCTCGAAAGTGCTCAACTTTTAGGTACAGTTTTTCGTGGAAAAAGTCAAATATGTTTACATCTATGAAAATGTCAAACGGATGAGTATTTTGGTTCTCTAATTTCTTCATAGTTTTGATTAATTTGTGTTGTCCTATTCTATTGGGACTCACACTCGTGAGTATCAAATCTACTTTGAAATCCCACTTCTAATCACACGTTTGATTTAAAACCGAATTGAACTCCGCACGGTCCAACTAACATAAATTCTCGCGACTAACCAATAAAGAAAGGTATGGTCAGTAGATAGAACCAATTCCTAGATCTTGGGAATAAGGAGTATTTCAGATTTGGGGCCTCTTTAGATGGGAAGAGCTAGGACTTTCACTTTTGGAACTATTGTGGTTACACCCAGGGTGGTCACGAACTACACGGGGGTAAAAGAGGTTCTATACTACAGTGCTAGGTTTGATTTCCGCTCTTTTCTTTGATACGGTATTCCAGCCTACTTAAAGACCAAAGCGCGATTACTCAAAGTTCTTAACAAAAGGGCCTTCCAATCAAACCACAGCAAGACTACCTATTTCTGTTGACATATCAGTATCACCCCGATCTCTCCCCACACACACCTTCTACGCACCTCTCTGGTCATACATCAGTCATCAAAATTGCGCTAAGTTTTCCCTAACACAAAATATAATTTCTAGATCAAACAAATGTAGAATTGGACACCTAATTGCTACATCCGGATTCACCTCGTAGCGGTCCTCTCTATCACTCGATTTATTTTCAAAAAGTCACTAAAATAAGAAGTTAACAGAGCATAATGATTACACAGACCGTAACACTCGAGGCTTGCGAAATATTTGCGTTATTTCTGCCAGAGAGTTTTTCGAGAAAGTATAACAAAATAGATAACCTGGAAATAAAAAAGGGGAAGAAAGAACGCAAAGTTTGTTTTTGTTTGTTTGTTTGTTTTGTTAGCGTTGACTTAAACGCTTTCGATAGTTATACAGATAGAAATAGAAACCCAAATCGGGTGACACCTGTCCCCAACTTTTTATATCGTTAAAATGTCAATACAACTTTCAGTTTTCTGAGTCTATTTGTCCGCTATGGCGTTTCTCGTACAGCACCAGAGAAGAGTAGCTCTCATTATTTCGTTGGGTCAGGTGTACTCACCCCTCCTCCCCCCTACCACCAAAAAAAAAAATTGATTAGACGTTTATAGTTTAGTGTGCTAGATCAAACAAATGTAAAATTGAACATGTAATTGCTACATCCGGATTCACCTCACAGCGGTCGTCTCTATCCCTCGATTTATTTTCAAAAAATTACTAAAATAAGAAGTTAACAGAGCATAACGATTGCACAGACCGTGACACTCGAGGCTCATAAGCAATAACACACCCCGTTGATACCCAGGTTTATCACATGTGGGGTGTCTTGACCGAAGCATTGAATTAGTTGATAGATTCATGACGGAAAAACAGAAATATGATAGGTGATTTCAAGTGATTTGAGTTAGTAGATTGTGAGATCGGAGTTACTAGTGAGAAAGAGAATAAAATAGTGTAGATCAAACCAGTCTAATTGCTTGTCACGAGATCATTTACGACACGGGGCAAAATTACTGAATGCTGATTGGCAGAGACAGAGGGCATTTTTTCTTAATCAAGAGGGCACTTCTGAAGGCACCACTACTAGATGTTGACTGAGCCTTTTTGCTATTTGCGGTAACGATTTAATGCCTGCAATGGAACTGAATGAAGCCGTGTAACGTTGTCAACTGTATTTTGAAAATAAAATGTTAATTGAATCTATAGGTCAGTTACGTTTGTTTTGATGTTTGTGGCGGCATTGAAGGGCTTCATCGCGCGGACATTGCGCACGAATGCAATTCCCTCAAAAATTCAGCCCTTTATGTGATAAACAAGTCATCGCAAATGCCCTCAGGCAGTTCAGGATTAATTTCACTTGTATTTTCAAAGTTTTGCCAAAATTTCCAATTTTGGGAAAACTTCGAAAATACAAGTGAAATCCTGAATTGTCCTCGGGCCTGTGCGATTACTTGGACTAATCACGACGTTAACGGAAAATCGAAAACAGGAAAAATTAAACTCTTAACCGTCTTCTTTCAGCCTTTACTTAAACCAGAATATTTGCATAAGCTGCGAATAGGAGAATATTTCCTCCCTCCCCAACAGGGTTTTGGGCCGGGGGGGGGGGGTTTTGAGAGTGGGGGGGGGGGTAGGAAAGAAAGGGGGGTCTGTAGGGTTTTAGTATAACTGGAAAAGGAGGTTCATTTTTGCTGTGTGCTGATGCCGTTAACTTGATGCTTTATCTCCTAATTTTTCCAGGAGTCATGCAGGCGAAATTTCCAGTCAATACCAATAGTTCATTTTACAGTTGTGTGCTTGGTTGCCAAGCCTTTGAACAGGGGTGAGGCTAAGGTTGACCTTGTTATGATACAAACCTTGCTGCTTTTCAAATGTAAATTACTATGTTATCATGCTAACTAGATACTGGTCTCTATCACAACAAGGTCACCTTCAGCCTCACTCCAAATCAAAGGTTTGGCAACTAAGTACACAACTGTAAAATGAACTATTGGATAATTTACCTTAGGAGTTCTTTTTTTCTTATAGTATATTTCAAATCTCGGTTGCTATTCTTGAGATGTGCCTATTACTGAATGGTTGGTTGGGTCGGGAAATAAGCGGGATAGGCAATTCTTTGGAGCCGGTTAAAAATAAATAAATTTTTCAGAAAGTTCACGGAAAATTCGATACAGCGCATCTACATTTAGGCTCATCTTATAAAACGTTGACATGGTAGAAAAGATCACTGAAACTTTATCTCTTTGTGTCGGCATCCTGGTATTTCAACGCATCAGTTTTATGACTTCGTTTCTAATTAATAACATGCGCACTCCTTGCGTCAAAACACGCAAAGGGCTGTGTTTCTAATTCATGTTTACCAACAGATGTTTTTCTTTTTTGTCAGCTATGGATTAATGTATACTGTTAGTCCGAACGAAATATTTTCCAAACTGGTACATTGTGCAAACAGAAACAACACTGATAAGTAAAAGACGACGATAAGTATGTTCACCGTTTGAATTCTTGCCTCCCGACTAAATATGTTAGTTAACTTCTCACAGTCTACAAATGAACTTTAACACGGTTATTTCTCTTCTTTTGTGTCCTTATCCTAATTTCTAGCTCTACGTAGTTCTATTCACGCTTTCAATAGACGGAGAAAAAATGGAATGAACAAGACTACCTAAACGTTTGGCGAATTCTGTCCTCACCGTACAAGCTAAATGCAACTCTTATCGTCGTTAAAGAACCGTTCTCTGCCAAGCCCTCGCTTATATCCTTCATCCAGTGTCCCTTTTCACCCGCGTGATTGTTAACTGTGAGACTGAACGAAGTTAATGATCTGTTGTTCGCCAAGCCATTACCCACACCACTGGCCCAGTCTCCCATCGCGTCAACGTAATTGTTAACTGTGAGACTGAATGTAGTCAATGATGTGCTTTTCGCCAAGCCATTACCCACACCACTGGTCCAGTTTCCCATCACGTCAACGTAATCGTTAACTGTGAGACTGAATGTAGTCAATGATGTGCTTTTCGCCAAGCAATCACCCACATCGCTGGCCCAGTTTCCCATCGCGTCAACGTAATTTTTAACTGTGAGAATGAATGTAGTCAATGATGTGCTTTTCGCCAAGCCATCACCCACATCTCTGGCCCAGTTTCCCATCACGTCAACGGGACTGTTAACTGTGAGACTGAATGTAGTTAATGATCTGCTGTTCGCCAAGCCATTACCCACACCCTTTGCCCAGTCTTCCCTCGCATCAGCGTGAAGATTAACTGTGAGATTGAACATGGTTGTTGACGCACGGCTTAATAGTGTAATGACCTCAAAGTATGTGGCAGTTTTCCCGTCAACTAAAAACGTGTCCGACGCTGACGAAAAATTGGCGAGAGTATGAAAACCACTTGGAAAGTGATCCTCATCAAGACCATTCGAGTACACTGAGACAGAATGTTCTAGATCTAATCTCTGAAGAGCAGTTCCTTCATAGCCTGTGATTTCACCACTAAGGTAAATAATACTGCGTGAGGGTAGTGAGCTGTTCGCCAGAAAATAGTCTACCAGACAATCCACGACTTCATTGCTTTGTTTACTTCGGACATTCAAGTGCAAACCAGATAGTGGCGAACTTTCCTTAAAAAAATCTGTAAGGGCTTTTAAGCTGTGAACGCTCAGTTCACCACAGACGTTCACGGTTAATGACTTTAGTGGGGCATCACCTAGAATAGGATAGGGCAGCAAACCTGCTTCATATTTAATTTTCCCGCATACATTTGGATGAATAACAAGAGACTTCCATGATTTCTTGGCTGCCAGTACGATAGCAACAGCTGCCATCCACGCTCCTGGGATATCTCCGTAAACCTTTAACTCTAAAGAGTGCAAAGTTCTATTTTGCAGAATACCTTTCTGCAGTGCTGCGATTCCAGGGTTACTAACTCTTTCATAAACAACAAAACTAAGAGACTCCACTGCGGTTTCCTCTGCAAGTCCTTCACTAACAATCGACATTAAACGGTCATCCTGATCCCCATGAACAATGAAGGCGAGAGAAATTAGCGATGATTTGAATAACGCTTTCACGGCTTGTGCAGCAGTGTTGTTCAGAACACCAAAGACTTCAAGCGAAAGACATTCCAATTGCGAGAGAGTCGATAGCAAGGTGCTAAAATTACTGGCGAACCTCTCAGTACTCACGTCAAACAGTCGTAGCGTAGCTGTTCTTAGTGAAGTGCTTGACGACAAACTCTCAGCGAACAGATCTGCAACTCCAGGGGACATGTTCTCGATATTACCAATGACAAGCTCTGTGAGAGTTTGACTGCTTCCGAGAATTCCATGGAGATCGTTCACATTGTCTTTACTGAAAAACTGCACGCCCGACAGGCTCAGTTTAGTAAGCTGCACTGATGCCACATCACCTTCGAGTATGGCGCCTTCGTACACATATCGTATAAGTTTCAACCAAGACAGCTGTTTCTGATTTAACTTCAAAACATTTGGTAATGGAATAAGGGAGCACGCAACTTTGCCTAAATCATCTGCAGCACCACTCTCTTGAAAAAGCTCAAGAAAGAACTCACACTCTCGGTGCGAGTAGCACCACACGAAGTCTTCTCTTAAAATCGTTACAACCTCTTTGAAAAACACCCGTCTTTCCATGCCTAATATGCCAGCTAAAAAGAAAAATACTTGTCTGTATCTACCTAACATACTTTCCTTGCGGAAAACAGAATGATCAGTAAGGTTAAGTCGTCTCCTTGACAAGTGGTTGGCTAGGTAAAAGGCAGCTAAAAACTCTTGAAATGTTTTGTGAAGAAAATGACACTGATGTCTTGGTTCCTGACTTGGCCTTGAACTGGCTTCCATGAAAACAAGGCCCAATTTGATAGCTGGAAATCTTCTCACACGGGTCCTCGAATGTTCTAACTTGTCCAGTTCCTCTTCCGAAAACGAACGGCGGTCTTCTCGAAGACAATTCCACGCTAACTCCCCTAGCACAAGTAGGGACTTTTTAAATTGATTCTCTAGGGCTTCGTCGGCATTCCGATGAACGTTCAAGCCATTTCGGGAGCAATATCGCCTCAACAAGCATCGAAAAATAATCTGATAAAGCTTAGTGCGATTAGATGGTAGTTCCCCTTCAAAGTCTTCAAAGACAACGCACAAGAGAAGTAGATTCAACGGATTGCTCCTTAGCACACTTAGGTGAGTATTTGTTTGAACAGTTTCAATGAGCCTCTCGCTTTTTGACAAATTTTGTGGATCAACGCTTTTAAAATGCTTTCTGATGTAATCTGTAGCGTCCTCTGAGGTGAACCCTTTAATCTGCAAAAGTGTATCAAAGTCATAGCGCCGCCGGACATCGATTCCTTTTTCTTCGCGTGAGGTGGCCAAAATAAAACAGCGCGAGAAAACTTTTCTTCTAAATAGCCTATTTACGACATTTTCTGATGCTTTTGGTAACTCATCAAGACCATCCAGAATTAAAAGAATCTCGTCCTGATTCTTACCATCTCTGATGTAATCCAAAAATTCTTCCTTATTGTTAATGTCATCATTCAGAAGTTGCTCATCGATGGCTTGTACTATGTCTTTAGTATCTTCGTGAATATCACAGCATTTCAGAAGAAACAACAACTGAAACATGGGGAAGTGAAACTCTACTGGTACTAATTTTTTGGCCCAATCACTTGCAATTTTAAGGCAAAACGTAGTCTTCCCAATCCCAGGGTTTCCTTCTACAAGTACCATTCTGGCGCCCTTTTCACCCTCCCTAGCAGGCTTGAAAACTTCATACATGTGAACCTCCTTCTCTGTTAGCTGAAAGTACGCCTTCTTTCTCCATTTCATTTGCAACCTTGTGTAGACTTCATCAATAGGTAGTTGGATGTCGCTATCCCACAGCAGTGGTTTTACATTGGAGCGTCTGATGTATTCACCTTCAAGGTGTTCCACAATTAGACAATGATCGGAACCTGCAAGTAAACAACATACTTCGTTCTTGAACGCACATGTCTTTGAATAAACGTTGACGTTAATCACTGAGATTAAAATGGCAAGAACAGCGAATGACCCTTCAAAGATAACAGATGGCTTGTTATGTGAAGGCTTCATGCAGCTGTTCTTTAATAGCAAAAAAAAAAGGTTAAAAGTTTTGAAAAAGCGCTGGATTTCTAAACAATGGCGTTGTAAGACTTAAAATGAAATTTACCTATACGGCGCTTCACAGATTGAGTGGCAACAGAGGACGAACGTCGTTTAACCTTTTCATTTAAAGCTTGCCTGGACTTGTTTACCGCGGCATCTGGTAAAAAAAAAGTTTAATCACCAAGATTAAAATGGCAAGAGCAGAGAAAGACTCCTTCAAAGATAACAGAAGGCTTGTTATATGCAGGTTTCATGCAGCTGTTCTTTAATGGCAAAAAAAAAAAAAAATGGTGGAGATTTACCTTTGAGGCGCTTCTCAGATTGAGTGGCAACGGAGGACGAACGTCGTTTAACCTTTTCATTTGAAGCTTGCCTGGACTTCTTTAATACAGAATCTGTTAAAAAAAAAAGTTTTATTACCAGGATTAAAATGGCAAGAGCAGCGAATGACTCCTTCAAAGATAACAGAAGGCTTGTTATATGCAGGCTTCGTGCAGCTGTTCTTTAATAGCAAAAAGAAAGGGTGGAAAGTTTTGAAAAAGCGCTGGATTTCCAACCAATGGCGTTGTAAGACTTAAGATGAAATTTACCATTAAGGCGCTTCACAGACTGAGTGGCAACGGAAGACGAACTTTGTTTAACCTCTTTATTTGAAGATTGCCTGGACTTGTTTACTACGGCATCTGGTAAAAAAAGTTTAATCACCGAGATTAAAATGGAAAGAGCAGCGAATGGCTCCTTCAAAGAGAACAGAAGGCTTGTTCATATAGCTGTTCTTTAATAGCAAAAAAAAGAAAAAAAAGGGGTGAAAGGTTTTAAAAAGCGCTGGATTGTAGGACTTACGATGAAATTTACCTCTAGGGCGCTTCACAGACTGAGTTACAACAGAGGACGAACTTCGTGTAACCTTTTCATTTGAAACTTGCCTGGACTTCTTTGCTACAGCATCTGGTAAAAAGAGTTTAACCGCACTTAAAACTCTACAATTAAAAAACATAGTTAATTACCATTACCTACAGTATTAACAATCGAGTAACATTATTTTCTGCTTGTCTTATGAGGAAGTTGGTTCATCATCTCTTAATGTCACTCAATGACAAATGATTTCACTGACATTACACACTTTTCTGATTACTCACAATGTGGTGATGAATTATGAAATGAATGGAATACCAACAACTTGCCTCACTATATAATTTGCATGCACCAGCCTGCAGAAGTTTACATCACCGATAAATCAAAATCAGCTCTGCAGGCTTTTATGAAATGGTAATTCGTACAGACATGTGTGGCCTGTAGCTGTATAGGACTAAAATACAGTTGTAGAATGCACTCAGTTATAACATTTGAAATATCTTGTTTGCAAAATTCACGGATAGGCCAATTTTTAAATGTGTTATGTTCTAAGCCTTACCTTGCAAGGGCTGAAGGCTGACATAGTGTACTTCATGGACATGTCCCAGTACAAGAAGCTTGCTTTGGTCAAATGAACAATCTGGGTTGATAATTACCTCACTGTGGCCTGGAAGACTACTAATCACATGAATGGCTATTTGATAACAGTTTGCTGCAGCCCAGAGAATCACATGATCACCCCAAGTGCCATCTTGTTCCATGTCTGTTAAGTAACCATCCCATGTTGTGTGTCTATCAACAAAGTGAAACAGATCTGTTCCATCCACCTTTAAAAGAAAGTCCAACAAGATAACATGTAATATTAATAGTAATAGAGCAGCTAGTCTAGTAATGACTCAATATTATAATATTTTCATATAAGAAATATTAACTTCAAAAGTGTTCAAAGACAAACACAAGACTCTTTAGTTGCTAGGCTCAGTAGTCCTTAATAGTGCTCCCTGTGTATAATATTAGATAGAGTAATTTTTACAATGACCAAATCCAATCTTTAAATAATAGCAAAAAAGGATAAATTTGAATGAATGATTATAAACAAGTTCACTTGTCAGCATTATACTTCCCACAGTTGTTCTATAATAAGTTAAAATAAGAAAAACAAGAAAGAAAGACATTGTAATGATACAAAGACAAGTTGTCCTTTTTAATCATGTCAACTTCAACTTCATGTATTACACACACTGATTTTTTTCCCTGATCAAAGCCTTGAAAATTTCCCAATAATAGTTCCTTACATTTAACTTAAATGTGGAGCACATGATACATTTGCAATATCTGTCCTAGACATCATATGTACTTTACCAAATACTCACCAGTTTTGGGTGCTCTCTTAGATACTGAACTAAGGACTGCCTTAATTCAAAATGATGGATCTTTACTCTTTTGACAACCTCCAGTTGCTCTGACAAGGCATAAAACATACAATTTCCTGACCCTGGATTGTTAGAAATTCTATAGCCCTTTCTCTTAAAGTCTGAGAGTGGGTCTGTATTGCTGCTGATCTTACAACTACTGGCATTCTGTTGCCACTGTTGAAGACTACGGATGACTTGTTCACTCCCACCTAAAAGAAAATCAACTTAATGATTAGTACTTTATTCTTATACAGTCATGTACATGACAGGTGGCTGACAAAATCATGGCATATGGAGTAAGAAGAAACATAACAATTATGTTATAATTTACCATTTTTAACTATTTTTTTGATTCAGGTCTTTAAACAATTTATAGTAACCGTAGGTCCAAGTTGACACAAGGCTGATTTAACTTTAACCAATATCCCGGTTTATCAGTTATTAGACAAGTGAAGGCTGTAACATTTAAGTGTAAGTAAAATTTACCAAAGAGAAGGTTCCTCATCTTTATCACAAGACTCTTACAAGGCTCCTCCCAGCTATACTTCTCCAAATACTTTTCACGTAGAAATCTTGACTCTGAAAGTCGCACTTCTCTCTCTTTCTGACGAATACGCTTGATTTCTCTAGCCCAGCCTTTAGGATCTTCAGAGTCTACCACACTCTGTGAGCCTAAAGGCACTTTCTTCAGAGCTTCTCCAAGTCCTGAATTACCACTGACAAGTACAGGCAGACCAGCAGATAATGCTTCCAGAGCTGTTGTTCCAAAACCTTCTGTCCTGGATGGCATTATTGCAAGATCCACTTCACAGAATAAGTCAGCCAGCACTTTTCTGCTATCATCAAAGCTGCGAACAATAAGCTGATTACGACTAATGCCACGTCGGAGCAACTTTTTTGCTACACTATCACCTTTTCCTCCAGCTGGGCAGACAAACTTGAGTTGGTAGGATTCATCTTTCAACCTAGCAATTGCTTTGGCAGCTATATCGTACCCTTTGACATTGAAATCTTCACAGCTGTCACCACTTCCAATAACAAGAATACAGAATTTTCTTCTTTCTTCAGTGGCTTGCCTCACTTCCAAAAATTCAGAGAAAATGCTGGGAGTAAGGTCAAAAACCTTTTCTTCTTGTTTAACTGAACAAAGATAACGCTTGTAAGTTTCTGTCAGCTTGGGTCCGATTGTGATAACTTGATCAGCCATTTTACAGAGTTGGATTTCTGTTTTTTGTCTTTTTTCTCCTTCTGAAATGTTTTTGTACATTCCATCTTCTTCAGGAACAGAGTGAACAACTTGAATCCATTTACAATGACTGTAATTTGGATTTCTCTTGATGAATGGAACTAGTCGGCCAAGTTGAACTCCATGACCAATCACACAGTGCATTGTATGGTGTATTGGAGGATATAACAGGCAAAGAACTGGCTCTACACCAGGAATTTCAACTGCTTCAATGAGCTTCACATTGTGACTTTCAGCACTGCTCCTGTCCTCTCTACTGCAATTTGGAAGCAAGATACTAACATCCACATGGGGGTGTTTAGCTAACTGGATGGCCAGCTCTCGGTTGATGGTTGACAAGTCCCCATCAGTTGATGATCTCCACTCACTACTTAGCAAAGTGACTTTCAGTGTCCTACTCTCCTGGTCTTCCAGTGACATAGAGGCTACACTAGGAATGGTGGAATCCTACAACAACAAAACAAGAATGGTATTGACAAATTAAGCTGTAAAACAATAATAAATCACAATAGTGGCTGTCTGCTCAATATGTTGAGTTTTATCCTATGCCAAAAAGTCAGATACATATAGACTGAGACAAATTTAAACCAGGAAAATGTTAAGTTGCTTTAGAGATTTACACTATCACTGTCACTGATAACAACCATTACAGTTACAAGGAGGGTGAAAATGATCCTTAAAGAGTCTTGCTCTTCAACTCACTTTGAAAGTGGTAAATGACTAATTTCATTGCCAACATTTAGGTGAAAAAATAAGGGGGAAAATGAATGTTTTTGTCAAAATCAAAGGTTGGTATTTGTAATAGATTTAAATTCCTCTTACTACCTTTTGTAGCCTTGACATCACAGGAAGCTTTTAATTTTGAAAAATTATGCTGGGAAAAAAACAATACAAAATGTGAGTTCACTGAGTCTATTTAAGCTTTCTATTTCCTCTTAGAGTGTTGTTGAGACCACTTAAGGCAATACCAGAGGCTAACTTGACCTTTTTGAGAAGCCTTCATTTTCTCATATATTTGAGATCATTGTTTAAGTTTCCTATTTGCAAAATGTGACAGTTGGAAAACAGCCCCTTTTCGAAATGAAAGTCTTGTTTCCAAGGACAAATCTTGCAGTAAATAGAGATAAGACCCTGTTCTGATGGTGTTTGCTGTTCACAAGGTATTTCCTTTAGATGACATTTCTGACACATCCATTTCCTAAGTAACAATGTGATAATGAAAAACAAAGTGCTATCTTATCATGGATTGAACTCAGGAAAGATCGAGCTCTAAGGTGGCTGACTACTTACACTTTCCAAGCGACTAAAACACAAATATTTTTTTCAGCCTTTTATTCCAAGGATTTTGATGATATTTCCAATTTTTGGAATGCACCACAACCATAAAGCGAGCCAATAACCACACACTTTGTTTTGTCACACCATGTTAGATTGAAAGTTGTTACTAACAAATTCCCACACCATGTCATATTTTTGCGGTTCCTGGTGTTAGATTGAAAATTGTTATTTCCCACACCATGTCATATTTTTGTGGTTCCTGGTGGTGCACTTTTCTTCTTTTTACTTCCCAGCCTAGAGACATTAATTTCTTCACTACAACCAAGTCTGCTTTTCTATTTCTTTCTAATGCACAGGGCACAAGGGTGCCAAGATTGGCTCAACACAGCAGGGTAGGTGTTGTTGCTACAGATAGCACAAATGTGTATAGTCTCATGTTCTGATTGGTTATTCAGGAAACATGGCAAGATGAAGATGGTAGTAATGACCTTCTATATCGTGCTATTTTGCATTCAACTGCTGCAGCCATATATCACTGGCTTACACAAGATGGAGACCGAAAAAAGGAAAAACATGGGTTCTCAGACATGTATATGTATTGCCACTTTTTGCAAATTAATTGCCATTGCAATGGTATTATCACAAGAGGGTTTATAATTTTGATCTGAATCTCTGCAAACTAAAACTTTATATGAAAAGAAATGTTTATAGCACAGTATGCCACAGACTGCCAAAACTTTTCCCAACGAGAAAGTATAAGATTGCAAAATTGTCAAAATTGAACATTAGTTGGCAGACTACTCTAAAAATCTTTATTGACATTGTCTTTGTGCAATTGGCAAACCATTTTGAGAAGTATTAAAATGGCTTGGATTTAGAAAAGTTTTTCTCCAAAATGGCCTCTTTAAACACACCCCCTATTATTCCATGAAATTCCAAAAATTCCATGGCACTGAGCAAAATAATATGTATTCTTCACAGATTATGTGAAGAATTATATATCCAACTTGACAATTTCATGTCATTCTGGCCAATTTGTCAATAAATATTTTATTAATGATTTGAGACAAAATTCACTGAATTTAGTGTCCAGTCCCACCTTAATTTGGTATTAAAAATGTATCTTAAAGTAGGCACTGTACAATAAATTATTTTCTCTCAAAAACAGACAATTGACAAGAATTTTAATGATATCAGAACATACCAATAGCAAGTCATCTGACCACCACCCTGTTCATTCATCCTAAACAGATAGAGAAATAAAAGAAAGAAATGTTTAAATACATCACCTATTCTGCATTTTGAAAGGCATGTTATAAAAGTCAGAGTTTGTGGACAAAATGTCCAAGGATACTTTTTCAACAGATTCTGCAGGTACATGTACTAATAGTTACTGTCTCTGATCTTCAACTGGATAAGCCAACACCTGCCAGTATTCAGTTTGAGTGTGCAAGGATTCTTGTTGAAAAAACTATGAAACTTGGATTTGTCATTATCACTTTGTTAGTTAATGTCATCTAGTAGGGTATAACTGAAACTGGCAAAATCATCCTCATCTTCACTTTTGCCAAAAATATCAGTAAGATCATTATTAGAAAAATCTTCCTCCACAGGGCTAAATATAGAATGTGTAGGACTTTAAAAATGGCGTGAAATAACAGATAAAGATCTTTGCTGTGCATTTACCTACAAACTTTCTATGAGCAGCTTAATGTGAAAGCACATGGAATGGTGGTGTTGATATTAATCTTCAATTCACAATATGTAAGACCCCCCTCCAAAAGATTCCTGACTAGTTTCCCATTGCTCAAACTTTAGTGGTCAAAATCTCAGAAAAGCGGTTTAGTATGTTCCAGAAGTTGAAATGGAATCCTGGTTTTCTGAGTTAGTATGGTGAAAGGGTTAAAACCCACAGGGGCCAAGAAGTCAAGGAACACTTTGAAAAAAAGAAAACTGCAAGAGAAAGTTTACTCAGACAAACACAGTGGAAAAGAGCTTCCAGCCCTCAACAATGGTGACAAGGTTGCATTGCAACATGGAAGCAAATGGGTACCAGCTACAGTTATCTGTAAGCATCACCCTCCCAAATTATCCATTGTTCAAACACCAGAAGTACAGAAATATCAGAGAAATCACAGACACCTAAATGAATGCTGAACTCCAAGAGTCTACCCCTAAAGCCAAAGAGTCATAGCAACTCATACTACTCTAGCATGTCCAGCAAATCCCTTCTGCAGAATCACCCCATGAAAAAGTGCAGAAACTGGCCATGCATATTCATTCCAAACAACTAGTCAAGGTGCCTGCTTACCTTAAGGACTATGAACTTTAGGTCACCACTCAAACTATGGACAGTGGTGGTTATATTTTTTAATTAAACATTAAAAACATTCCATGTCAAAACAGGTTCAGGTTTTTCTTACCAAAAAAAAAAAGTGAAAAAGAGGGAGATGTCATGTATGCTCTATACGATGCTACGCGTGATGCAATGTTATATTCGAGAGGGATGATGGGTTATTAAAGCACAAGGTTCATGTCCTTTGAAGGTAGTACATAACTCTTGCAAGTACTTGCTTTGGAAGCTAATTGTGGTGCTTGTTGCCAAATACAATGCAGGAATACTGAAACTTAACACGTCTGTGGGACAAGTTGGTAGAACTCAGTGCAATCACTTACAGCATGAACCTTTGATAAAGGGCTTATTCAATCATCTGAATAAAGCATGCCTACCTCTTGTAGCCTAGACGTCACAGGAAGCCTTTGCAGTACCTTTAATTTGGAGCCCTTAAACTCAAACACAACCGTAATCTGCTGAAAAAATCAAACGAAAAAATACATGTAAGAGATCTTCTAAATAGCATACATTGTGTGTACATGTAATATGCAAGTACTGCATATTCGATTTGCAATACGGCGTTCAGATAAACTGTATGGAAGGCACGCACAAGTCAGCTGGAAGCTAGTAGTCATGGTTATTACGTCAAAATTTGTTGTAGCTCTGGAGTTCGAAGACTAATCCATCGACCATATTCAGGATCTATCAACAAATATAATGGAAAACAGAAGCAAACTATGCGGAGTATCAAACTGTAGCTATTACGGGTAAATGATTCTCGAATTCCTTCCTTTATGATCGTCAAATTCCTCTCTAATTCAAGGCGTATTTCAAAATAAATCGGCATTATGAAAAAACTGATTACGTTCTACGTTGCTAGCTGTGATTATCGCAAGATTCTTTCGACATCGGAAACGTATAATAATCAGTGTCGTAACTACATCATAACTTCATTTCAGTAAGCACGCTACATTCCGCAATACAGCTTACCTTCGATTTGAAAAGATGAAAAGGACATTCCGGTCACAAATGGAACAGCCGTAATGAACATAAGAAGACTACAAATGGTTGTACTTGGAAAACACTGTTTATCCCATTTTTGAGCAGAGATTTGATATATGGCGAAGGAGTCGAGCTCTACATAGCGGAGTTGAAATATAAGTGCAATGCAATTTAGGTGGGGGGGGGGGCCCTATTTCCAAATATGGAAGTTGTAAATGAGTTCAATGCAGTTTCGAAAGCAGGCTACGGTAGCTATGGTAATTCTGTCACGCTACACCTGTGATAGAAATTCACTAACACAAAAGTTCTGCATACAGGCGCACAAATCCTCGTCTGCGACCAAATCACTTTCCAGGAGACATCAGATTTTATGATTTCAGCCTTGCAATGTGTTCATAATGAGTGGAAAGGACGAGTTTCGGCATAATCATGAGCACAGACAATTTGACCACGGAGATTCCATCGTCGTCTCGAACGCCTTTGGGTTCTGTAACCACGGAAGACAGCAGCCATGGTTTCAATGAAAGTAGGTCTGTCTTGACCAAAGACAACCTTAAATTACTTGCTTTAAGCACTGCTGACAACTTTTGTAAAAATCAAGGAAGGGAAAGTGAGTATGCGGCATCTTTGGCCGACGAATGTGAAGAAAACTTGGAACAGACAAGAAGTATGGTACGGGCTCGAACAAACCACGTTCGCAAGCAAACAGTAAACAATTCTATCAAGAAGAAACCTCAAAAGAAACGCCGTGTAACGGCCAATTTAGCTGCAACTAAGTACGATGTTGGTAAGTCAAAATTACAACTTATTTTGGGCTTTAGGTAGTTGTACATGGTCATACTTCCACGAGGTAGGTTGGTTACATTTGTTCTTCTTGTACGTGGAAGATTACCAAAGTTACAAGTGTAAGATATGTTTGTGCAGTTTTATCGTATCGTTACACATATATTTTGAGGTTTAAAGTACGACAAGTAAATAACTTAATTTTCGTGCTTCGTTTCGCTCTCGTTAATTGTTGGAACTAACAAGGGAACGTTGATCTTTTGATGCAAAATAATCGTCATCATTGTTTCTTTGAATCTGTGGTTTAAAATTATCGACATGGTTTCATAAGAGCTTAATTACTTCTTTGTCCCTAGACTGTGATGCGCGCTCAAGAAGTATTTTTGAGGCGTTCTATAGTCAACTTCATCGCTTAGATTGATCAGACGCACATTTCTTCAACCAAGACTAATACAAAATTTTTAACGCTTTAAAATATTAAGCGTTATGTTGCCAATTATGCATGTTTACATTGTAGTCACGCGTCCACAGACTTAATGTTGATAATTAACACTTTTGGTGTATGCTGTTACCATCCACAATGGACCGTTGAAGAGTCGACTTAGTTATTACTAAGGCAATAAAAATAAGCTTGCAGACACAAACTAGCCTGAAGGATCACAAACTTATTGGCTTTATTTGATTTAGATCTGTATGCATGTGCATTTAGAAAAATTCATTTTTTATTTGTTGAAATAATTGTGTTCTTTTCTTCACATGTTTGTGCACATGTACATGTGTGTGTTAATGTAATCTCTCTTAATTGAGCCCCCCCCCCCTCTCCCTCCAACCCCAGGTCTTGAACGCCCTTCTCAGTAAAGTTCCTTTCAGAGAGGGACAATATTACAACAGCAAAATCACTTTAAGAGTACTTTTCCAATCAGTGTAATCACAACCAAAGTAATCCCAATAGCTAGTCATAAAAAAAAAGAACATATCACTTAGGACCACCAAGAACTGACAACACAACAAGAAGATGGTGACTAAAGCCCAACAAAATGCAGTTGATTTATATCCTATTCACACTAGTAAAACATGTTAAGTTAAACAAGAGGTTTATAATCGAATAAAAATCAGATACAGAGAACTGAAAAACTTAATTTTCTATGGGATCCATCTAATCACCAACTTTTAATTTCAATGCACTAAATTTTAAATTAACTAACATCTGTTTAAGCAGCTTCTACGAAGAAAAGAATTTAAACTCTGTTTTAAAAAAAACACCCATGAAAAAGCTTTTAAGCAATATTGGAATGACATTTAATGGGATATTAGTTGGGACTGAATTAGTTTTACTTCTGATTGGGGGAGAGGATGATGCAAATTTTCTGAAAAAGTATTTGAGTGAATCAAAAGCAAAGTGAGATCATAACTCATATGAATATGTATTCAGCTTCTGATACTTTTCAAGGAATTACTGTATATCTGAAATTTGGAATTATCTCATAACAATGTTTTTTCATTATAAAAATTCTCCCTTGCAGTTAGAAAAGTTTGTCTTCAATGTGGAATGTATCTTGTAAGGGATGATGACTCAAACAGGTGAGTTAACAGTGATAGGAAAACTTTATACATGTAAATAATATTATTTTGCTTCAAAGTAACCTGATGGAGGATGTAGTGTTACATGTACAAATAAAATGTCAGTCACTCATTATTTTTTTACATCCATCTATCTTAAAAGCCATAGTTTTTAATCAATTTGATAAATATGATTTTTCTCTCTTCAATAATGACTTTCTCTACATGCAGTTTCCTCATTTGGAGTGATTCATTAGTGCCAGTTGAAAAAATTATAGAACTAAAATCTTTTTAGGTATGATAAATTTTTGTTATATATATATATGTGATATTGTGGGAATCTAGACAAATCAATGTACAGGATACCTTCATACAAAGAAATAAACACTCACATAGCCTGTATCTTATACATATACATTTTCACAAATTTATTCAATACTTCTTTTATAATAACTGAATAATTTAATTCTTACTGTTTTGTCTCCTCTCTAAAGAAAATCAACCATTTTCCAAGTATGGGTGAGATTTGTAGGAAGGATAACCTAGCTTGGAATATGGCAAAGTGAGTGTTTAATCAGTTTGTTTTGGTGTCAAATTTTCATGTAATACTTACATAATGTATAACAATATTAAATACATTTAAAACTTGTAGATTGAAATGGAAGTTAATTACTGGTGAATACACATGCTGTAATTATGATTTGCAATGTTTTAAATGTATTTTCTGTATCTCATGAGATCTCAATATTTATACATGTATTTTATCTCTCTTCCATTGAGAGCAAGTATGGATAGTTGGTTAGTGGTGTATTATTATTTGTAGGAGAAGTTACTGGAAATTACAGCACATTATTCACTTTTTAATAATAAAATAAATAGCTTAGGCCATCAACATATGGTGGGGGAATTCTGCATAGTTTGCAGGTAATTCTCTGATCTTAGGATAACGTAGGGAATGTCAAATGCTTTGTTTAATAGCAGACAGGAAAAGTTAATTTTTATTTTCAAACATTGATTAAACCCCTCTTAAACAATTCTAAGCAATGGTATTCGCATTTTTAAGTTTACAAGTATCATATTAAATAATTGCTTGTAGTAATGCAATAATTATTGTATTTTAACATCTTATCTTGGAATTTCAGAATGCAAATTAAGAGCTCATGCAGAGGAATACAGTTTTGTTCTACAAACTTGGGTTCTCCCTGCCAAGTATCCTTTATCAACTAATATCTATGGTCAGTGAGATTTATGCAGTTTGATGTTTGTATAATTTAATACATGTAGCTGTGATGACTGCAAAATCAGCATTGTACTGTACTTCACCTTGAGTTTAGAAGCAAGCATTGATAGAAACTTTGGAATCAATGCTCATGGTCCATCAGCTAACAGTAAACTGTATCTCCAGGAACTGAAGCCAGGGACTGTGTTTGATGTAGTACTGTGGTATGTTAAATAAATATTGAAAATTATAATAATGCAGGTGTAGCATAATGCGGGTGTAGATCAGATCTTTATAAGGAATGGTACCCAGACCTTCAGATTTATACTCCTACACTTTACCACTGAGCTTCAGAGAACTAGATGTTGATCCAGAGCATTCCTCACCTAAATTTGTGACAAGCATCCTACATACAGTATCCCACATACAGTATCTGTATTTATTTGCGGGTGGGGGGAGACACTGACTCAAACGAAAAGCACTCTTGTATTATGTGTTTTAACAAAACCAGGTAAATGGATACTGTACTTTGAAAATCTTACTGGTATAAATTATGATTTTTACCCTTTTTAGAACCCAGCGGATGCGTGACTCCTGGTGAGTATGTATTACAGATGTCAGTTATGGCCGCACCATGGCATACCAGTCAAGAGGACTGTGAGAGTAAACCAGATAGATGCTTTTGGTCGGATGGGTGGGATACACGAAGGCGCAATATGATGACAGCCATATGCTACTACAGCAAAGGTAGGAAAATTATCATCTAAGAACCATCTTTATAAAGGAGAGAAATTAGATGGGCTTGAAACCTTCATCTTTAAGACTTGGTAAAATTTACCCTCCTATATAAGTTGAACATCACGCAGTTATAACCATCCTCATTAGCGAAGCTCCTTTTGAGTTGTTAGCATCGAAAGCCGAATGCCGTTGTGCTTTGCTTAAACACTGAAAGCTCATTCAAGAGCTCTGAAAGGAGTTGATATTCTAAACTTGAAAAGTTCTCACAACAAACGCGTGCATGTCAGGTTGACCACGCAGCAACTGCTTTGCTCATTGTGTCTTTTTTATTTGCTAGATTTGGTGTGTTATCAGTACAGGGGAGCCAAGATAAAGTACCTGCGCTTGTCAGCTAAACAATGTGAAGCTGAAAACCACTGCCACAATTACAAGAATAACAAATGCTACGATGTACTTTGATGATAAATAAATTTAACGAACTTTGATGCAAATAAATTTAACGAACTTTCCCCGAAGTGATTATTTCTTTTCTTATTTAGCATCCCACGATGCGAACATGTATCTTTTGAGATAACAAGAACAGCCGTGTATCCCATTTAAGTGCTGATGCACAGCCAACCCATTTTAGTGCTGATGCACAGCCAGCCCATTTTAGTGCTGATGCACAGCCAGCCCATTTCAGTGCTGATGCACAGCCAGCCCATTTTCTTGCATGATTAATCATGGATTAATTTATCTCGCATTTTTGACACACAAATCAGTCAGTCCAGTAATGAGAATGAAGATAGTTGTAACCTATTGCCTTGACTTAACTTTATCGTCAGAGCTATCAATAATCTTTTAAACGTGATTGGCTATCAGCAATACAATTGGAGCACAAATGGAACAGTGTACCCGTCATGCTTGTGACTGGACAGTTTGACGGGACAGTTTAAAGGTCATCCTTGTGTCACTGCACAATTCACGCTACCTGCGCGTGGTTATACAGACTTCTGGGTACAGTTTCTCGAAAATGCTGAACTTTTGGGTACAGTTTTTCGTGGAAAAAGTCAACTGTGTTTCCATTTATGAAAATGTTAAACGGATAAGTATTTTGGTTCTCTAATTTCTTCATAGTTTTGATTAATTGGAAACAACACTTTGTGTTGTCCCATTCTATTGAGACTCACACTCGTGAGTATCAAATCTAAATCCCACTTTTAATCACACGTTTGATTAAAAACCGAATTAAACTCCGCACGGTCCAACTAACATAAATTCTCGCGACTAACCAATAAAGAAAGGTATGGTATTAGATAGAACCAATTCCTAGATCTTGGGAACAAGTAGTATTTCAGATTTGGGGCCTCTTTAGATGGGAAGAGCTAGGATTCTCACTTTTGGAACTATTGTGGTTACACCCAGGGTGGTCACGAACTACACAGGGGTAAAAGAGGTTCTATGCTACAATGCTAGACTTAATTTCCGCTCTTTCCTTTGATACGGTATTCCAGCCTACTTAAAGACCAAAGCGCGATTACTCAAAGTTCTTAACAAAAGGGCCTTCCAATCAAACCACAGCAAGACTACCTATTTCTGTTGACATATCAGTATCACCCCGATCTCTCCCCACACACACCTTCTACGCACCTCTCTGGTCATACATCAGTCATCGAAATTGCGCTAAGTTTCCCCTAACATAAAATATAATTTCCAGATCAAACAAATGTAGAATTGGACACGTAATTGCTACATCCGAATTCACTTCGTAGCGGTCCTCTCTATCCCTGTCCCCAACTTTTTGTATCGTATGTCAATACAACTTTCAGTTTTCCGAGTCTATTTGTCCGCTATGGCGTTTCTCGTACAACACCAGAGAAGAGTAGCTCTCATTATTTCGTTGGGCCTGGTGTACTCACCCCTCCTCCCCCCCACCACCAAAAAAAAATTGATTAGACGTTTATAGTTTAGTGTGCTAGATCAAACAAATGTAAAATTGGACATGTAATTGCTACATCCGGATTCACCTCACAGCGGTCGTCTCTATCCCTCGATTTATTTTCAAAAAATTACTAAAACAAGAAGTTAACAGAGCATAACGATTGCACAGACCGTGACACTCGAGGCTCATAAGCAATTACACACCCCGTTGATACCCAGGTTTATCACATGTGGGGTGTCTTGACCGAAGCATTGAATTAGTTGATAGATTCATGACGGAAACACAGAAATATGATCGGTGATTTTAGGTGATTTGAGTCAGTAGATTGTGAGATCGGAGTTACTAGTGAGAAAGAGAATAAAATAGTGTAGATCAAACCAGTCTAATTGCTTGTCACGAAATCATTTACGACACGGGGCAAAATTACTGAATGCTAATTGGCAGAGACAGAGGGCATTTTTTCTTAATCAAGAAGGCACTTCAAGAAGGCACCACTACTAGATGTTGACTGAGCCTTTTTGCTATTTGCGGTAACGATTTAATGCCTGCAATGGAACTGAATGAAGCCGTGTAATGTTGTAAACTTTATTTTGAAAATAAAATGTTAATTGAATCTATAGGTCAGTTACGTTTGTTTTGACGTTTGTGGCGGCATTGAAGGGCTTCATCGCGCGGACATTGCGCACGAATGCAATTCCCTCAAAAATTCAGCCCTTTATGTGATAAACAAGTCATCGCAAATGCCCTCAGGCAATTCAGGATTAATTTCACCTGTATTTTCAAAGTTTTGCCAAAATTGCCAATTTTGGGAAAACTTCGAAGATACGAGTGAAATCTTGAATTGTCCTCGGGCCTATGCGATTACTTAGACTAATCACGACGTTAACGGAAAATCGAAAACAGGAAAAATTAAACTCTTAACCGTCTTCTTTCAGCCTTTTTGTTTACTTAAACCAGAATATTTGCATAAGTTGCAAATATGAGAATATTTCCTCCCCCCCCCCAAACAGGGTTTTGGCCGGGGGGGGGGAGTTGAGAGGGGGGGGTAGGGCAGAAAGGGGGGGCAGGGCAGAAAGGGGGGGGGCTGTAGGGTTTTAGTATAACTGGAAAAGGAGGTTCATTTTTGCTGTGTGCTGATGCCGTTACCTTGATGCTTTATCTCCTAATTTTTCCAGGAGTCATGCAGGCGAAATTTCCAGTCAATACCAATAGTTCATTTTACAGTTGTGTGCTTGGTTGCCAAGCCTTTGAACAGGGGTGAGGCTAAGGTTGACCATGTTATGATACAAACCTTGCTGCTTTTCAAATGTGAATTACTATGTTATCATGCTAACTAGATACTGGTCTCTATCACAACAAGGTCACCTTCAGCCTCACTCCAAATCAAAGGCTTGGCAACTAAGTACACAACTGTAAAATGAACTATTGGATAATTTACCTTAGGAGTTCTTTTTTCTTATAGTATATTTCAAATCTCGGTTGCTATTCTTGAGATATGCCTATTACTGAATGGTTGGTTGGGTCGGGAAATAAGCGGGATAGGCAATTCTTTGGAGCCGGTTAAAAATAAATAAATTTTTCAGAAAGTTCACGGAAAATTCGATACAGCGCATCTACATTTAGGCTCATCTTATAAAACGTTAACATGGTAGAAAAGATCACTGAAACTTTATCTCTTTGTGTCGGCATCCTGGTATTTCAACGCATCAGTTTTATGACTTCGTTTCTAATTAATACCATGCGCACTCCTTGCGTCAAAACACGCAAAGGGCTGTGTTTCTAATTCATGTTTACCAACAGATGTTTTTCTTTTTTGTCAGCTATAGATAAATGTATACTGTTAGTCCGAACGAAATATTTTCCAAACTGGTACATTGTGCAAACAGAAACAACACTGATAAGTAAAAGACGACGATAAGTATGTTCACCGTTCGAATTCTTGCCTCCCGACTAAATATGTTAGTTAACTTCTCACAGTCTACAAATGAACTTTAACACGGTTGTTTCTCTTCTTTTGTGTCCTTATCCTAATTTCTAGCTCTACGTAGTTCTATTCACGCTTTCAATAGACGGAGAAAAAATGGAATGAACAAAGACTACCTAAACGTTTAGCGAATTCTGTCCTCACCGTATAAACTGAATGCAACTCTTATCGTCGTTAAAGAACCGTTCTCTGCCAAGCCCTCGCTTATATCGTACATCCAGTGTCTCTTTTCACCCGCGTGATTGTTAACTGTGAGACTGAATGTAGTCAATGATGTGCTTTTCGCCAAGCCATCACCCACACCACTGGCCCAGTATTCCATTGCGTCAACGTAATTGTTAACTGTGAGACTGAATGTAGTCAATGATGTGCTTTTCGCCAAGCCATTACCCACACCACTGGCCCAGTTTCCCATATCGTCCACGTAATTGTTAACTGTGAGACTGAATGTAGTCAATGATGTGCTTTTCGCCAAGCCATTACCCACACCACTGGCCCAGTTTCCCATATCGTCCACGTAATTGTTAACTGTGAGACTGAATGTAGTCAATGATGTGCTTTTCGCCAAGCCATCACCCACACCACTGGCCCAGTTTCCCATCGGGTCAACGCGATTGTAAACTGTGAGACTGAATGTAGTCAATGATGTGCTTTTCGCCAAGCCATCACCCACACCACTGGCCCAGTTTCCCATGAAGTCAACCTGATTGTAAACTGTGAGACTGAATGTAGTCAATGATGTGCTTTTCGCCAAGCCATTACCCACACCACTGGCCCAGTTTCCCATATCGTCCACGTAATTGTTAACTGTGAGACTGAATGTAGTCAATGATGTGCTTTTCGCCAAGCCATCACCCACACCACTGGCCCAGTATTCCATTGCGTCAACGTAATTGTTAACTGTGAGACTGAATGTAGTCAATGATGTGCTTTTCGCCAAGCCATCACACACACTGTCGGCCCAGTCTCCCATCGTGCCAAGGTAATCGTTAACTGTGAGACTGAATGTAGTTAATGATCTGCTTTTCGCCAAGCCATTACCCACACTGCTGGCCCAGTCTTTCCACGTAACAGCGAGATCGTTAACTATGAGATTGAACGTGGTTGATGATGCAGAGCTTAATAGCTTAATAACTTCAAGGAGTGTGGCAGTCTTCCCGTCAACTAAAAACGCGGCCGACGCTGACGAAAATTTAGCGAGAGTATCACAACCACTTAAAAGGTGATCCTCACCAAGACCATTCAAGTGCACTGAGACAGAATGCTTTTGACCCTCTTCAACTAATCTTTCAAGAGCAGTTCCTTTATAGCTTCTGATTTCACCACTAAGGTTAATAATGGTGTGTGAGGACAAGGAATTGTTAGCCAGAAAATAGTCTACCAGACGATCCACAACTTCATTGCTAAGTTTACCTCGGACGTTCAACTGCAAACCAGATAGTGGCGAACTTCTCATGAAAAAATCTTCAAGGGCTTCTAAGCTTATAACGCTCAGTTCAGCACAGACGTTCACGGTTAACGACTTTTCTGATGGGGCATCACCTTGAATCGGAAAAGGAAGAAAACTTGCTTCATGTTTAATTTTCCCGCATACATTTGGATGAATAACAAGAGACTTCCATGATTTCTTGGCTGCCAGTATGGTAACAACAGCTGCCATCCACGCTCCTGAGATATCTCCGTAAACCTTTAACTCTAAAGAGTGCAAAGTTTTATTTCGCTTAATACCTTTTTGCAGTGCTGCGATTCCAGGGTTACTAACTCTTCCATAAACAACAAAACTAAGAGACTCCACTGCGGTTTCCTCTGCAAGTCCTTCACTAACAATCGACATTAAACGGTCATCCTGATCCCCATGAACAATGAAGGCGAGAGAACTTAGCGATGATTTGAATAACGCTTTCACGGCTTGTGCAGCAGTGTTGTTCAGAATACCAAAGACTTCAAGCGAAAGACATTCCAATTGCGAGAGAGTCGATAGCAAGGTGCTAAAATTACTGGCGTACCTCTCAGTACTCACGTCAAACAGTCGTAGCGTGGCTGTTCTTAGTGAAGTGCTTGACGAAATACTCTCAGCGAACAGATCTACAACATCAGGGGACATGTTCTCGATATTACCAATGACAAGCTCTGTGAGAGTTTGACTGCTTTCGATAATTCCATGGAAATCTTCCACATTGCCTTCACTGAAAGACTGCATGTCCAAGAGGCTCAGTTTAGTAAGCTGCACTGATGCCACATCACCTTCGAGTATGGCGCCTTCGTGTGCATATCGTATAAGTTTAAGCCAAGAATGCTGTGAATCATCCAACTTCAAAACGTTCGGTAATGGAATACGACAGCAGGCAACTTTGCCTAAATCGTCTGCAGCACCACTCTCTTTTAAAAGCTTAAGAAAGAACTCACACTCTTCTTCAAAGTAGTAGTCCCAGCGCAAGTCTTCTATTAAAATCGTTACGACCTCTTTGAAAAACACCGTTCCTTCCATGCCTAATATGCCAGCTAAAAAGAAAAATACTTGTCTGTATCTACCTAACATACTTTCCTTGCGGAAAACAGAATGATCAGTAAGGTTAAGTTGTCTCCTTGACAACTGGTTCGCTAGGTAAAAGGCAGCTAAAAACTCTTGAAATGTTTTGTGAAGAAAATGACACTGATGTCTTGGTTCCTGACTTGGCCTTGAACTGGCTTCCATGAAAACAAGGCCCAATTTGATAGCTGGAAATCTTCTCACATGGGTCCTCGAATGTTCTAACTTGTCCAGTTCCTCTTCCGAAAACGAACGGCGGTCTTCTCGAAGACAATTCCACGCTAACTCCCCTAGCACAAGTAGGGACTCTTTAAATTGATTCTCTAAGGTTTCGTCGGCATTCCGATGAACGTTCAAGCCATTTCGGGAGCAATATCGCCTCAACAAGCATCGAAAAATAATCTGATAAAGCTTAGTGCGATTAGATGGTAGTTCCCCTTCAAAGTCTTCAAAGACAACGCACAAGAGAAGTAGATTCAACGGATTGCTCCTTAGCACACTTAGGTGAGTATTTGTTTGAACAGCTTCAATGAGCCTCTCGCCTTTTGACAAATTTTGTGGATCAACGCTTTTAAAATGCTTTCTGATGTAATCTGTAGCGTCCTTTGAGGTGAACCCTTTAATCTGCAAAAGTGTATCAAAGTCATAGCGCCGCCGGACATCGATTCCTTTTTCTTCGCGTGAGGTGGCCAAAATAAAACAGCGCGAGAAAACTTTTCTTCTAAATAGCCTATCTACGACTTTTTCTGATGCTTCTGGTAACTCATCAAGACCATCCAGAATTAAAAGAATCTCGTCCTGATTCTTACCATCTCTGATGTAATCCAAAAATTCTTCCTTATTGTTAATGTCATCATTCAGAAGTTGCTCATCGATGGCTTGTACTATGTCTTTAGTATCTTCGTGAATATCACAGCATTTCAGAAGAAACAACAACTGAAACATGGGGAAGTGAAACTCTACTGGTACTAATTTTTTGGCCCAATCACGCGCAATTTTAAGGCAAAACGTAGTCTTCCCAATCCCAGGGTTTCCTTCTACAAGTACCATTCTAGCGCCCTTTTCACCCTCTCTAGCAGGCTTGAAAATTTCATACATGTGAACCTCCTTCTCTGTTAGCTGAAAGTACGCCTTCTTTCTCCATTTCATTTGTAACCTTGTGTAGACTTCATCAATAGGTAGTTGGATGTCGCTATCCCACAGCAGTGGTTTTACATTGGAGCGTCTGATGTATTCACCTTCAAGGTGTTCCACAACTAGACAATGATCAGAACCTGCAAGTAAACAACATACTTCGTTCTTGAACGCACATGTCTTTGAATAAACATTGACGTTAATCACTGAGATTAAAAAGGCAAGAACAGCGAATGACCCTTCAAAGATAACAGATGGCTTGTTATGTGCAGGCTTCATGCAGCTGTTTTTTAATAGCAAAAAAAAAAAAAAAGGTGGAAAGTTTTGAAAAAGCGCTGGATTTCTAACCAATGGCGTTGTAAGACTTAAAATGAAATTTACCTTTACGGCGCTTCACAGATTGAGTGGCAACAGAGGACGAACGTCGTTTAACCTTTCCATTTAAAGCTTGCCTGGACTTGTTTACCGCGGCATCTGGTAAAAAAAAGTTTAATCACCAAGATTAAAATGGCAAGAGCAGAGAAAGACTCCTTCAAAGATAACAGAAGGCTTGTTATATGCAGGTTTCATGCAGCTGTTCTTTAATGGCAAAAAAAAAAAATGGTGGAGAGTTTTGAAAAAGCGCTGGATTTCCAGCCAATGGCGTTGTAGGACTTATAATGAAATTTACCTTTACGGCGCTTCACAGATTGAGTGGCAACAGAGGACGAACGTCGTTTAACCTTTTCCTTTGAAGCTTGCCTGGACTTGTTTACCGCGGCATCTGGTAAAAAAAGTTTAATCACCAAGATTAAAATGGCAAAAGCAGCGAATGACTCCTTCAAAGATAACAAAAGGCTTGTTACATGCAGGCTTTATGAAGTTGTTCTTTAATGGCAAAAAAGAAAAGGGTGGAAAGTTTTTAAAAAGCGCTGGATTTCTAACCAATGGCGTTGTAGGACTTAGGATGAGATTTACCTTTAAGGCGCTTCTCAGATTGAGTGGCAACGGAGGACGAACGTCGTTTAACCTCTTTATTTGAAGCTTGCCTGGATTTGTTTACTGCGGCATCTGGTAAAAAAAAGTTTAATCACCGAGATTAAAATGGCAAGAGCAGCGAATGGCTCCTTCAAAGATAACAGGAGGCTTGTTCATATAGCTGTTCTTTAATAGCAAAAAAAAAAAAGAAAAAAAGGGGTGAAAGGTTTTAAAAAGCGCTGGATTGTAGGACTTACGATGAAATTTACCTCTAGGGCGCTTCACAGACTGAGTTACGACAGAGGACGAACTTCGTGTAACCTTTTCATTTGAAACTTGCCTGGACTTCTTTACTACGGCATCTGGTAAAAAGAGTTAACTTAATAATTTAACCGCACTTAAAACTCTACAGTTAAAAAAACATAGTTAATTACCATTACCTACAGTATTAACAATCGAGTAACATTATTTTCTGCTTGTCTTCTGAGGAAGTTGGTTCATCATCTCTTAATGTCACTCAATGACAAATTATTTCACTGACCTTACACACTTTTCTGATTACTCACAATGTGGTGATGAATTATGAAATGAATGGAATACCAACAACTTGCCTCACTATATAATTTGCATGCACCAGCCTGCAGAGGTTTATTTACATCACAGATAAATCAAAACTGTCAGCTCTGCAGGCTTTTATGAAATGGTAATTCGTACAGACATGTGCGGCCTGTAGCTGTATAGGACTAAAATACAGTTGTAGAATGCACTCAGTTATAACATTTGAAATATCTTGTTTGCAAAATTCACGGATAGGCCAATTTTTAAATGTGTTATGTTCTAAGCCTTACCTTGCAAGGGCTGAAGGCTGACATAGTGTACTTCATGGACATGTCCCAGTACAAGATGCTTGCTTTGGTCAAATGGACAATCTGGGTTGATAATTACCTCACTCTGGCCTGGAAGACTACTAATCACATGAATGGCTATTTGATAACAGTTTGCTGCAGCCCAGAGAATCACATGATCACCCCAAGTGCCATCTTGTTCCATGTCTCTTAAGTAACCATTCCATGTTGCATGTCTATCAACAAAGTGAAACAGATCTGTTCCATCCACCTTTAAGAGAAAGTCCAACAAGATAACATGTAATATTAATAGCAAAAGAGCAATGAGTCTAGTAATGACTCAATATTGTAATATTTTCATATAATAAATATTAACTTCAAAAGTGTTCAAAGACAAATACAAGACTCTTAAGTTGCTAGGCTCAATAGTCCTTAATAGTACTCCCTGTGTGTAATGTTTGATAGAGTAATTTTCACAACTAACATATCCAATCTTTAAAATAATAACAAAAAAGGATCAATTAAAACGAATGACTATAAACAAGTTCACTTGTCAGCATTATAATTCCCACAGTTGTTCTATAATAAGTTAAAACAAGAAAAACAATAAAGAAAGACATTGTAGTAAATACAAACTTTACGACAAGTTGTCCTTTTTAATTGTATTAACTTCAACTTCATGTATCAAACACACTAATTTTTTTTTCCTGATAAAAGCCTTGAAAATGTTCTAATAATAATTCCTAACATTTCACTTGAATATGGAACAGAGGATACATTTGTAGCATCAATCTGTTCTAGAGATTACATGTACTTTACCAAATACTCACCAGTTTTGGGTGCTCTCTTAGATACTGAACTAAGGAACGCCTTAATTCAAAATGATGGATCCTTTCTCCTCTGACAATCTCCAGTTGCTCTGACAAGGCATAGAACATACAATTTCCTGACCCTGGGTTGTCAGAAATTCTATAGCCCTTTTCTGAAGCAATCTTCTTTAAGTCTGAGAGTCGGTCTGTGTTGCTGCTGATCTTACATCTACTGGCATTCTGTTGCCACTGTTGAAGATTACGGATGACTTGTTCACTCCAACCTGAAAGACAAACAAGTTAATGATCATTACTTTATTTTTATACATGTAATTAAATAGCAGGTTTCTGACAAAATCATTGCATATGGCTTAAAAAAAAAAAAACAATAAGAACAATGTGGATTAAGGATTGAGTATTTTGGGAGCAGAGGGAGCAACAGTTCTCAGAGCTGAAGATATTTTTCAAGAATTTGTTGCAAAATGATGGTTTGACAATTAACAAAGGTATACTGAGTGAGGTCAACTACAAGAGGATTTTAATAAAGGGGGTAAGTTTCAAAAGAAACTGTGGTGCTGCCTCATTGGGAGAGTATAACAGTGTAATTAAGTATCATCAACTGAGTTGATAATGTAAAATGGCCACCATACCATGAAGAGTTTTAAAGCTGATGTTTCAAGCATTAGCCCCTCACTCTGACGAAGGGCTAGCACTGGAAACATCAGCTTTAAACGTCAGTGGCCATTCTTACATTATCAACTTAGTCGACCCTACTAAATTATCCTACAAGGATTTGTTCATTCACTCAAAAAAATTGGCATGTAACTTTGACTCTGTTATTTGAATCCTTAATTTTTTTTTTAATCTAAGTCAACCTAAAAAGAGACACCAATCAAGTTGACCATGCTTGTTCAACTTTCAACAGAACCTCTGTCTTGAGTAAAATAACTATAGAAAGACTTTCCCATGTAAATGCTATTTCAAAACTCTGCAACACTGTTCCTAATCTTGTGGGTAAGATTATTACATAGCTATTAAGGTTACCTTTCCTGAGTATTTACTACATCTAAATTATACCAAAAAATCTGACTGCCAAGTCACTCAGGTCACTGCTGACATCTGTACAATTAACTCCACCAGTTTACGGTTCCTACCCAGCTTATGCAGTTTTGCACCAGAGTGCATAGTGCCTAGCTTACTGTTAACCTTTCACCATCATTAAAAACCTTTCACTGAAAATTAAATCCTTTCTTGAGCTATTTTCTGCCACTCATGCATCCCTGTCATCATGCTCCTGTTTAAAGGAGCACAATAAGCTATCTACGAAGAGGCAGTTGCCTACCTTCCTGTTGAACAGCTAAAGTGGTTGAGGATTCATTTTCTTCAGACGCTGCCAATGGTTGCTGAGTAACAGGATCAACTACAAGTATCCACAAAAAGAATAACACATTATAAATTTCAAACGAGGTTCATGTAGATGTAGTTTATGACTGTATACCTACAGGTTTGAGAAACCGAAGCATGCTACATCCAAATTATACAAAAATATCTGATCCTTATCTACTTTTAGGTAATAATTATTTAATAGTAAGTTGAGGAGGAAACTGTATTTCCTCCATCATAAAAGTATATGTACATGTACATGTACATGTACAGATACACGATGAATATATCAGAAACTTCTCAACCCTGATTTTGGTGAACAAATTGGATTACAAAATTAAAATACAAACAATACAATATGAATTATATATGTTTAAATAAAATAGGGTTGAATGAATTTTTAAACTGACCCTATTTTATTTAAAGATATATAATTTGAATTGTATTGTATGTATTTTAATTTTGTAATCCAATTTGTTCACTGTAGCCCCAGATGGGGATGTGCTCAATAAATGTATGTATGTATTTGGTAATGACTATTCATATTTCCAACAGCTTTTACATGCAGATCATAAATGTACATAATCACACAAACAAGAGCACTTCTAAGGAAATGAACTGAAGTACACATGAACACCCTGCTGTTGTAGCTACATTAATTGCATCAAGATAGAAAAAAAAACTATCCCGCAGAAGATACATGTAACATAGCTCTCACCAGATAAAAGATTCACCATTTTCTCAACAAGACTTTCACACTGTCTCTGCCAGCTGTAGTTTGCCGCATATGCTTCTCGAAGCAGAGTGGCTTCCTTAAGTCGCATAGTCCTTTTTTTTTGACGGATGACTCTGATGGCATCAGCCCATGTTTTAGGATCCTCTGAATGAATTACACATGGGGAACCAAAAGGAACTTCCTCCAATGCTTGTCCAAGTCCAGAGTTACCACTTACAAGCACAGGCAGACCAGCAGATAGGGCTTCCAGCCCTGTCAAACCAAATCCTTCAGTTCTTGAAGGCATGATTGCCAGATCAGCCTCGCAGAATAAATTGCCTAGCTGTTCTCGATCTTCTTTGAAACAGCAAACAGTTAGTTGACTACGAGGAATGCCATACTTACGCAACTTACGTGCCACTTTTTTCTCTTTTCCTTCAGGTGCGCCAACAAACTTTAGCTGGTATGACTCATCTTTCAATTGGGCAATTGCTTCCATTGCGATATCATATCCTTTCAGCTCAAAATCTTCATGGTCACCACGCCCAAAAACTAGAACACAAAAGTTCTCCCTTTCTTCTGAGGCCTGTTCAATGTTACTGAACTCAGTAAAAATACTCGGGGTGAGGTTGAATACATGCTGATCTTTTTTGCAGAAGCGAAGGTAGCGAGAGTAGGCATTTGCCAGCTTTGGTCCAATTGCAACCACTTCATCAGCTAACTCACAAAGTCGTACTTCTGCACGATGTTTCTTCTCACCTCTGGAAATGGCTTCTTTATAACTTTTGAACATTCCAAGTTCTTCTGGAGCTGTGTGAACAACCTGGATCCACTTGCAAGGTTGCTGCTTTTGAATGAGTGGTATCTGTCGACCCAGATGTACTCCATGCCCTATGACACAGTGCGGATAATGGCCATTAGGTAAAGAAACCAACCAATCAATTGGCTGATCAAAACCAGGCGATTCTTGGGCTTCAATCAGCTGAACATAATGTCTACGGGCAGCTCTCCTGTCCTCATCACTACAACTTGGAAGATAGACACTGACATCAACATTGGGATGTTTTGCTAACTGAATTGCCAGCTCCCTGTTAATAGTTGACAAGCCTCCTTTAGATGAGCTCCACTCACTACCTAACAGAGTAACTCTTAGCTTTTCACTTTCCATTAAACTTGAGCTTTCCTGTGATGTAGAGGCTACACCAAGAACGGATGATTCCTGAAATAAAGTTTTATAAGTGTGAATAAAGACAAATCACAAGCAATGAAGGATACCGTGTAATGATATTTTCAATTCAACAGGATTGTCAAAAGACCAGACCATTTGGCACTGGTGTCTTTGTGAAATGTGATCAAAGACAGAAAATAAATATTTTTGAACATGTTTCTAACATTTGTGTCTGGCAAAAAAAAAGTTACTCAAATGTTCCCCAAAATGCTAGACATCGTTTTTCAGAGAGTTCCAAATATCAAATTTTCTCAGGGGAGCATGCCCTGGACCCCCCTAGAGGGGCATGTCCCTATGCAACATGCTATGCTTGTTACATGTATGCAAGCACAATTTAGCCTGCAGTTCAGGTGTCCTTTTAGGGCGAGCTAACGTTATAAGCTTAGTATCTTGGTTTAAGCTTGGAAGGTTTCTCCATCAAAATTTCTTTCATGTGAACCAACACCTGAAGATCAAAAAATTATATCAGGCTTTTCCCAAAGAAAATTGGCAACACAGCCAGTAGATTCTTTCCAGAAATCAGTGAAGAAATTGCTTCTTTTTATTCCAATTCGAAGATGCGAGACATATCAAATTTTGAGAGACACCTAGGTGCTTCTTCAAAGGCAGAATCGAAACTAACAACTTCACCATTTACAGAATTTGTCATCGTTTGCATTTTCCCACAAGAACAATTTAATGTTCAAACGACACATTTGGCTTGTGATTGACAGCTAGAGCTTAACCGCACCAATCAGGAACTCTGTTGTTGGGCAAATGGAGATTCACAAAACAACAATGACCTTGGGTAGGTGTAATCTTCGCTCCCCTACCCCCACCCCTCTCCTTGTTTTTGACAGTTGACCGCCCTCTTGATACAATTTTCTTTCTCTTTCCAGTTTTTCACTGCCATTAAAATCAGAAAGAAGGTGGCCTTAGTTTTCCTTAAACTTTTAACTCCCAAAAGTGATTAACTTGTAACTTCTCCCTATTATATCCATACACCATCCTGCAAACAGGTAGAAGTTGTTATCTTGATCTAACACTGAATTCTCATCACTAATTTAAAAGGAATTATGTAGCAGCTAGAGGGGAGAATTAACAATCAGATCTTGGGAGTTTAAGGGTTAAGATAATACTGAGCACTTGCTCACCAAAATTATGCTGCCTCAGTTCAGATATTTACTAGTGACAACCCTTATTCAAAATAACAGTTGTAGTGATTTAGGGTAGTGTTACTTTTAACCAGACCATAATGTTGGATTTAGAAAATTCTGATTATTTGGATTATGTTCCTGGCCCTGAAAGATTGATCTGTACAGCGAACGAACTAGAAACAATGTTTTGATTACAAGAAAAAAAAAACAAAATGACAGGTTTTTATAGATTTACGTCTCCCTTTTAGATGAGTTACATGGATTGAGTTACATCAGACTCTTCCCACACAAATGGTGTTCACTTAAACACCAATGCTTTCCTTATCAAATTTTATAGATAATTTATTGCTTGTGCTCAGTTAACTATTGAAGGAGTGTATAGAAATGGCTTTGCAAGCTTGATTCTCTTTGAAGTAACCACTTAGCAAACTAAAATTGTAAAATGAAGAAGGACGCTTTTTTCCCCTGGGTCATGAACATAGGACAACAGAAATATTTTAAATTCCCCTGAAGAATCAAAGCTCAGACCTTCTGATTCTACATTCTGATCATCTACCACTGAACCACTAAGACTCTACGGTAGGCTAGAACACTTTTCAGTTCATACATGACATACATCCTGTATACTGAACATAGCATCAGCACCACGTTATTGTGTAAAATTGTTTATCTCACCTAAACTTCAGACCATAAAAATAAACAAATGAAAATACTACTAACAGCTTTCTATGTGATCACTTAATTGGCCGATTGTGCTTCAGATTTAGATGTCAACATTTTTACTAATTACCTTGGCAACAAAGACAGTTGCAGAAAGACAGTTGAAGTTTGCAAGTTGCAGATTTAAATTTATTGAACAGTAAGGAGCTCATAATAGCTGTAAATTATTCACTATGAATAAACAAAGTTCAAAATCTTCGGAACACTTTCAAATTTCTGGATCATGTCTTGTGAATGTGAGTGCTAGGAAAATGCAGGTTCTTGTCTCTTTATAGCATTAATTTTCATTGTCCTTTGATGATGGTACATTTAATCATTTTGCATCAGGCAAATTTTACTATGATGGTGGACTTCAGAAATTTGTTCATCATCAAAAAAAAAATTAACTCATAGGTACTGATCTTTTGTGTAGTTATTATTTTTCCAGGATTACTGTAAATAAAGAAGAACTCCCAAGAGAGCTGTCTCATCAGCTTTTATTCTCACTCTTGCCAAAGACAGGTGAGATAAATCCTTCCTTTTTAATCCTCAACTCCCAAAATTGGACTGTTAATTCTCCCCTCTAGCTACTACACATTTTTTTTGTAAACAAGTTACAAGAATTTGGCTTCAGATCAAGATTACAACTTCTAACTGATAAATATGAGTGTTCTGATTACCTGTTTGCTGGATAATGTACAGATATTATTATTAGATAGAGAATAAGTGCCCTAAATTAATTTAACTTCAGAGAAGGTAACATAAAAAAATGCATGTAAGTGCAAGTTAGGCACTCTTGCAACACACCACAATACAAAACATAACAAAAGCAACTTGAGAACTTGCTTTGGCAGCTAATTGTGGTGCTTGTTGCCAAATACAATGCAGGAATATCGAAATATAACACATCTGAGGGACAAGTTGGTAGAACTCAGTGCAATCACTTACAGCATGACCTAGTCCCTTTGATAAAGTGCTTATTCAATCATCTGCCATAAAAGCATACTTACGTCTTGTAGCCTAGACATCACAGGAAGCCTTCGCAGTACCTTTAATTTTAAGCCCTCAAACTAAGACACAACCATAATCTGCTGAAAAAAGCAAATGAAAATGTTTCAAAATACATGTAAGCAATTGTCGTAATAGCATACATTGTGTGTACAAGTGAAATGCAAGTACTGCACACTCGATTTACAATACGGCGTCTAGATAAACCGAATGGATGGCACGCACAAGTCAGCTAGAAGGTAGTCATGGTTATTACATCAAAATTTGGGTAAAATTTCTGCACAGCCCCATACTATTGTAAAACAAATCTGTTTTCCCAATGGCAATGTATTGTTTTTGTTTTCTCTATTCAAGAACTGAATGCATAATGTAGTATGGGGCTGTGAGGAAATTTTACCAAAATTTGTTGTAGCTCTGGAGTTAGAAGACTAACCCATCGAGGTAAAATTTCCACACAGCCCCATGCTACATTATGCATTCAGTTCTTGAATAGAGAAAAAAAAAACAATACATTGCCATTGGGAAAACAGATTTGTTTTACAATAGTATGGGGCTGTGCGGAAATGTTACCGCTACTATGGGTAAATGATTCTCGAATTCCTTCCTTCCTTTATGATCGTCGAAGTCCTCTCTAATTCAAGGCGTATTTCAAAATCAATTGGCATCACGAAAAAACTGATTACGATATATGTTGCTACCTTTGATTAAGACATCGGAAATGTATAATAATCAGTGTCGTAACTACATCATAACTTCATTTCAGTAGGCACACGTAGGAAAAAAAATGGTGTGAAATAACTGATAAAGATCTTTGCTGCACATTTACTTCTATGAGCAGCTCAATGTGAAAGCACATGGAATGGTGGTGTTGATATTAATCTTCAATTCACAATATGTAAGACCCCCCTCCAGAAGATTCTTGACCAATTTCCTATTGCTCAAACTTTAGCAGTCAAAATCTCAGAAAAGCGATTTAGTACGTTCCAGAAGTTGAAATGGAATCCTGGTTTTCTGAGTTAGTATGGTGAAAAGGTTAAAGCCCACGGGGGCCAAGAAGTCAAGGAACACTTTGAAAAAAAGAAAACTGCAAGAGAAAGTTTACTCAGACAAACACAGTGGAAAAGAGCTTCCAGCCCTCAACAATGGTGACAAGGTTGCAATTTGCAACATGGAAGCAAATGGGTGCTACAGTAATCAGTAAGCATCACCCTCCCAAATCATCCATCCATCAGAAGTACAGAAGTATCAGAGAAATCACAGACACCTAAATGAATGCCGAACTCCAGAGTCTACCCCTAAAGCCAAAGAGTCATAGCAACTCATACTACTCTAGCATGTCCAGCAAATCTCTTCTGCAGAATCACCCCATCAAAAAGTGCAGAAACTGGCCATGCATACTCATTCCAAACAACTAGTCAAGGTGCCTGCTTACCTTAAGGACTATGAACTTTAGGTCACCACTCAAACTATGGACAGTGGTGTTTATATTTTTTAACTGAACATTAAAAACATTCCATGTCAAAACAGGTTCAGGTTTTTCTTACAAAAAAAAAAGGGAAAAAGAGGTAGACGTCATGTATGCTCTATATGATGCTATGCGTGACATAATGTTATATTCGAGAGGGATGATGGGTTATTAAAACACAAGGTTCATGTCCTTTGAAGGTAGTACATAACTCCTGCAAGTACTTGCTTTGGTAGCTAATTGCAGTGCTTGTTGCCAAATACAATGCAGGAATACTGAAACTTAACACATCTGTGGGACAAGTTGGTAGAACTCAGTGCAATTACTTTCAGCATGACCTAGTCCATTTGATAAAGTGCTTATTCAATCATCTGCATAAAGCATGCCTACCTCTTGTAGCCTAGACATCACAGGAAGCCTTTGCAGTACCTTTAATTTTGAGCCCTTAAACTCAAACACAACCGTAATCTGCTGAAAAAAGCAAACGCAAAAAATACATGTAAGAGATCTTCTAAGTAGCATGCATTGTGTGTACAGGTAAAATGCAAGTACTGCACACTCGATTTGCAATACGGCGTTCTGATAAACTGTATGGAAGGTACGCACAAGTCAGCTGGAAGCTAGTAGTCATGGTTATTACGTCAAAATTTGTTGTAGCTCTGGAGTTCGAAGACTAATCCATCGGCCTTATTCAGGATCTATCACAAATATAATGGAAAACACAAGCAAACCATGCGGAGTATCAAACTGTAGCTACTACGGGTAAATAATTCTCGAATTCCTTCCTTCCTTTATGATCGTCAAATTCCTCTCTAATTCAAGAAGTATTTCAAAATCAATCGGCATTACGAAAAAACTGATCTCGTTCTACGTTGCTATCTTTGATTATCGCACGATTCTTTCGACTTCCGAAAAGTATAATAATTAGTGTAGTAAATACATCATAACTTAATTTCAGTAAGCACGCTACATTCCGCAATACAGCTTACCTTCGATTTGAAAAGATGAAAAGGACGTTCCGGTCACAAATGGAACAACCGTTATGAACATAAGGAGACTACAAAATGGTTGTACTTGAAAAACACTGTTTATCCCATTTTTGACCAGAAACTTGATGTATGACGAAGGAGTCGAGCTCTACATAGCGCGTGGAGTTGAAGTGCAATGCAATTTAGGTGGGGAGGGGTGGGGGGGGCTCCCCTATTTCCAAATATGGAAGTTGTAAATGAGTTCAATGCAGTTTCGAAAGCAGGCTACGGTAGCTATGGTAATTCTGTCACGCTACACCTGTGATAGAAATTCACTGACACAAAAGTTCTGCATACAGGCGCACAAATTCTCGTCTGCGACCAAATCACTTTCCAGGAGACATCAGATTTCATTATTTCAGCCTTGCAGTGTGTTCATAATGAATGTAAAGGACGAGTTTCGGCATAATCATGAGCACAGACAATTTGACCACGGAGATTCCATCGTCGTCCCGAGCGCCTTTGGGTTCTGTAACCATGGAAGACAGCAGCCATGGTTTCAATGAAAGTAGGTCTGTCATGACCAAAGACAACCTTAAATTACTTGATTTAAGCACTGCTGACAACTTTTGTGAAAATCGAGGAAGGGAAAGTGAGTATGCGGCATCTTTGGCCGACGAGTGTGAAGAAAGCTTGGAACAGACAAGAAGCATGATACGGGCTCGAACAAACCATGTTCGTAAGCAAACAGTAAACAATTCTATCAAGAAGAAACCTCAAAGGAAACGCCGTGTAACGGCCAATTTAGCTGCAACAAAGTACGATGTCGGTAAGTCAAAATTACAATTTAGTTTGGGTTCAGTGGTACATGTACGTGGTGATACTTCCAAGAGGAAGATTGATGACATTTGTTCTTCGTGTACGTGGAAGATCACCTAAGTTACAAGTGGAAGATATGTTTGTGCAGTTGTATCGCATCGTTACACATATATTTTGAGGTTTAAAGTACGACCAATAGATAACTTACTTTGTTTTCGTGCTTCGTTTCGCTCTCGTTAATTATTGGAACTAACAACGGTAACGTTGATCTTTTGATGCAAAATAATCGTCACCATTGTTTCTTTGAATCTGTGGTTTAAAGTTGTCGGCATGGTTTCAAAAGAGCTTAATTACTTCTTTGTCCTTAGACTGTGAGGCGCACTCAGGAAGTATTTTTGAGGCGTATTGATCAGACGCACATTTCTTCTACCAAGACTAATACAAAATTTTTAACGCTTAAAAATATTCAGCGTTATGTTGCCAATCATGCATGTTTACATTGTAGTCACGCGTCCACGGACTTAATGTTGATAATCAACACTTTTGGTGTAGGGTGTTACTATCCACAATGGACCGTTGAAGAGTCGACTTAGTTATAACTAAGGCAATAAAAATAAGCTTGCAGACACAAACTAGCCTGAAGGATCACAAACTTATCGGCTTCATTTGATTTAGATCTGTATGCACGTGCATTTGGAAAAATTAATTTCTTATTTGTTAAAATAAATGTATTCTTTTCTTCACATGTTTGTGAACATGTACATGTATGTGTTAATGTAATCTCTCTTACTGGAGCCCTCTCCCTCCAACCCCAGGTCTTGAAAGCCCTTCTAAGTAAAGTTCCCTCCTTGAGAAGGACAATTTTACAACAGCAAAATCACTTAAAGAGCACTTTTCCAATCAGTGTAATCACAACCAAAGTAATCCCAATAGCTAGTCATAAAAAAAAGAACATATCACTTAGGACCACCAAGAACTGACAACACAACAAGAAGATGGTGACTAAAGCCCAACAAAATACAGTTGATTTATATCCTATTCACACTAGTAAAACATGTTAAGTTAAACAAGAGGTTTATAATCAAATAAAAATCAGATACAGAGAACTGAAAAACTTAATTTTCTATGGGATCCATCTAATCACCAACTTTTAATTTCAATGCACTAAATTTTTAAGTTAACTAACATCTGTTTAAGCAGCTTCTATGAAGAAAAGAATCTAAACTCTGTTTAAAAAAAACACCCATGAAAAAGCTTTTAAGCATTATTGGAATGACATTTAATGGGATATTAGTTGGGACTGAATTAGTTTTACTACTGATTGGGGGAGAGGATGATGCAAATTTTCTGAAAAAGTATTTGAGTGAATCAAAAGCAAAGTGAGATCATAACTCATATGAATATGGATTCAGCTTCTGATACTTTTCAAGGAATTACTGTATATCTGAAATTTGGAATTATTTCATAACAATGTTTTTTCATTATAAAAATTCTCCCTTGCAGTTGGAAAAGTTTGTCTTCAATGTGGAATGTATATTGCAAGGGATGATGACTCAAACAGGTGAGTTAGCAGTGATAGGAAAACTTTATACATGTAAATTATTTTTCTGAAAAAGTAACCTGATGGAGGATGTAGTGTTACATGTACAAATAAAATGTCAGTCACTGATTATTTTTTACACCCATCTATCTTAAAAGCCATAGTTTTCAATCAATTTTATAAATGTGATTTTTCTGTCTTCAACAATGACTTTCTTTACATGCAGTTTCCTCATTTGGAGTGATTCATCAGTGCCAGTTGAAAAAATCATAGAACTAAAATCATTTCAGGTATGATAAATTTTTGTTACTAATTAAGTTGTTTAAGCAGACCATATAAGATGTGATATTGTGGGAATCTAGACAAATCAGTGTACAGAATATCTTCATGCAAAGAAATGAACACTCACATAGCCTGTATCTTATATACATGTGCATGTTCACAAATTTATTCAATACTTCTTTTATAATAATGAATAATTTAATTCTTACTGTTTTGTCTCCACTCTAAAGAAAATCAACCATTTTCCAAGTATGGGTGAGATTTGTAGGAAGGATAACCTAGCTCGGAATATGGCAAAGTAAGTGTTTTATCAGTTTATTTTGGTGTGAATTTTCATGTAATACTTATGTAATGTACAACAATACTAAATATTTTTATAGCTTGTAAATTGAAATTGAATTAAGTTAATTACTAGTGAATTATACACACGCTGTAATATTTTATGATTTGCATTGTTTTAAATTATTGTATCTCATGAGATCTCAATATTTGTGCAATGTATTTTTACCTTAGTTTCTTTCATTGAGAGTAAGTACAGATAATTGGTTAATGGTAATTAATTAATAGTTACTGCAGAAGAATTTACAGGAAATGACAGCAGAGTATTCACTTTTAAATATAAATAGCTTGGCCCATCAACATTTGGTGGGGGAATTCTGCATAATTTGCAGATAATTCTCTGACCTTAGGATAACCTAGGGAACGTCAAATGCTTTGTTGAATAGCAGCCAGGGGAAGTTTATTTTTTTCTTGTTTTCAAGCATTGATTAAACCCCTGTTAGACAATTCCTAGCTATGGTGCTCATGTTTTTAGGTTTCCAAGTATAATATTAAATAATTACTTGCATGTTACAATAATAATTGTATAATCTTAACATTCTATCTTGAAATTTCAGAATGCAACGAGCTCACCCAGAGGAATACAGTTTTGTTCCTCAAACTTGGGTTCTCCCTGCCGAGTATCCTTTATCAACTTATCTATTGTCAGAGGATTTATGCAATTTGATATTTTATATACATGTAGCTGTGGTGACTGCATAATCAGCATTAGACTGTACTCCACTGTGAATTGAGTAGCAAGTATTGATAGAAACTTTGGAATCAATGCTCGTGATCCAAGCTAACAGTAAATTGTATCTCCAGAGACTACTAGCCAGGGATTGTGGTTGATGTAGTACTGAAGTAGTGGTAATTATAATCATAATAGTAGTGATCGATAGAAGACTTTTATGAGGAGGGTCAAATTTGACAGTAATTAAACTGATTAACTCAAGGCCCTTGGAATAAATGGAAGTCAAAATTAAACAGTTTTATGGTAATTTTATTAAAAATTGAAATAATTAATGTATGATATTATAAAACTACGAACATCAAGGAATGTAAAACCTCTAATGATAGAAATACTGTGGTTTCATTTACATGTTTGAAATATGACATAAATGTAATAGTAGTATAATAACTGTATAGTTTGATGCAGGTACATACTCTCTACAGATCACAACTGTTACAGTATGTGTATTTGTACAGGTTGACTATTAGATGGTATAATTAAAAAATAGTGATAATAGCAATTAGTAAGAGGGATCAAAAGAAAAGCACCATTATTTTTTTCCTTATATGACCACATCAGTGTAATTATGTTCAAATGAAGCACTTTCCTTAGCTTACTGCCCATTCTCACTGTATCAGATATGCCGCATTTCAAGGCTATTGTAGAGAACTGAAAAAAAGAAAGAAACACAAAACTTTCATTGTCAAACCAGCCAATGGAGCTATGGGAAATGGGTAAGTTGGACAAAAAATTTAAAATTTAAAATTTTTACCATCCTTTTTAATATATTCATAATTAATCAAATCTAAATGTTTCAGTTTTTCCTCAACTTGCCAACATACAGTGCTCAAAAATATCAATAAAAGTCACCAGGACAGGTTGTAATTACAGCTAGTTTAAGATTAAACCCTGGGTTATATAGTGTGAAATCTTATTTAAGATCTGAAAGCTAGCTTCAAAAGAAAATTTGTTATTACAGTAATTCTCTCTGCTGCAATTTGATGATTGAATGCTCTAAAAAGAATATAGAAAATTATGAGGGAAAAAAGCTCAACTTGATACAATTGAACAAGGGAATAAAAAAACTCAAATTAAAATTTAACCCTAGGCTGGCTGGGTTAGCGTTAATCAGCCTTGAAACAACTGGGCCCTATGCTCTAACTTGTTAATAGAACAAGAGAGATGGCAAGTTTTGAGCTCAGTAAAGAAGTAGGGAAAGATGTTTTTTTGTCTTGTCATGAGCATGAGACAAAGAAAAACTTCCGAGTCTCAAAAATTCTAAGTCACTCATTGGGACTCAGAATTTTTTCTTTGTCCCATGCATGAGACAAGACAAAAAAAACATCCCACTCTACTTATAGTCTTGAGCCAATTTGTCATTCCAAGGTTGTTGTGCTGTCCTGAAATATATTTCAGTCAATCAGGGGCAGGTGAAGCCTTCTATAACATGTACAGATTCGTAAACCTTCCTTTTGCTTCAATCTAAGTGAAAAATTGAATATTTCATTACGACATATAACTATGTTACTAGTTTTTCTTTTGGTACCTTAATGATGAATCTGATGATTAACACATACAGCTGTGTCCTAATTTTAGGATATCTCTAGTATGATATGGAGATAGATTTCCATCTCATGAGCAGATTGTGGTCCAGGAATATCTTGACAAAGTAAGGATGTTTACAAACATTATTCATTTACTGTTATGATAGTACAGTGAAACCTCAGTTAAGCAGACACCCTCAGGACCTTCCCAAGTGTCTGCTTGATAGAGGGTGTACCCTTAATAGGGGTTTGTAAAAAATGTGCAATGTTTGTTAATGATTAACGTTCAACAGTTACTCTGTAATAAAGTTCCATGTCCTTAATGTAGCTATCCAGAGTTTAAGAACATTACCTTTCATTACCAACTTTGATTTGTTGGTATATCTTTCTATTAGAAAGTTTATTGACAGCTACATCATCATGAGGATTGATTACATTAAATTGATTTTTTCAAGGATGTAATCCCTTACACTACATTGTCAGTTCAGTGTGGTGTCTGCCTAATTGAGGTTTTTAACAATAGGCAGACAATTTATTTTAGTGTCTGCATCGGCTTAATGGAGGTGACTGCTGAAATGGGGCTCGTTACAAAGGGAAATATAAGACATTAATTAACTTTGGAACCTGACTCAGGGTCTGCTTAATAGAAAGCTTTAATTGGGGGTCTGCTTAATAGAGGTTTTACTGTAATTGCAATTACTGGATCCAGTTGTTTGAAGGCTGATCAGCATTGACCCAAGGTTAAATTTCAATTAGGGTTTTTAATTCTTTTGTTCAAGAGTTTTTTTCACGATAATTTTTAGAGCATCCAATAATAAAATTTTTGAGAAAAAGAATTTTTTAGAATTTTTTTTTAAAGAGTAAGCTTTTAAATCTGGAATTATATTTCACACTTACTTTGGGTTATCTTAACCAAGCTTTGAATAACCCACCCTTGTTGCATTAAGTAAATTGGACACTTTAATGAATTGCACATGTATGGTACGCATTTGAGGACAAAGAGTAGCAGGGACGAAGCATTTGATTTTGTTCATGAAAGTTTTTGTTACTTTTGTACTAATGAATTAATTCATTTTGCATTTATAGCCTTTTCTCCTCAAGGGATTTAAGTTTGATCTTAGAGTATATTTTTTGGTTACATCGTGTGATCAACAGAGGATATTTTTGTATCATGATGGACTTGTAAGTAATTAGTTTATGTTATCATTGAACACTGTTGTAGCACTGCCATAAACATAATTCATGAAAAAGGAAAAGCTTTACATTCCAAACACACCTTCCTTTCTTTGTTGTATAAATACCTAACTGCTGTACTGTAAATGTAACGATAAATGTGCCTGAAACCTCTTTCTTTTCCACATGACTCTTCTATGATCCTATTTTTTCTAGGTAGCTTGTATTCTAACTGAACCCCAGGAACAGAATGTTTTAAAATAAAATAACTATTTTTTTTTATAAACCTAGAATTTCCTCAATGTGATTATATTTGTAGGTTTGCATGGGAACTGAAGTGTATGAAAGCCCTTCAGATGAAAACCTGGTAAGAATGTTTTTTTAATACCAGTGAAAATCACCCATAGTCATCTTTTTATATGGGAAGGTTACCTTTGGATTAGTTATTAGTGGACTAAATCCAAATATCTTAATGTATATGTGTACATGTATCCTGCATAAAATATCTCAGTTACAGCGCAATTGACTTACAGTATTTCCTTGAATAATTAAGTGCCCAGGTACTTTTTTCAAATTTCAGCTCAAAGGAGGGGTGCTCATTGGAAGGGAGGTGCTTAATCAAGGGGGGTGCTCATTAACAAACCCTTAACCTTTACTGATTCAGCAGTAGTTGAAGCTTAAAGCTTCTCTTTCCCGACAAAAAGTGTCCGAGAAACTATATCCTTTGCAAAATCTTTTAAACAGGCACTCTTAGGTTGCTAAATGTCTTTCCTTCAAGATGTCTGCCTTCGATTTTTATTTTTAAGCCTTTAAAGCCAAGATATATAAGAACGTGAAGCAGAAAATAAATCTGCAAAAGCGGTGAAATAAGAATCGATATACTTTCATAAAGAAGTCGATGGAATGTTGTTTTGGCAACGGCCAAACTTAGAACTACTGTACTCTTTGTCAATATAAGCAGTGCGTCAGGATTCCGCGGTCTTTCGAATTGGCAGAAATCCTTTATTTGTCTCTATGGCATTATCTGGAGCTGTCAGAGCTACAGACGAAGGGCTCGAAACGTCAGCTTAGTTATCAACTCAGTTGATAAAACCAAATTACCTTGTTTAATACTTCCCCACTGACGCAGCACCACAGCCGGTTTCTTTAAAAACTTATCCCTTTTATTCATGACTCGATTGTCGTCGAAAGTAAAACCTTACTATCTCGGAGTGTCAACCTCGAGATATCCTGTGGCAAATACTAATATAAAGGGCTTCGAGTTTGCAGAAAGTTATGGGTTACTGATTTTGATTTGGCAAGATTCTGCTGTGATATAAGACACATTGTAGACCATTTTATCTACTTTAGCAAATTTCTGTAGCTCGTCGCTGTCCTCTTAACATAAAGAATCGTCCAGAGGTGAATCGAGGGCGGACGCTGAGCGTGGACGATGGACTCATTGCCTCTCTTGCTTCTGGTAGTCTTTGCATTAGGCTACTCAGGTAATGAACGTAAACCCTTAAACTCCCAAGGTGTAATTGTTAATTCTCCCCTGTAGCTGTTACACATTTCCTAATGAATTAGTTACGAGAGTTTGGTGTTAGATCAAGATAACAACTTCTATCTGATAAGTTTGAGTATTCTCATAACATGTGTGTTAGATAATTTATGGATATTATAGGGAGAAGTAGCATGTTAATCACGTTAAGGCCTCAAAAGGTTAAGTATCTGTTGAGTGTCAAATTTTATCATTTTTGAATTACAGCATTTTTAGAACAGATCTGCCCAAAGCCTAAAAGCAGGGATCGAAAGTACGTTCGAATCAGTACGAAAAAAAAGTACGAAAGTACGTTCAAGACCTTCAATAACAAGTACGTGTGGGCTTACCCCACACATAAAGGTGATACGTCATACCTGCGTACGCGCTGTTGCGGTGTAAAAGATGCCGTTGGACGAAAAGACATAACCCTACCTGGAACAAAAACAATATTCATTGTTCACTGCCTTAGAGCCAACAATGAAAATGTATTCAGGACTGAGATCCTCTCCAGCTCCAAAAATCCATCTTGCTATTACTTCGATGCAGATCCAGTTTACTCTCAGTACGGTGTGTACGCGAACAAGCTGCGAGAGTCAGTGCCAAAGACCGGTACAGATTCAATTTTATCATATCTCGCAAGAGGGGCCCTGTGATTGGCATCCGAACTCAAGGAAAAGCAGGTGAAAGGTATGAAAGTATGAGGAGTAACTGGTTGAAGTTTCATGATGGCGGCCGTGGAAGTGTTACGGGATATAAGAACCTTTATACTAGAAACTTCCCAAGCATGGAGGACACATTCACATTAGAAGCAGGTATTTGAGCAAATTTTTAACGCAAGATGATACGGGAACCTTCACACCAACACAAAAAGACAATGACAAAAGACAATGACTTGTTGAACTCAGTCGAGAAATAAGGGGAGATTGACTTTTACTTTATTTGGGGGGGTGGGGGAGTTACGGGCGTTGATCAAAGAAACTGTCCGAATCCTTAGAAGGAATGGAACCCAGACCTTCAGATTTATGCTCCCATGCTTTACCACTGAGCTACAGAGAACTAGATGTTGATCCAGAGCATTCCTCACCTAAATTTGTGACAAGCATCCCACATACAGTATCCCACATACAGTATCCCACAAACAGTATCTGTATTTATTTGCGGGTGGGGGGTGACACTGACTCGAACGAAAAGCACTTTGGTATTGTGTATTTTAACAAAACCAGGCGAATGGATACTGTACTTTGAAAATCTTACTGGTATAAATTATGATTTTTACCCTTTTTAGTACCCAGCGGATGCGTGACTCCTGGTGAGTATGTATTACAGATGTCAGTTATGGCCGCACCATGGCATACCAGTCAGGAGGACTGTGAGAGTAAACCAGATAGATACTTTTGGTCGGATGGGTGGGATACACGAAGGCGCAATATGATGACAGCCATATGCTACTACAGCAAAGGTAGGAAAATTATCATCTAGGGGCCATCTCTATAAAGGAGAAAAATTAGATGGGCTTGAAAACTTCATCTTTAAGACTTGGTAAAATTTACCCTCCTATATAAGTTGAACGTCACGCAGCTATAACCATCATCATTAGCGAAGCTCCTTTTGAGTTGTTAGCATCGAAAGCCGAATGCCGCTGTGCTTTGCTCAAACACTGAAAGCTCATTCCAGAGCTCTGAAGGCAGTTGATATTCTAAATTTGAAAAGTTCTCACAACAAACGTGTGCATGTCAGGTTGACCACGCAGCAACTGCTTTGCTCATTGTGTCATTTTTATTTGCTAGATTCGGTGTGTTATCAGTACAGGGGAGCCAAGATAAAGTACCTGCGCTTGTCAGCTAAACAATGTGAAGCTGAAAACCACTGCTACAATTACAAGAACAACAAATGTTACGATGTACTTTGATGATAATATAAGCTCTGTACTGTGCAAATAAATTTTCCCTGAAGTGATTATTTCTTTTCTTATTTAGCATCTCACAATGCGAACATGTATCTTTCGAGATAAAAAGAACAGCAGTATATCCCATTTTAGTGCTGATGCACAGCCAGCCCATTTTAGTGCTGATGCACTGCCAGCCCATTTTCTCGCATGATTAATCATGGAGTAATTTCTCTCGCATTTTTGACACACAGATCAGTCAGTCCAGTAATGAGAATGAAGATAGTTGTAACCTATTGCCTTGACTTAACTTTGTCGTCAGAGCTATCAAAAATTTCTTGAACGTGATTGGCTATCAGCAATACAATTGGAACACAAATGGAACAGTGTACCCATCATGCTTGTGACTGGACAGTTTGATAGGACAGTTTAAAGGTCATGCTTGTGTCACTGCACAATTCCTGCTACCTACGCGCTGTTACACAGACTTCTGGGTGCAGTTTCTCGAAAATGTTTAACTTTTGGGTACAGTTTCTGTGGAAAAAGTCAACTGTTATGTTTCCATCGATGAAAATGTTAAACGGATGAGTATTTTGGTTCTTTAATTTCTTCATGGGTTTGATTAATTGGAAACAACACTTTGTGTCGTCCCATTCTATTGGGACTCACACTCATGAGTATCAAATCTAAATCCCACTTTTAATCACACGTTTGATTTAAAACCGAATTGAACTCCGCACGGTCCAACTAACATAAATTCTCGCGGCTAGCAGTAAAGAAAGGTATGGTATTGGATAGAACCAATTCTTAGATCTTGGGACACTCGAGGTTTGCGAAATATTTGCGTTATTGTGGCCAAAGAATTCTTCGAGACAGTATAAAACAAATACATAACCTGAAAATAAAAAAAAGGGGAGAAAGAACGCTTTTTTTTTTTTAATTTTTTTTTATTAAGTAAAGTTGACTTAAACGTCTTCGATAGTGACACAGGTAGAAATAAAAACCCAAAATGGGTGACATCTGTCTCCAGCCTTAAGCATCGTGCAAGTGTCATTGCAACTTTCAGTTTAAAGAGTCTATTTGTCCGCCATGACGTTTCTCGTATAGTACATGAGCAGAGTAGCACCCATAATTTCGCAAGGCCAGGTGTACTCCCCCCCCACCCCCCCCCAAAAAATAAAAACAACTACAGACGTTGATAATGTAGTATTCCAGCCTTTCAGGAGTCCCTTAGCCTAAGCAGTAACACGCGCCGTTTATAGCGAGTCTTATCACATGCGGGGCAAAATTACTGAATGCTGATTGGCTGAGACACAGAGCATTTTTCTCATTCACAAGGGCACTTTTGGTAATAAAGAGGGATAATTACTTGATGCTGATTGCGACTATTTACAATTTGCGTTAACGATTGATTGCAATTTAACGGGATGAAGCCGCGTAACGTTGTAAAGCGTATTTTGGGAATAAAATGTTTATCGAATCTTTGGTTACGTTTGTTTTGACATTTGTGGCAGCATTGAAGGGCTTCATCGCGCGCCGACAGCGTGCGCGAATGCAGTTACCTCAAAAATTTGCCTTTTATGTGATAAACAAGTAAACGCAAGTGCCCTCGGGCGATTCAGGATTTATTTCACTTGTAGTTTCAAAGTTATCCCAAATTTGACCTCGTCGCATCGCGACTCGGGTAATTTTAGGAAAACCCCGAAAATACAAACGAAATTAATCTTGAATTGCCCTCGGACCCATGCGATTACATTAACTAACGGAAAAAGCGAAAACGAGAAAAGTTAAACTCTCAACCGTATTCTTTCATCTTTTTGTTTGCTTTAGCCAGAATATTTGCATAAGCTGCGAACAAGACAACATTCCCCCCCCGCCAGGGTATTGGGCCCCTGAAGGGGGGTGAGGGGGGGGACTACAGGGTTTTGGTGTAAATGGAAAAGTAGTTAACATCACAGTTCATCATCAATATCGGTCCCCCCCCCCCCAGTGTATTAGGCCCCTGAAGGGGGGTGGGGGAGGGGCTACAGAGTTTTGGTGTAAATGGAAAAGTAGTTAACATCACAGTTCATCATCAATATCGGTTGCTATTCTTGACATGTGCCTATTACTAAATGGTTGTTTGGGTCGGGAAATGGGCGGGATAGGCAAATCTTTGGAGCCAGTTAAAGAGAAACCAGTTAAAAATGAATAAATTTTAAAGAAACTTTAGTTCACGGAAAATTTGATACAGCGCATCTACCTTTAGGCTCATCTTACAAAACGTTCACAACAGTAAATAAAAAAAGATCACTAAAACTGTACCAGTAGCGTAATAAAACTACAATGTTCAGCAACCTCGGTTTCATTTTCATCCCGGTATTCTGGTATTTTCAACGCATCAGTTCTACAAGTTCGTTTCTAACCAATATCATCATATCACGCACTCCTCGCGTTAAAAGGCGCAAAGGGCCGTGTTTCTAATTCATGTTTGCGGACCGATGTTCTTCTGTCTTTTTTTGTCAGCTATAGATTAATGTATACTGCTGGTTCGAACCAAAAATTTGCCAACACAGATTGTGCAAAGAGTAAAACTAGCACGAACAAATGCTATTTTTAACACCTACTAAAAATGAACTCTTTCATGTAAAAGCAAATACACTTCACTAACAACACTGCTAAGCATAAGACGAAGAAAAGTATGTTAAGTGTTTGAATTCTTGTGTCCCGACCAAAAATTTTAGTAAACTTCTTACAGTCTCTACCGACAAATAAAATGAATTTTAACACGGTTGTTTCTCTTCAACTGTGTTCTTATCCTAATTTCTAGCTCAACGAAGTTCTATCCACGCATTCAATAGAAAGGGAAAAAATGGATGGGAGAGAGACTGGCTAAACATCTAGCGAATTCTGTCCTCACCGTACAAGTTAAATGCTACTCTTATCGTTGCTAAAGAACCGCTCTCTACCAAGCCCTCGCTTAAGTCGTTCGTCCAGCGACCTATTTCGCCCGCGTGATTGTTAACGGTAAGACTGAATGTAGTTAATGATCTGCTGTTCGCCAAACCATCACCCACACCGCTGGCCCAGCGTCCCTTGTCTTCAGCGTGATTGTTAACTGTGAGACTGAATGTAGTTAGTGATCTGCTCTTCGCCAAACCATCACCCACACCGCTGGCCCAGTCTCCCTTGATGTCTTCAGCGTAATTGTTTACTGTGAGACTGAATGTAGTTAGTGATCTGCTGTTCGCCAAACCATCACCCACACCGCTGGCCCAGTCTCCCGTGATGTCTTCAGCGTAATTGTTAACTGTGAGACTGAATGTAGTTAGTGATCTGCTCTTCGCCAAACCATCACCCACACCGCTGGCCCAGTCTCCCGTGATGTCTTCAGCGTAATTGTTAACTGTGAGACTGAATGTAGTTAGTGATCTGCTGTTCGCCAAACCATCACCCACACCGCTGGCCAAGTTTCCCGTGATTTCTTCATCGTAATTGTTAACTGTGAGACTGAATGAAGTTAGTGATCTGCTGTTCGCCAAACCAACACTCATACGGCTGGCCCAGCGTCCCATGTCTTTAGGGTGATTGTTAACTGTGAGACTGAATGTAGTTAGTGATCTGCTGTTCGCCAAACCATTACCCACACCGCTGGCCCAGCTTCCCTTGATGTCTTCATCGTAATTGTTTACTGTGAGACTGAATGTAGTTAGTGATCTGCTGTTCGCCAAACCATCACCCACACCGCTGGCCCAGTCTCCCGTGATGTCTTCAGCGTAATTGTTAACTGTGAGACTGAATGTGGTTAGTGATCTGCTGTTCGCCAAAACATCACCCACACCGCTGGCCCAGTTTCCCGTGATGTCTTCAACGTAATTGTTAACTGTGAGACTGAATGAAGTTAGTGATCTGCTGTTCGCCAAACCATCACTCATACGGCTGGCCCAGCGTCCCATGTCTTTAGTGTGATTGTTAACTGTGAGACTGAATGTAGTTAGTGATCTGCTCTTCGCCAAACCATCACCCACACCGCTGGCCCAGTCTCCCATGATGTCTTCAGCGTAATTGTTAACTGGTAGACTGAATGTAGTTAGTGATCTGCTGTTCGCCAAACCATCACCCACATCCTTTGCCCAGTCTTCCCTTCCCACAGCAGCGTGATGATTAACTGTGAGATTGAACGAGGATGTTGTCGCAGAGCTTAATAGTTTGATGACTTCAAGGTATGTGGCAGTCTTCCCATCAACTAAAAACGCGGCCGACGCTGACGAAAAATTGGCGAGAGTATAAACACCACTTAAAAAGTGATCCTCATCAAGACCATTCAAGTGCACTGAGACAGAATGCTTTTGACCCTCTTGAACTAATCTCTGAAGAGCAGTTCCTTCGTAGCTTCTGATTTCACCACTAAGGTTAATAATACTGTGTAAGGACAGTGAATTGTTAGTCAGAAAATAGTCTTCTAGACAATCCACGAGTACATTGCTTTGTTTACTTTGGACATTCAACTGCAAACCAGATAGTGGCGAACTTTCCTTGAAAAACTTTGTAAGGGCTTTTAAGCTGTGAACGCTCAGTTCACCACAGACGTTCACGGTTAATAACTTCTCTAGTGGGGCATCACCTAGAATAGGATAGGACAGGAAACCTGCTTCATATTTAATTTTCCCGCACACATTTGGATGAATAATAAGAGACTTCCATGACTTATTGGCTGCCTTTACGGTAGCAACAGCTGCTATCCACGCATCTGGGATATCTCCGTAAACCTTTAACTCTAAAGAGTGCAAAGTTCTATTTCGCAGAACACCTTTCTGCAGTGCTACGATTCCAGGGTTGCTAAGTCTTCCATAAACGACAAGACTGAGAGACTTTACCGCGGCTTCATCTGCAAGTCCTTCACTAACAGTCGACATTAAACAGTCATTCTGATCCCCATGAACAATAAGCACGAGAGAAATTAGCGATGATTTGAATAACGCTTTCACGGCTTGTGCAGCAGTGTTGTTCAGAACACCAAAGACTTCAAGCGAAAGACATTCCAATTGCGAGAGAGTCGATAACAAGGTACTAGCATTACTGGCGCACCTCTCAGTACTCACGTCAAACAGTTTTAGCGTGGCTGTTCTTAGTGACGTGCTTGACGAAAAACTCTCAGCGAACAGATCTGCATCATCAGGGGACATGTTCTCGATATTACCAATGACAAGCTCTGTGAGAGTTTGACTGCTTCCGAGAATTCCATGGAGATCGTTCACATCGTCTTTACTGAAAAACTGCACGTCCGACAGGCTCAGTTTAGTTAGCTGCACTGATGCCGCATCACCTTCGAGTATGGCGCCTTCGCACACATATCGTATAAGTTTCAAAAAAGGCCGCAGGAACCGATCCAACTTCAAAACGTTTGGTAATGGAATACGGGAGCAGGCAACTTTGCCTAAATCGTCTGCAGCACCACTCTCTTTTAAAAGCTCAAGTAAGAACTCACAGCCTGGGTCAAAGAAGTCCCATCGCAAGTCTTCTCTTAAAATCGTTACGATCTCTTTGAAAAACACCGTTCCTTCCCTGCCTAATATGCCAGCTAAAAATAAAAATACTTCTTTGTATGTACGTAACATACTTCCTTTGCGGAAAACAGAATGATCAGTAAGGTTAAGTTGTCTCCTTGACAACTGGTTCGCTAGGTAAAAGGCAGCTAAAAACTCTTGAAATGTTTTGTGAAGAAAATGACACTGATGTCTTGGTTCCTGACTTGGCTTTGAACTGGCTTCCATGAAAACAAGGCCCAATTTGATAGCTGGAAATCTTCTCACATGGGTCCTCGAATGTTCTAACTTGTCCAGTTCCTCTTCCGAAAACGAACGGCGGTCTTCTCGAAGACAATTCCACGCTAACTCCCCTAGCACAAGTAGAGGCTCTTTAAATTGATTCTCTAGGGCTTCGTCGGCATTCCGATGAACGTTCAAGCCATTTCGGGAGCAATATCGCCTCAACAAGCATCGAAAAATAATCTGATAAAGCTTAGTGCGATTAGATGGTAGTTCCCCTTCAAAGTCTTCAAAGACAACGCACAAGAGAAGTAGATTCAACGGATTGCTCCTTAGCACACTTAGGTGAGTATTTGTTTGAACAGTTTCAATGAGCCTCTCGCCTTTTGACAAATTTTGTGGATCAACGCTTTTAAAATGCTTTCTGATGTAATCTGTAGCGTCCTCTGAGGTGAACCCTTTAATCTGCAAAAGTGTATCAAAGTCATAGCGCCGCCGGACATCGATTCCTTTTTCTTCGCGTGAGGTGGCCAAAATAAAACAGCGCGAGAAAACTTTTCTTCTAAATAGCCTATCTACGACTTTTTCTGATGCTTCTGGTAACTCATCAAGACCATCCAGAATTAAAAGAATCTCGTCCTGATTCTTACCGTCTCTGATGTAATCCAAAAATTCTTCCTTACTGTTAATGTCATCATTCAGAAGTTGCTCATCGATGGCTTGTATTATGTCTTTAGTATCTTTGTGAATATCACAGCATTTCAGAAGAAACAACAACTGAAACATGGGGAAGTGAAACTCTACTGGTACTAATTTTTTGGCCCAATCACTTGCAATTTTAAGGCAAAACGTAGTCTTCCCAATCCCAGGGTTTCCTTCCACAAGTACCATTCTGGCGCCCTTTTCACCCTTCCTAGCAGGCTTGAAAATTTCATACATGTGAACCTCCTTCTCTGTTAGCTGAAAGTAAGCCTTCTTTCTCCATTTCATTTGCAACCTTGTGTAGACTTCATCAATAGGTAGTTGGATGTCGCTATCCCACAGCAGTGGTTTTACATTGGAGCGTCTGATGTATTCACCTTCAAGGTGTTCCAAAATTAGACAATGATCAGAACCTGCAAGTAAACAACATACTTCGTTCTTGAAGGCACATGTCTTTGAATAAACATTGACGTTAATCACTGAGATTAAAAAGGCAAGAACTGCGAATGACCCTTCAAAGATAACAGATGGCTTGTTATGTGAAGGCTTCATGCAGCTGTTCTTTAACAGCAAAAAAAAAAAAGGGCGGAAAGTTTTGAAAAAGCGCTGGATTTCTAACCAATGGCGTTGTAAGACTTAAAATGAAATTTACCTTTACGGCGCTGCACAGATTGAGTGGCAACAGAGGACAAACTTCGTTTAACCTTTTCCTTTGAAGCTTGCCTGGACTTGTTTACTACGGCATCTGGTAAAAAAAAAGTTTAATCACCAAGATTAAAATGGCAAGAGCAGCGAATGACTCCTTCAAAGATAACAAAAGGCTTGTTACATGCAGGCTTTATGAAGTTGTTCTTTAATGGCAAAAAAGGAAAGGGTGGAAAGTTTTTAAAAAGCGCTGGATTTCTAACCAATGGCGTTGTAGGACTTAAGATGAGATTTACCTTTAAGGCGCTTCTCAGATTGAGTGGCAACGGAGGACGAACGTCGTTTAACCTTTTCATTTGAAGCTTGCCTGGACTTCTTTAATACAGAATCTGTTTAAAAAAAAGTTTTATCACCAGGATTAAAATGGCAAGAGCAGCTAATGACTCCTTCAAAGATAACAGAAGGCTTGTTATGTGCAGGCTTCATGCAGCTGTTCTTTAATAGCAAAAGAAAGGGTGGAAAGTTTTGAAAAAGCGCTGGATTTCCAACCAATGGCGTTGTAAGACTTAAGATGAAATTTACCATTAAGGCCCTTCACAGACTGAGTGGTAACGGAAGACGAACTTTGTTTAACCTCTTTATTTGAAGATTGCCTGGACTTGTTTACTACGGCATCTGGTAAAAAAAAAGTTTAATCACCGAGATTAAAATGGCAAGAGCAGCGAATGGCTCCTTCAAAGATAACAGAAGGCTTGTTCACATAGCTGTTCTTTAATAGCAAAAAAAAGAAAAAAAGGGTGAAAGGTTTTAAAAAGCACTGGATTGTAGGACTTACGATGAAATTTACCTCTAGGGCGCTTCACAGACTGAGATACAACAGAGGACGAACTTCGTGTAACCTTTTCATTTGAAACTTGCCTGGACTTCTTTACTACGGCATCTGGTAAAAAGAGTTTAACCGCACTTAAAACTCTACAATTAAAAAACATAGTTAATTACCATTACCTACAGTATTAACAATCGAGTAACATTATTTTCTGCTTGTCTTATGAGGAAGTTGGTTCATCATCTCTTAATGTCACTCAATGACAAATGATTTCACTGACATTACACACTTTTCTGATTACTCACAATGCGGTGATGAATTATGAAATGAATGGAAAACCAACAACTTGCCTCACTATATAATTTGCATGCACCAGCCTGCAGAAGTTTGCATCACAGATAAACCAAAACAGTCAGCTCTGCAGGCTTTTATGAAATGGTAATTCGTACAGACATGTGTGGCCTGTAGCTGTATAGGACTAAAATACAGTTGTAGAATGCACTCGGTTATAACATTTGAAATATCTTGTTAGCAAAATTCACGGATAGGCCAATTTTTAAATGTGTTATGTTCTAAGCCTTACCTTGCAAGGGCTGAAGGCTGACATAGTGTACTTCATGGACATGTCCCAGTACAAGATACTTGCTTTGGTCAAATGAACAATCTGGGCTGATAATTACCTCACTGTGGCCTGGAAGACTACTAATCACATGAATGGCTATTTTATAACAGTTTGCTGCCGCCCACAGAATCACATGATCACCCCAAGTGCCATCTTGTTCCATGTCTGTTAAGTAACCATTCCATGTTGTGTGTCTATCAACAAAGTGAAACAGATCTGTTCCATCCACCTTTAAAAGAAAGTCCAACAAGATAACATGTAATATTAATAGTAATAGAGCAACTAGCCTAGTAATGACTCAATATTATAATATTTTCATATAATAAATATTAACTTCAAAAGTGTTCAAAGACAAACACAAGACTCTTTAGTTGCTAGGCTCAGTAGTCCTTAATAGTACTCCCTGTGTATAATGTTATATAGAGTAATTTTTACAATGACCAAATCCAATCTTTAAATAATAGCAAAAAAGGATAAATTTGAATGAATGATTATAAACAAGTTCACTTGTCAGCATTACACTTCCCACAGTTGTTCTATAATAAGTTAAAATAAGAAAAACAAGAAAGAAAGACATTGTAATGATACAAAGACAAGTTGTCCTTTTTAATCATGTCAACTTCAACTTCATGTATTACACACACTGATTTTTTTTTCCTGATCAAAGCCTTGAAAATTTCCCAATAATAGTTCCTAACATTTAACTTAAATGTGGAGCACATGATACATTTGCAATATCTGTCCTAGAAATCATATGTACTTTACCAAATACTCACCAGTTTTGGGTGCTCTCTTAGATACTGAACTAAGGACTGCCTTAATTCAGAATGATGGATCTTTACTCTTTTGACAACCTCCAGTTGCTCTGACAAGGCATAAAACATACAATTTCCTGACCCTGGGTTGTTAGAAATTCTATAGCCCTTTCTCTTAAAGTCTGAGAGTGGGTCTGTATTGCTGCTGATCTTACAACTACTGGCATTCTGTTGCCACCGTTGAAGACTACGGATGACTTGTTCACTCCCACCTAAAAGAAAATCAACTTAATGATTAGTACTTTATTCTTATACAGTCATGTACATGACAGGTGGCTGACAAAATCATGGCATATGGAGTAAGAAGAAACATAACAATTATGTTATAATTTACCATTTTTAACTATTTTTTGATTCAGGTCTTTAAATAATTTATGGTAACCATAGGTCCAAGTTGACACAAGGCTGATTTAACTTTTACCAGTATACCCGGTTTATCAATTATTAGACAAGTTAAGGCTGTAACATTTAAATGTAAGTAAAATTTACCAAAGACAAGGTTCCTCATCTTTATCACAAGACTCTTACAAGGCTCCTCCCAGCTATACTTCTTCAAGTACTTTTCACGCAGAAAACTTGACTCTAAAAGTCGCACTTCTCTCTCTTCCTGACGAATACGCTTGATTTCTCTAGCCCAGTCTTTAGGATCTTCAGAGTCTACCACACTCTGTGAGCCAAAAGGCACTTTCTTCAGAGCTTCTCCAAGTCCTGAATTACCACTGACAAGTACAGGCAGACCAGCAGATAATGCTTCCAGAGCTGTTGTTCCAAAACCTTCTGTCCTGGATGGCATTATTGCAAGATCCACTTCAGAGAATAAATCAGCCAGTACTTTTCTGCTATCATCAAAGCTGCGAACAATAAGCTGATTATGACTGATGCCATGGTGGAGCAACTTTTCTGCTACAATATCTCCTTTTCCTCCAGCTGGGCAGACAAACTTGAGTTTGTAGGATTCATCTTTCAACTCAGCAATTGCTTTGGCAGCTATATCGTACCCTTTGACATTGAAATCTTCACAGCTGTCACCACTTCCAATAACAAGAATACAGAATTTTCTTCTTTCTTCAGTGGCTTGCCTTACTTCCAAAAATTCAGAGAAAATGCTGGGAGTAAGGTCAAAAACCTTTTCCTCTTGTTTAACTGAACAAAGATAACGCTTGTAAGTTTCTGCCAGCTTGGGTCCGATTGTGATAACTTGATCAGCCATTTTACAGAGTTGGATTTCTGTTTTTTGTCTTTTTTCTCCTTCTGAAATGTTTTTGTACATTCCATCTTCTTCAGGAGCAGAGTGAACAACTTGAATCCATTTGCAATGACTGTAATTTGGATTTCTCTTGATGAATGGAACTAGTCGGCCAAGTTGAACTCCATGACTAATGACACAGTCCATTGTATGGTTTATTGGAGGAGATGCCAGCCAAAGAACTGGCTCTACACCAGGAGCTTTATCTGCTTCAATGAGCTTCACATTGTGACTTTCAGCATTGCTCCTGTCCTCTCTGCTGCAATTTGGAAGCAAGATACTAACATCCACATTGGGGTGTTTAGCTAACTGGATGGCCAGCTCCCGGTTGATAGTTGACAAGTCCCCATCAGTTGATGATCTCCACTCACTACTTAGCAAAGTGACTTTCAGTGTCCTACTCTCCTGGTCTTCCTGTGACATAGAGGCTACACTAGGAAAGGTGGAATCCTACAACAACAAAACAAGAATGGCATTGACAAATTAAGCTGTAAAACAATAATAAATCACAATAGTGGCTGTCCACTCAATATGTTGAGTTTTATCCTGTGCCAAGAAGTCAGATACATATAGACTGAGACAAATTTAAACCAGGAAAATGTTAAGTTGCTTTAGAGATCTACACTATCACTGTCACTGATAACAACCATTACAGTTACAAGGAAGGTGAAAATTATCCTTAAAGAGTCTTACTCTTCAACTCATTTTGAAAGTGGTACATGACTAATTTCATTGCCAACATTTAGGTGAAAAAATAAGGGGGGAAATGAATGTTTTTGTCAAAATCAAAGGTTGGTATTTGTAATAGATTTAAATTCCTCTTATTACCTTTTGTAGTCTTGACATCACAGGAAGCTTTTAATTTTGAAAAATTATGCTGGAAAAAAAACAATACAAAATGTGAGTTCACTGAGTCTATTTAAGCTTTCTACTTCCTCTTAGAGTGTTGTTGAGACCACTTAAGGCAATACCAGAGGCTAACTTGACCTTTTTGAGAAACCTTCATTTTCTTTTATATTTAAGATCATTGTTTAAGTTGTCTATTTGCAAAATGTGACGGTTGGAAAACAGCCCCTTTTCGAAATGAGAAGTTTTGTTTCCAAGGACAAATCTTGCAGTAAATAGAGATAAGATCCTGATTTAATGGTGTCTGATGTTCACAGAGTATTTCCTTCAGAGGACATTTCTGACATATTCATTTCCTAAGTAACAATGTGATATTGAAAAACAAAGTGCTATCTTATCATGGATTGAACTCAGGAAAGATCAAGCTCTACGGTGGCTGACTACTTACACTTTTAAGGCAACAAAAACACAAAAATTTTTTTTTCAGCCTTTTATTCTAAGAATTTTGATGATATTTCCAATTTTTGGAATGCACCACAACCATAAAGCAAGCCAATAACCACACACTTTATTTTGTCACACCATGTTAGATTAAAAGTTGTTACTACCAAATTCCCACACCATGTCATATTTTTGTGGTTCCTGGTGTTAGATTGAAAATTGTTATTTCCCACACCATGTCATATTTTTGTGGTTCCTGGTGGTGCACTTTTCTTCTTTTTACTTCCCAGCCTAGAGACATCAATTCCTTCACTACAACCTAGTCTACTTTTGAGTTGCTTTTCTATTTCTTGCTAATGCACAGGGCGCAAGGGTTCCAAGATTGGCTCAATACAGCAGGATAGGTGTTGTTGCTACAGATAGCACAAATGTATATAGTCTCATGTTCTGATTGGTTATGCAGGAAACATGGCAAGATGAAGATGGTAGTAATGACCTTCTATATTGCACTATTTTGCATTCAACTGCTGCAGACATATATCACCGGCTTACACAAGATGGTGACCAAAAAAAGGAAAAACATGGGTTCTCAGACATGTACATGTATTGCCACTTTTTGCAAATTAATTGCCACTGCAATGGTATTATCGCAAGAGGGTTTATAATTTTGATCTGAATCTCTGCAAACTAAAACTTTATATGAAAAGAAATGTTTATCGCACAGTATGCCACAGACTGCCAAAAATTTTCCCAACGAGAAAGTATAAGACTGCAAAATTGTCAAAATTTGAACACTAGTTGGCAGACTACTCTGAAAATCTTTATTGCCATTGTCTTTGTGCAAGTGCCAAACCATTTTGAGAAGTATTAAAATGGCTTGGATTTAGAAAAGTCTTTCTCTAAAATGGCCTCTTTAAATACACCCCCTATTACTCCATGAAATTCCACAAATTCCATGGCTTAGAGCAAAATAATATGTATACTTCACAGATTATGTGTAGAATCATATATCCCACATGACAATTTCATGTCATTCTGGCCAATCTGTCAAAAAATATTTCATAAATGATTTGAGACAAAATTCACTGAATTAAGTGTCCTGTCCCACCTTAATTTGGTATTAAAAATGTATCTTAAAGTAGGCACTGTACAATAAATTATTTCCTCTCAAAAACAGACAATTGACAAGAATTTTAATGATATCAGAACATACCAATAGCAAGTCATCTGACCACCACCCTGTTCATTCATCCTAAACAGATAGAGAAACAAAAGAAAGAAATGTTTAAATACATCACCTATTCTGCATTTGGAAAGGCATGTTATAAAAGTCAGAGTTTGTGGACAAAATGTCCAAGGATACTTTTTCAACAGATTCTGCAGGTACATGTACTAATAGTTACTGTCTCTGATCTTCAACTGGACAAGCCAACACCTGCTAGTATTCAGTTTGAGTGTGCAAGGATTCTTGTTGAAAAAACTACAAAACTTGGCTTGGTCATCATCACTTTGTTAGTTAATGCCATCTAGTAGGGTATAACTGAAACTGGCAAAATCATCCTCATCTTCACTTTTGCCAAAAATATCAGCAAGATCATTATTAGAAAAATCTTCCTCCACAGGGCTCAATATAGAATGTGTAGGACTTTAAAAATGGGGTGAAATAACAGATAAAGATCTTTGCTGTGCATTTACTTCCAAACTTTCTATGAGCAGCTCAATGTGAAAGCACATGGAATGGTGGTGTTGATATTAATCTTCAATTCACAATATGTAAGACCCCCCTCCAAAAGATTCCTGACTACTTTCCCATTGCTCAAACTTTAGTGGTCAAAATCTCAGAAAAGCGGTTTAGTGTGTTCCAGAAGTTGAAATGGAATCCTGGTTTTCTGAGTTAGTATGGTGAAAAGGTTAAAACCCAAGGGGGCCAAGAAGTCAAGGAACACTTTGAAAAAAAGAAAACTGCAAGAGAAAGTTTACTCAGACAAACACAGTGGAAAAGAGCTTCCAGCCCTCAACAATGGTGACAAGGTTGCATTGCAACATGGAAGCAAAAAGCAAATGAGCACCAGCTACAGTGATCAGTAAGCATCACACTCCCAAATCATCCATTGTTCAAACACCAGAAGTACAGAAGTATCAGAGAAATCACAGACACCTAAACGAATGCCGAACTCCAAAGAGTCTACCCCTAAAGCCAAAGAGTCATAGCAACTCATACTACTCTAGCATGTCCAGCAAATCCCTTCTGCAGAATCACCCCATAAAAAAGTGCAGAAACCGGCTGTGCATATTCATTCCAAACAACTAGTCAAGGTGCTTGCTTACCTTAAGGACTATGAACTTTAGGTCGCCACTCGAACTATGGACAGTGGTGTTTATATTTTTTAATTGAACATTAAAAACATTCCATGTCAAAACAGGTTCAGGTTTTTCTTACAAAAAAAAAAGGGAAAAAGAGAGAGATGTCATGTTTGCTCTATACGATGCTACGCGTGACGCAATGTTATATTCAAGAGGGATGATGGGTTATTAAAGCACAAGGTTCATGTCCTTTGAAGGTAGTACATAACTCTTGTAAATACTTGCTTTGGTAGCTAATTGCAGTGCTTGTTGCCAAATACAATGCAGGAATACTGAAACTTAACACGTCTGTGGGACAAGTCGGTAGAACTCAGTGCAGTCACTTACCGCATGACCTAGTCCATTTGATAAAGTGCTTATTCAATCATCTGCATAAAGCATGCTTACCTCTTGTAGCCTAGACGTCACAGGAAGCCTTTGCAGTACCTTGAATTTTGAGCCCTTAAACTCAAACACAACCGTAATCTACTGAAAAAAGCAAACGCAAAAAATACATGTAAGAGATCTTCTAAGTAGCATGCATTGTGTGTACAGGTAAAATGCAAGTACTGCACACTCGATTTGCAATACGGCGTTCTGAGAAAATGTATGGAAGGCACGCACAAGTCAGCTGGAAGCTAGTAGTCATGGTTATTGCGTCAAAATTTGTTGTAGCTATGGAGTTCGACGACTAATCCATCGGCCTTATTCAGGATCTATCACAAATATAATGGAAAACACAAGCAAACCATGCGGAGTATCAAACTGTAGCTACTACGGGTAAATGATTCTCGAATTCCTTCCTTCCTTTATGATCGTCAAATTCCTCTCTAATTCAAGAAGTATTTCAAAATCAATCGGCATTACGAAAAAACTGATCACGTTCTACGTTTCTACCTTTGATTATCGCATGATTCTTTCGACTTCGGAAAAGTATAATAATTAGTGTAGTAACTACATCATAACTTCGTTTCAGTGAGCACGCTACGTTCCGCAATACAGCTTACCTTCGATTTGAAAAGATGAAAAGGACGTTCCGGTCACAAGTGGAACAACCGTTATGGACATAAGGAGACTACAAAATGGTTGTACCTGAAAAACACTGTTTATCCCATTTTTGAGCAGAAATTTGACATATGACAAAGAAGTCGAGCACTACGTAGCGGGTGGATTTGAAATATGAGAGCAATGCAATTTGGGTGGGGGACTCCCCTATTCCCAAATATGGAAGTTGTAAATGAGTTAAATGCAGTTTCGAAAATAGGCTAAGTGTAGCCGTACCCTCCCCCGCGGGGAATTTCGACGGATATTTTTAAATTAATAAAACACTATTATTCGTCGACTTTTTTCTATTTACTTTGAAGTAATTTAATGTTATATTTCGAAAACCCATGCTTGTCGGATTTATAGTCAGAATGATAAAATTTTTCGAGTTTCCTTATCTCCGTTACCAGATGTTGCTATGGTAATTCTGTCACGCTACACCTGTGATAGCAATTCACTGACACTAAACTTCTGCATACAGGCGCATAAATCCTCGGCTGCGACCAAATTACTTTCCAGGAGACATCAGATTTTATTATTTCAGCCTTGCAATGTGTTCATAATGAATGTAAAGGACGAGTTTCGGCATAATCATGAGCACAGACAATTTGACCACGGAGATTCCATCGTCGTCTCGAACGCCTTTGGGTTCTGTAACCATGGAAGACAGCAGCCATGGTTTCAATGAAAGTAGGTCTGTCATGACCAAAGACAACCTTAAATTACTTGATTTAAGCACTGCTGACAACTTTTGTGAAAATCGAGGAAGGGAAAGTGAGTATGCGGCATGTTTGGCCGACGAGTGTGAAGAAAGCTTGGAACAGACAAGAAGCATGGTACGGGCTCGAACAAACCATGTTCACAAGCAAACAGTAAACAATTCTATCAAGAAGAAACCTCAAAGGAAACGCCGTGTAACGGCCAATTTAGCTGCAACAAAGTACGATGTCGGTAAGTCAAAATTACAATTTAGTTTGGGTTCAGTGGTACATGTGCGTGGTGATACTTCCAAGAGGAAGATTGGTTACATTTGTTCTTCGTGTACTTGGAAGATCACCTAAGTTACAAGTGTAAGATATGTTTGGGCAGTTGTATCGCATCGTTACACATATATTTTGAGGTTTAATGTACGACCAATAGATAACTTTATTTTCGTGCTTCGTTTCGCTCTCGTTAATTATTGGAACTAACAACGGTAACGTTGATCTTTTGATGCAAAATAATCGTCACCATTGTTTCTTTGAATCTGTGGTTTAAAGTTGTCCACATGGTTTCAAAAAAGCTTAATTACTTCTTTGTCCTTAGACTGTGATGCGCGCTCAAGAAGTATTTTTGAGGCGTCCTATAGTCAACTTCATCGCTTAAATTGATCAGACGCACATTTCTTCTACCGAGACTAATACAAAATTTTGAACGCTTAAAAATATTCAGTGTTATGTTGCCAATCATGCATGTTTACATTGTAGTCACGCGTCCACGGACTTAATGTTGATAATTATAATCACCACTTTTGGTGTAGGCTGTTACCATCCACAATGGACCGTTGAAGACTCGACTTAGTTATAACTAAGGCAATAAAAATAAGCTTGCAGACACAAACTAGCCTGAAGGATCACAAACTTATCGGCTTCATTTGATTTGGATCTGTATGCACATGCATTTAGAAAAATTCATTTCTTATTTGTTAAAACAAATGTATTCTTTTCTTCACATGTTTGTGAACATGTACGTGTATGTGTTAATGTAATCTCTCTTAATGGAGCCCCCCCCCCTCCCTCCAACCCCAGGTCTTGAAAGTCATTCTCAGTGAAGTTCCCTCCACGAGAAGGACAATATTACATCAGCAAAATCACTTAAAGAGCACTTTTCCGATCAGTGTAACAACAACCAAAGTAATCACAATAGCCACTTATAACACAAAAACATATCACTTAGGACCACCAAGAACTGACAACACAACAAGAAGATGGTGACTAAAGCCCAACAAAATGTAGTTGATTTATATCCTATTCACACCAGCAAAACATGTTAAGTTAAACAAGAGGTTTATAATCGAATAAAAATCAGATACAGAGAACTGAAAAACTTAATTTTCTATGGGATCCATCTAATCACCAACTTTTAATTTCCATGCGCTAAATTTTAAGTTAACTAACATCTGTTTAAGCAGCTTCTATGAAGAAAAGAATTTAAACTCTGTTTTAAAAAAACACCCATGAAATAGCTTTTAAGCATTATTGGAATGACATTTAATGGGATATTAGTCGGGACTGAATTAGTTTTTCTTCTGATTGGGGAGAGAATGATGCAAATTTTCTGAAAAAGTATTTGAGTGAATCAAAAGCAAAGTAACTCATATGAGTATGGATTCAACTTCTGATACTTTCCAGGAATATCTGGAATTTGGAATTATCTCATAACAATGTTTTTTCATTATAAAAACTCTCCCTTGCAGTTAGAAAAGTTTGTCTCCAATGTGGAATGTATATTGCAAGGGATGATGACTCAAACAGGTGAGTTAGCAGTGATAGGAAAACTTTTTACATGTAAGTAATTTTTCTGACAAAGTAACTTGATGGAGGATGTAGTGTTGCATGTACAAATAAAATGTCAGTCACTGATTATCTTTTACACCCATCTATCTTAAAAGCCATAGTTTTTAATCAATTTGATAAGTGTGATTTTTCTCTTTTCAACAATGACTTTCTTTACATGCAGTTTCCTCATTTGGAGTGATTCATCAGTGCCAGTTGAAAAAATTATAGAACTGAAATCATTTCAGGTATGATAAATTTTTGTTACTAATTAATTTTTTGTTTGAGTAGACCATATAAGATGTGATATTGTGGGAATCTAGACAAATCAGTATACAGGATACCTTCATGCAAAGAAATGAACACTCACATAGCCTGTATCTTATACATGTGCATGTTCACAAATTTATTCAATACTTCTTTTATAATAATAATGAATGATTTAATTCTTACTGTTTTATCTCCTCTCTAAAGAAAATCAACCATTTTCCAAGTATGGGTGAGATTTGTAGGAAGGATAACCTTGCTCGGAATATGGCAAAGTAAGCATTTAATCAGGTTATTTTGTTGTGAATTTTTCATGTAATACTTATGTAATGTATAGCAATACTAAATATTTTTATAGTTTGTAAATTGAAATAGAAGTTAATGACTGGTGAATTATACACATGCTGTAATATTTTATGATTTGCATTGTTTAATTATTGTATCTCATGAGATCTCAATATTTGTGCATGTATTTTTATCTTAGTTTCTTTCATTGAGAGTAAGTACAGATAATTGGTTAATGGTATGTAATTAATAGTTACTGCAGAAGAAGTTACAGGAAATGACAGCAGAGTATTCACTTTTAAATATAAATAGCTTGGCCCATCAACATTTGGTGGGGGAATTCTGCATAATTTGCAGATAATTCTCTGACCTTAGGATAACCTAGGGAATGTCAAATGCTTTGCTGAATAGCAGCCAGGGGAAGATTATTTTTTTCTTGTTTTCAAGCATTGATTAAACCCCTGTTAGACAATTCCTAGCTATGGTACTCATGTTTTTAAGTTTCCAAGTATCATATTTAATAATTACTTGCATGTTACAATAATAATTGTATAATTTTAACATTCTATCTTGAAATTTCAGAATGCAAAGAGCTCACCCAGAGGAATACAGTTTTGTTCCTCAAACTTGGGTTCTCCCTGCGGAGTATCCTTTATCAACTTATCTATTGTCAGAGGGTTTATGCAATTTGATATTTTATATAAATGTAGCTGTGGTGACTGCATAATCAGCATTATACTGTACTCCACTGTGAATTGAGTAGCAAGTATTGATAGAAACTTTGGAATCAATGCTCATGATCCAAGCTAACAGTAAATTGTATCTTCAGAGACTACTAGCCAGGGATTGTGGTTGATGTAGTACTGTAGTAGTAGTAATTATAATCATAATAGTAGTAATCAATAGAAGACTTTTTCATAAGGTGGGTCAAATTTGACAGTAATTAAACTGATTAACTCAAGGCCCTTGGAATAAATGGAAGTCAAAATTAAACAGTTTTATGGTAATTTTATTAAAGATTGAAATAATTAATGTATGATATTATAAAACTATGAACATTGAAGAATGTAAAACCTCTAATGATAGAAATACTGTGGTTTCATTTAGATGTTTGAAATATGACATAAATGTAATAGTGGTAATAACTGCATAGTTTGATGCAGGTACATACTCTCTACAGATCACAACTGTTACAGTATGTGTATTTGTACAGGTTGACTATTAGATGGTATAATTAAAAAATAGTAACAAGAGCAATTAGTAAGAGGGATCAAAACAAAAGCACCATGATTTTTTTTCCTTATATGACCACATCAGTGTAATTATGTTAAAGTGAAGTACTTTCCTTAGCTTACTGCCCATTCTCACTGTATCAGATATGCCGCATTTCAAGGCTATTGTAGAGAACTGAAAAAAAGAAAGAAACACAAAACTTTCATTGTAAAACCAGCAAATGGTGCTATGGGAAATGGGTAAGTTGGACAAAAATTTTTTAATTTAAAATTTTACCATCCTTTTTAATCTATTCATAATTAATCAAATCTAAATGTTTCAGTTTTTCCTTGACTTGCCAACATACAGTGCTCAAAAATATCAGAAAAAGTACTGGAACAGGTTGTAATTACAGCTAGTTTAAGATATTACCCTGGGTTAGTGTGAAATCTTATTTAAGATCTGAAAGCTAGCTTCAAAAGAAAATTCAGTATTACAGTAATTCTCTTTGCTGCAATTTGATGATTGAATGCTTTAAAAAGAATATAGAAAATTATGAGGGAAAAAAGCTTAACTTGATACAATTGAACAAGGGAATAAAAAAAACTCAAATTAAAATTTATCCCCAGGCTGGCTGGGTTAGTGTTAATCAGCCTTGAAACAACTGGGCCCTATGCTCTAACTTGTTAATAGAACAAGAGAGATGGCAAGTTTTGAGCTTGGTAAAGAAGTAGGGAAAGATGTTTTTTTGTCTTGTCATGAGCATGAGACAAAGAAAAACTTCTGAGTCTCAAAAATTCTAAGTCCCTCGTGGGGACTCAGAATTTTTTCTTTGTCCCATGCATGAGACAAGACAAAAAAAACATCCCACTCTACTTATAATCTTGAGCCAATTTGTCATTCCAAGGTTTTTGTGCTGTCCTGAAATATATTTCAGTCAATCGGGGGCAGGTGAAGCCTTCTATAACATGTACAGATTCGTAAACCTTCCTTTTGCTTCAATCTAAGTGAAAAATTGAATATTTCATTACGACATATAACTATGTTAGTAGTTTTTCTTTTGGTACCTTAATGATGAATCTGATGATTAATACATATAGCTGTGTTCTAATTTTAGGATATCTCTAGTATGATATGGAGATAGAATTCCATCTCATGAGATTGTGGTCCAGGAATATCTTGACAATTAAAGTAAGGATGTTTACAAACATTATTCATTTACTATTATGATAGTACAGTGAAACCTCAGTTAAGCAGACACCCTCAGGACCTTCCCAAGTGTCTGCTTGATAGAGGGTGTACCCTTAATAGGGGTTTGTAAAAAATGTGCAATGTTTGTTAATGATTAACGTTCAACAGTTACTCTGTAATAAAGTTCCATGTCCTTAATGTAGCTATCCAGAGTTTAAGAACATTACCTTTCATTACCAACTTTGATTTGTTGGTATATCTTTCTATTAGATAGTTTATTGACAGCTACATCATCATGAGGATTGATTACATTAAATTGATTTTTTCAAGGATGTAATCCCTTACACTGCATTGTCAGTTCAGTCTGGTGTCTGCCTAATTGAGGTTTTTAACAATAGGCAGACAATTTATTTTAGCATCTGCATCAGCTTAATGGAGGTGTCTCCTGAACTTGGGCTCGTTACAAAGGGAAATATAAGACAGTAATTAACTTTGGAACCTGACTCAGGGTCTGCTTAATAGAAAGCTTTAATTGGCGGTCTGCTTAATAGAGGTTAATCTGTAATTGCAATTACTGGATCCAGTTGAAGGCTGATCAGCATTGACCCAAGGTTAAATTTCAATTAGGGTTTTTAATTCTTTTGTTCAAGAGTTTTTTTCACGATAATTTTTTCTCTTTTTTTTTTAGAGCATCCAATAATAAAATTTTTGAGGAAAAGAATTTTTTAGAATTTTTTTTAAAGAGTATAGCTTTTAAATCTGGAATTATATTTCACACTTACTTTGGGTTATCTTAACCAAGCTTTGAACAACCCACCCTTGTTGCATTAAGTAAATTGGACACTTGAATGAATTGAACATGTATGGTACGCATTTGAGGAAAAAGAGTAGCAGGGACTAAGCATTAATATAACTTTTTAATTTTGTTCATGAAAGTTTTTGTCACTTTTGTACTGATGAATTAATTCATTTTGCATTTATAGCCTTTTCTCCTCGAGGGATTTAAGTTTGATCTTAGAGTATATGTTTTGGTTACATCGTGTGATCTACTGAGGATATTTTTGTATCATGATGGACTTGTAAGTAATTAGTTTATGTTATCATTGAACACTGTTGTAGCACTGCCATAAAAATAATTCATGAAAAAAGGAAAAGCTTTACATTCCAAACACACCTTCCTTTCTTTGTTATATAAATACCAAACTGCTGTACTGTAAATGTAATGATAAATGTGCCTGAAACCTCCTGTCTTTTCCACTTGACTCTTCTATGATCCTATTTTTTCTAGGTAGCTTGTATTCTAACTGAACCCCAGGAACAGAATGTTTTAAAATAAAATAACTATTTTTTTTTATAAACCTAGAATTTCCTCAATTATGTGATTATATTTGTAGGTTTGCATGGGAACTGAAGTGTATGAAAGCCCTTCAGATGAAAACCTGGTAAGAATGTTTTTTTAATGCCAGTGAAAATCACCCATAGTCATCTTTTTATATGGGAAGGTTACCTTTGGATTAGTTATTAGTGGACTAAATCCAAATATCTTAATGTATATGTGTACATGTATCCTGCACAAAATATCCCAGTCACAGTGCAATTGACTTACAGTATTTCCTTGAATAATTAAGTGCCTGGGTATTTTTTTCAAATTTCAGCTCAAAGGAGGGGTGGTCATTGGAAGGGAGGTGCTTAATCAAGGGGGGTGCTCATTAACAAACCCTTAACGTATACTGATTCAGCAGCAGTTGAAGCTTAAAGCTTCTCTTTCCCGACAAAAAGTGTGTGGGAAACTATATCCTTTGCAAAATCTTTTAAACTATCTAAACTATCTCGGAGTGTCAACTTCGAGATATCCTGTGGCAAATACTTAATATAAAGGACTTCGAGTTTGCAGAAAGTTATGGGTTACTGATTTTGATTTGGCAAGATTCTGCTGTGATATAAGACACATTGTAGACCACTTTATCTACTTTAGCAAATTTCTGTAGCTCATCGCTGTCCTCTTAACATAAAGAATCGTCCAGAGGTGAATCAAGGGCGGACGCTGAGCGTGGATGATGGACTCATTGCCTCTCTTGCTTCTGGTGGTCTTTGCATTAGGCTACTCAGGTAATGAACGTAAACCCTTAAACTCCCAAGGTGTAATTGTTAATTCTCCCCTGTAGCTGTTACACATTTCCTAATGAATTAGCTACGAGAGTTTGGTGTTAGATCAAGATAACAACTTCTATCTGATAAGTTTGAGTATTCTCATCACATGTGTGTTAGATAATTTATGTATATTATAGGGAGAAGTAGCATGTTAATCACTTTAGGGCCTCAAAAGGTTAAGTATCTGTTGAGTGATAATTTTGCTTTAGCTGAATTGAAGAACCTTTTTTCCACTAAATTGTTTGATGAAGATTCGCAACGATTTCCAAATGAGAACAACGTCATAAAACAAGGCCAACAATTCAGTGTAAATGGAAAAATATATATTCTTAGCGTGATCATTTTGTATTTTCAGGCGTTAACGGTAGATTACTGCGTTATGGAAAACAAGTGTCAAACCACAATGAAACAGGTGAACTTTAGCAGATGCCTAATTCGACCTGTGGTTACTTTTGAGATAACGTAACTGATATCAAGTTCGATAGGAACGTAATGGTGATATGAAATGCATCTCGTTTGCAAAGCAGAACAAAAGTACTGAAAGTAAAGCGCAGTGGCTGGGTTCTGTTTGTTGCAAACCATAGGCTTGACACCCATCGTGACATATTTTGATCTCGAAGGAAAGGAAGCCGTTTATTTGAGTTAGAACTTGATCTTATGAAAGACAATCTACTAGACCTTAAATGATTTCCATCAAAAAGGAAAAATGTTGGAAAGTTCTTATAACAAAACTAGCGCTTTCGGGAGGGAACTGGGGAGGCAATAAGACTTTTTTGCTTTAAATCTGATGAAAAACAGGCGTGTGACTTGACCTGAAGTAGTTTAAGTATTCCTTATCAAAGAGTCCCATATATAAAAAATTTAACCGGAGTCTCAAGTTACATAAAACTACCATTTTTGAATTACAGCATTTTTAGAACAGATCTGCCCAAAGCCTAATAGCAGGGATCGAAAGTACGTTCGAATCAAGACCTTCAATGACAAGTACGTGTGGGCTTACCCCACACATAAAGGTGATACGTCATACCTACGTACGCGCTGTTGCGGTGCAAAAGATGCCGTTGGACGAAAAGATATAACCATACCTGGAACAAAAACAACATTCATTGTTCACTGCCTTAGAGCCAACAATGAAAATGTATTCAGATTTGAGATTCTCTCCAGCTCCAAAAATCCATCTGGCTATTACTTCGACGCAGATCCAGTTTACTCTCAGTATGGCGTGTACGCCAACAAGCTGACGAGAGTCAGTGCCAAAGACCGGTACAGATTCAATTTTATCATATCTCGCAAGAGGGGCCCTGTGATTGGCATCCGAACTCAAGGAAAAGCAGGTGAAAGGTATGAAAGTATGAGGAGTAACTGGTTGAAGTTTCATGATGGCGGCCGTGGAAGTGTTACGGGATATAAGAACCTTTATACTAGAAACTTCCCAAGCATGGAGGACACATTTACATTGGAAGCAGGTATTTGAGCAAATTTTTAGCGCTAAATGATACGGGAACCTTCACACCAACACGAAAATATTAGAATAAGAAAGACAATGACTTGTTGAACTCAGTCGAGAATTACGGGTGTAGATCAAAGGAACCGTCCGAATCCTTATAAGGAATGGAACCCAGACCTTCAGATTTATGCTCACATGCTTTATCACTGAGCTTCAGAGAACTAGATGTTGATCCAGAGCATTCCTCACCTAAATTTGTGACAAGCATCCCACATACAGTATCTGTATTTATTTGCGGGTGGGGGGCGACACTGACTCAAACGAAAATCACTCTGGTATTGTGTGTTTTAACAAAACCAGGTAAATGGATACTGTACTTTGAAAATCTTACTGGTATAAATTATGATTTTTACTCTTTTTAGTACCCAGCGGATGCGTGACTCCTGGTGAGTATGTATTACAGATGTCAGTTATGGCCGCACCATGGCACACCAGTCAGGAGGACTGTGAGAGTAAACCAGATAGATGCTTTTGGTCGGATGGGTGGGATACACGAAGGCGCAATATGATGACAGCCATATGCTACTACAGCAAAGGTAGGAAAATTATCATCTGAGAACCATCTTTATAAAGGAGAGAAATGAGATGGGCTTGAAACCTTCATCTTTAAGACTTGGTAAAATTTATCCTCCTATATAAGTTGAACATCACGCAGTTATAACCACCATCATTAGCGAAGCTCCTTTTGAGTTGTTAGCATCGAAAGCCGAATGCCGCTGTGCTTTGCTCAAACACTGAAAGCTCATTCAAAAGCTCTGAAGGCAGTTGATATTCTAAATTTGAAAAGTTCTCACAACAAACCTGTGCATGTCAGGTTGACCACGCAGCAACTGCTTTGCTCATTGTGTCATTTTTATTTGCTAGATTCGGTGTGTTATCAGTACAGGGGAGCCAAGATAAAGTACCTGCGCTTGTCAGCTAAACAATGTGAAGCTGAAAACCACTGCTACAATTACAAGAACAACAAATGTTACGATGTATTTTGATGATAATATAAGCTCTGTACTGTGCAAATAAATTTTCCCTGAAGTGATCATTTCTTTTCTTATTTAGCATCTCACAATGCGAACATGTATCTTTCGAGATAAAAAGAACAGCAGTATATCCCATTTTAGTGCTGATGCACAGCCAGCCCATTTTAGTGCTGATGCACAGCCAACCCATTTTAGTGCTGATGCACAGCCAGCCCATTTTAGTGCTGATGCACAGCCAGCCCATTTTAGTGCTGATGCACAGCCAACCCATTTTAGTGCTGATGCACAGCCAGCCCATTTTAGTGCTGATGCACAGCCAACCCATTTTAGTGCTGATGCACAGCCAGCCCATTTCTCCATGATTAATCATGGAGTAATTTGACACACAGATCAGTCAGTCCACGCATGAGAATGAAGATAGTTGTAATCTATTGCCTTAACTTACTTTTTCGTCAGAGCTATCAAAAATCTCTTGAACGTGATTGGCTATCAGCAATACAATTGGAACACAAATGGAACAGTGTACCCGTCATGCTTGTGACTGGACAGTTTGATGGGACGCCTGTGTCACTGAACAATTCGCGTTACATGCGCACTGTTACACAGACGTGTGGGTACAGTTTCTCGTGGAGAAAGTCAACTGTAATGTTTCCATCTACGAGAACGTTTAACGGATGAGAATTTTGCTCCTCGAATTTCTTCACAGTTTTGATTAATTGGAAACGACATTTTGTGTAGCTCATTTAATTGGGAATTCCACTCGTGAGTTTCAAAGATAAATACCACTTTTAATCACACGTTTGATTTGTAGGGTATAGTACTAAATAGTATTAAATAGAGCCAATTCCTAGATCTTGGGAATAAGGAGCATTTTAGGTTTGAGGTCACTTTAGGCGAGAAGAGCTAGGATTTTCACTTCTGGAGCTATTGTGGTTACACTCAGGGTAGTCACGAAATTCAGAAGGGTAATCAAAGTGCTCTGTGAGCAAACTCGTGAATTGACACATGATTTTTGGATTATGTTTAATGTTATCTGGTTTAGGGAATTTTGTGGTTGATTTTCATATCTACAGTACGAGCAGAAGTTCAGTGTTCGCTAATGTAGCAAAGAAACAAAGTAACGTTGGGATAAGAAGGCATTACAATTGAAATGATCATGCTATTGCATTTGACAAAGGTGGATGATGTCATGTATTTTAAACGTATATCATTTCTGTTTCTGGTTCAAAAGAAAAGGTTGGAAGTAAATGTGGGTGAAAAGTGAAATTTACCGTCTATCATTGTAAATATTAGAAAATCAAGGCAATACTTTCTTAATGAAAACATTAACGATTCCCTCTTTATCAAATGAGATAAACGGGTACGAGTTTTGAGTAATATAACTAAGCAAAGACTGCCTCCGTCATTTTGGATCTCTGCCTGGGTAGATTTTAGTCACGTGCTAGGCAACGTATAATCAATAACAAGATAGAATTTAATTTCAGGCCTATTTATCAATTTTGTGGTGTATAACTTTCGCATTTTGGTACGTAATATGTATTTTGAATCTTCAAATAGTGTTGAAACTTAAAAATTGTTCTTTAAAAATTCACTGAAAATCGATAGCTAAAATTGTTTGTTTAGGTGTTATTTGATTTTCGTGTTAACTTGTAACTTACTTAGTCGCCGGCGTCTGTGGTTGTTTCACACAGGAAAAACACACCATACGAAACGTAATGATCGATGTTGACCTCAATCTCACGCCGTAACAGAAAGAGCTTTTGAACATCTGTAAACTCCGAGCGCTTCGCAGTCAGTGATATTTTCAATTGTTTTCAAGTTCAAGGATTGTAAATTACAATGTTATGAAAAACGAAGGTTGTTCTGTTATTTCAGTATGAATCCTTGCATGCCTGCCAGTCGCTGGCGCCGCTTGTTGAAACTAAAACGAAAAAAAAAATTATTTTAAGATTATCATTGGCTTCTTTGTCACCCCACCACTATTCTTAGCAACAAAGGTCGCCATTTCGTTCGTTTATTGCTCGCCAAAAACTATCAAATGCACTCAAAAGCCTAGAATCGAAAAAAAGTTTACCGGAATCGACCAATCCGCGAGCGAGCGAGCGAGCGTGTACCATTCTCCACATCGTATCTACAACTCGCTCTTGCGCATGCGTGCAATTCACGAGGCTCGAGTTCCGCTCTTTTCTTTGATACAGTATTTTCAATCGGCCTATTTTCGGCCTTTCAATCAAACCACGCAAGACCACCTATTCTGTCCACGTATCAGTATCACTCCGATCTCTTCCCTCACACACCTTTGCATTGGTCATACATCAGTCATCAAAATCGCGCTAAATTTTCCCCGACAAAAATATAATTTCCCAGATCAAACAAATGCAAAATTGGACACCTAATTGCTACAATTAGCGAGTCTATCACATGGGGAGCAAAATTACTCAATGTTGATTGGCTGAGAGAGGGCATTTTTTTCCTTAACTACGAGAGCACTTTTGGTGATCAAGAGTTCATGATTACTTGATTGCTATTTGCAATAACGATTTAGTGATTGCAATTTAACTGAATGAAGCCATGTAACATTGTTAACTGTATTTTGACAATAAAATGTTCATTGAATCTATTTGTCAGTTACGTTTGTTTTGACATTTGTGGCTGCATCAAAAGGGCTCCACGACGCGGACACCGTGCGCGAATGCAATTCCCTCACAAATTTTGCCCTTTTTTTGTCATTTCATAAACAAGTATTCGCAAGTGCTCTCGAGCAATTAAGGATTGATTTCACTTGTATTTTCAAAGATTTCCCAAAACTGCTCTCGTCACATCGCGCCACGGGCAATTTTGAGAAAACTTTGAAAATACAAGTGAAATTAACCCTTAATTACCCGAGGGCCTATGCGATTACATTTACTAATCGCGAAGTTAGCGGAAAATCGAAAACGGGAAATTTAACTCCTAACAATCTTCAACTTTTTGTTTACTTAGGCAAGAATATTTGCATAACGAGGGGGGGGAGAGCTATAGGGTTTTGGTATAACTGGAAAAGTAGGTAACATCACAGTTCATTTTCTTCGCGTGCTGTTGCCGTTAATTTGATGCCTTATGTCACTAATTTACGCAGTTCAAGAGTCATTCTCTCGTAAAATGATTTTCACACGAAATTTCCAGTCAATACCAATTTCGTAATATACCTTGGGAATGAAGATTTAGATATATGAAAATTCACATATTTGCACTGCGGTGGAAAGATGAAATTGGGAGTTTTTTTCCAGATCTCGGTTGCTATTCTTGGGATGAGCCTATTACTAATTGGTTGTTTGGGTCGGGAAATTGGAGGGATAGGCAATTCTTTGAAGCCAGTTAAAAATAAATAGATTTTAAGGAAAGTTCATGGAAAATTTGACACAGCGCATCTATATTTAGGCTCATCTTACAAAACGTTCACAACATTAAAAAATATCACTCAAACTGTATCAGTGGCGTAATAAAATTACAATGTTCTGCAACTTCGGTTTCATTTCTCTGCTCTCTTTGTGTAGCGACCCTGGTATTTTCAACGAATCAGTTATACGAGTTCGTTTCTGACCAATATCATAAGCACTTCTCACGTTAGAAGGCGCGAAAGGCCGTGTTTCTAATTCATGTTTACCTACAGATGTTTTTCTGTGCTTTTTGGCATCTAAAGATTAATGTACACTGCTGGTCCCAACGAAAAATTTGCCAAACTGGCTCAGACTGTGAAAAGAGTAAAACTAGCAAGAACAAGTGCCAGTTTCAACACCAACTACAAATGACCTCGTTCATGTACAAGCAAATACATTTCACCAACAACAGTGATAAGTATAAGGGGACGAAAACCATGTCAATCATTTGATTCTTGCCTCCAGCACAAAAATTTTAGTAAACTTCTTTAGTCTCTACCGACAAAAAAAATAAATTTTATAATGATTGCTTCTCTTCTACTGTGTTCTTATCCTAATTTCTAGCTCTACGAAGTTCTATCCACGCATTCAATAGAAAGGGAAAAATGGGTGAGATGAAGACTGGCTAAACATCTAGCGAATTCTGTCCTCACCGTACAAGTTAAATGCAACTTTTATCGTTGTTAAAGAACCGTTCTCTGCCAAGCCCTCGCTTAAGTCGTTCGTCCAGCATCCTATTTCGCCCGCGTGATTGTTAACGGTGAGACTGAATGTAGTTAATGATCTGCTCTTCGCCAAACCATAACCCACATAGCTGGCCCAATGTCCCATGTCTACAACGTGACTGTTAACTGTGAGACTGAGTGTAGTCAATGATCTGCTCTTCGCCAAACCATTATGCACACCGCGGGCCCATAGTCCCATGTCTTCAGCGTGATTGTTGACCGTGAGACTGAATGTAGTTAATGATGTGCTCTTCGCCAAACCATTAGCCACAAAGTTGGCCCAGTATCCCTCGTCTTTAGCTTGACTGTTAACTGTGAGACTGAATGTAGTTAATGATGTGCTCTTCGCCAAACCATTAGCCACAAAGCTGGCCCAGTATCCCTCGTCTTCAGCGTGATTGTTAACTGTGAGACTGAATGTAGTTAATGTGCTCTTCGCCAAACCATTAGCCACAAAGCTGGCCCAGTATCCCTCGTCTTCAGCGTGACTGTTAACTGTGAGACTGAATGTAGTTAATGATGTGCTCTTCGCCAAACCATTAGCCACAAAGTTGGCCCAGTATCCCTCGTCTTTAGCTTGACTGTTAACTGTGAGACTGAATGTAGTTAATGATGTGCTCTTCGCCAAACCATTAGCCACAAAGCTGGCCCAGTATCCCTCGTCTTCAGCGTGATTGTTAACTGTGAGACTGAATGTAGTTAATGTGCTCTTCGCCAAACCATTAGCCACAAAGCTGGCCCAGTATCCCTCGTCTTCAGCGTGACTGTTAACTGTGAGACTGAATGTAGTTAATGATGTGCTCTTCGCCAAACCATTAGCCACAAAGTTGGCCCAGTATCCCTCGTCTTTAGCTTGACTGTTAACTGTGAGACTGAATGTAGTTAATGATGTGCTCTTCGCCAAACCATTAGCCACAAAGCTGGCCCAGTATCCCTCGTCTTCAGCGTGATTGTTAACTGTGAGACTGAATGTAGTTAATGTGCTCTTCGCCAAACCATTAGCCACAAAGCTGGCCCAGTATCCCTCGTCTTCAGCGTGATTGTTGACCGTGAGACTGAATGTAGTTAATGATGTGCTCTTCGCCAAACCATTAGCCACAAAGTTGGCCCAGTATCCCTCGTCTTTAGCTTGACTGTTAACTGTGAGACTGAATGTAGTTAATGATGTGCTCTTCGCCAAACCATTAGCCACAAAGTTGGCCCAGTATCCCTCGTCTTCAGCGTGATTGTTAACTGTGAGACTGAATGTAGTTAATGTGCTCTTCGCCAAACCATTAGCCACAAAGCTGGCCCAGTATCCCTCGTCTTCAGCGTGACTGTTAACTGTGAGACTGAATGTAGTTAATGATGTGCTCTTCGCCAAACCATTAGCCACAAAGCTGGCCCAGTATCCCTCGTGTTTAGCTTGACTGTTAACTGTGAGACTGAATGTAGTTAATGATGTGCTCTTCGCCAAACCATCACCCACAAAGCTGGCCCAGTATCCCATGCCGTCAACGTGACTGTTAATTGTGAGACTTAATGTAGTTAATGATCTGCTCTTCGCCAAACCATTACCCACATAGCTGGCCCAGATTCCTCTGTCTTTAGCGTGATTGTTAATTGTAAGACTGAATGTAGTCAATGATCTGCTGTTCGCCAAGCAATTACCCACACCACTGGCCCAGTCTTCGCACACAGCAGCGTTATGATTAACAGTGAGATTGAATGTGGTTGATGACGCAGAGCTTAATCGTTTAATGACTTCAAGGAGTGTGACAATTTTCCCGTCAACTAAAAACGTGGCCGACGCTGACGAAAAATTAGCGAGAGTATCACAACCACTTGAAAAGTGATCCTCACCATTCAAGTGCACTGAGACAGAATGCTTTTGAGCCTCTTGAACTAATCTTTTAAGAGCGGTTCCTTCATAGCTTCTGACTTCACCACTAAGGTTAATAAAACTGTGTGAGGACAGTGAATTGTTATACAGAAAATAGTCTACCAGACGATCCACAACTTCATTGCTTTGTTTTCCTCGGACATTCAACTGCAAACCAGATAGTGGGGAACTTTTCATGAAAAAATCTCCAAGGGCGTTAAAGCTTAGAACGCTTAGTTCACCACAGACGTTCACGGTTAACGACTTCTCTGATGGGGCATCACCCAGAATCGGATAGCGCAGAAAACTTCCTTCATGTTTAATTTTCCCGCATATATTTAGATGAATAATAAGAGACTTCCATGACTTCTTGGCTGCCAGTATGGCAGCAACAGCTTCCACCCATGCTTCGGGGATATCCCCGTAAACTTTTAACTCTAAAGAGTGCAAATTACTATTTCGCAGAACACCTTTCTGCAGTGCTACGATTCCAGGGTTGCTAACTCTTCCATGAACAACAAAACTAAGAGACTCCACCGCGGTTTCTTCTGCAAGTCCTTCACTAACAGTCGACATTAAACGGTCATGCTGATCCCCATGAACAATAAGCACGAGAGAAATTAGCGATGATTTGAATAACGCTTTCACGGCTTGTGCAGCAGTGTTGTTCAGAACACCAAAGACTTCAAGCGAAAGACATTTCAATTGCGAGAGACTCGATAACAAGGTACTAACATTACTGGCGCACCTCTCAGTACTCACGTCAAACAGTTGTAGCGTGGCTGTTCTTAATGAAGTGCTTGACGACAAACTCTCACCGAACAGATCTGCAACATCAGGGGACATGTTCTCGATATTACCAATGACAAGCTCTGTAAGAGTTTGACTGCTTTCGAGAATTCGATTGAGATCGTTCACATCTTCTCTACCGAAAGACTGCACGTCTGACAGGCTCAGTTTAGTAAGCTGCGCTGATGCCACATCACCTTCGAGTATGGCGCCTTCGTACACATATCGTATAAGTTTCAACCAAGACCGCTGTTTCCGATCCAACTTCAAAACATTTGGCAAAGGAATAAGGGAGCACGCAACTTTGCCTAAATCATCTGCAGCACCACTCTCTTTTAAAAGGTCAAGTAAGAACTCTACGTATGAAGCTTGCCATTTCCAGTCTTCTTTTAAAATCGTTACAACTTCGTTGAAAAACACCGTTCCTTCCATGCCTAATGTGCCAGCTAAAAAGAAAAATACTTGTCTGTAGCTAGATGACATACTTTCCCTCCAGAAAACAGAATGATCAGTTAGGCTAAGTTGCTCCGTCAAAATCTGGTTCGCTAGGTAAAAGGCAGCTAAAAACTCTTGAAATGTTTTGTGTAGAAAATGACACTGATGTCTTGGTTCCTGACTTGGCCTTGAACTGGCCTCCATGAAAACAAAGCCCAATTTGATAGCTGGAAATTTTCTCACATGGGTCGTCGAATGTTCTAACCTGTCCAGTTCCTCTTCTGAAAACGAACGGCGGTCTTCTCGAAGACAATTCCACGCTAACTCCCCTAGCACAAGTAGGGACTCTTTAAATTGATTCTCTAGGGCTTTGTCGGCATTCCGATGAACGTTCAGGCCATTTCGGGAGCAATATCGCCTCAACAAGCATCGAAAAATAATCTGATAAAGCTTAGTGCGATTAGATGGTAGTTCCCCTTCAAAGTCTTCAAAAACGACGCACAAGAGAAGTAGATTCAGCGGATTGCTTCTTAGCGCTTGTAAGTGAGTATTTGTTTTAACAGCTTCAATGAGCCTCTCGCCCTTTGACAAATTTTGTGGATCAACGCTCTTAAAATGCTTTCTGATGTAATCTGTAGCGTCCTCTGAAGTGAACCCTTTAATCTGCAGAAGTGTATCAAAGTCATAGCGCCGCCGGACATCGATTCCTTTTTCTTCGCGTGAGGTGGCCAAAATAAAACAGCGCGAGAAAACTTTTCTTCTAAATAGCCTATCTACGACATTTTCTGATGCTTCTGGTAACTCATCAAGACCATCCAGAATTAAAAGAATCTCGTCCTGATTCTTGCCATCTTTGATGTAATCCAAAAATTCTTCCTTATTGTTAATGTCATCATTCAGAAGTTGCTCATCGATGGCTTGTACTATGTCTTTAGTATCTTCGTGAATATCACAGCATTTCAGAAGAAACAACAACTCAAACATGGGGAAGTGAAACTCTACTGGTACTAATTTTTTGGCCCAATCACTTGCAATTTTAAGGCAAAACGTAGTCTTCCCAATCCCAGGGTTTCCTTCTACAAATACCATTCTGGCGCCCTTTTCACCCTTCCTAGCAGGCTTGAAAATTTCATACATGTGAACCTCCTTCTCTGTTAGCTGAAAGTACGCCTTCTTTCTCCATTTCATTTGCAACCTTGTGTAGACTTCATCAATAGGTAGTTGGATGTCGCTATCCCACAGCAGTGGTTTTACATTGGAGCGTCTGATGTATTCACCTTCAAGGTGTTCCACAATTAGACAACGATCGGAACCTGCAAGTAAACAACATACTTCGTTCTTGAACGCACATGTCTTTGAATAAACATTGACGTTAATCACTGAGATTAAAAAGGCAAGAGCAGCGAATGACCCTTCAAAGATAACAGATGGCTTGTTATGTGCAGGTCTCATGCAGCTGTTTTTTAATAGCAAAAAAAAAGGTGGAAAGTTTTGAAAAAGCGCTGGATTTCTAACCAATGGCGTTGTAAGACTTAAAATGAAATTTACCTTTACGGCGCTTCACAGATTGAGTGGCAACAGAGGACGAACGTCGTTTAACCTTTTCCTTTGAAGCTTGCCTGGACTGGTTTACCGCGGCATCTGGTAAAAAAAGTTTAATCACCAAGATTAAAATGGCAAGAGCAGCGAATGACTCCTTCAAAGATAACAAAAGGCTTGTTACATGCAGGCTTTATGAAGTTGTTCTTTAATTGCAAAAAAGAAAAGGGTGGAAAGTTTTGAAAAAGCGCTGGATTTCTAACCAATGGCGTTGTAGGACTTAAGATGAGATTTACCTTTAAGGCGCTTCTCAGATTGAGTGGCAACGGAGGACGAACGTCGTTTAACCTTTTCATTTGAAGCTTGCCTGGACTTCTTTAATACAGAATCTGTTAAAAAAAAAGTTTTATCACCAGGATTAAAATGGCAAGAGCAGCGAATGACTCCTTCAAAGATAACAGATGGCTTGTTATGTGCAGGCTTCATGCAGCTGTTCTTTAATAGCAAAAAGAAAGGGTGGAAAGTTTTGAAAAAGCGCTGGATTTTCAAGCAATGGCGTTGTAAGACTTAAGATGAAATTTACCATTAAGGTGCTTCACAGACTGAGTGGCAACGGAAGACGAACTTTGTTTAACCTCTTTATTTGAAGATTGCCTGAACTTGTTTACAACGGCATCTGGTAAAAAAAAGTTTAATCACCGAGATTAAAATGGGGAGAGCAGCGAATGACTCCTTCAAAGATAACAGAAGGCTTGTTATATGCAAGCTTAATGAAGCTGTTCTTTGAAAGCAAAAAAAAAAGGGTTGAAAAATTTTGAAAAAGCGTTGGATTTCCAACTAATGATGTTGTAGGACTTAGATGAAGTTTACCTTTAAGGTGGTTCACAGATTGAGTGGCTGCGGAGGACGACTTTCGTTTAACCTTTTCATTTGAAGCGTGTCTGGACTTGTTTACTACGGCATCTAGTAAAGAAAAGTTAAATCACTGAGATTAAAATGGAGAAAGCAGCGAATGACTCCTTCAAAGATAACAGAAGGTTGTTATATGCAAGCTTAATGAAGCTGTTCTTTAATAGCAAAAAAGGAAAAGGTGGAAAGTTTTCGTTTCATTTGAAGCTTGCCTGGACTTCTTTACTACGGCATCTAGTGAAAAGAGTTTAACCGCACTTTAAACTCTACAGTTAAAAAACATAGTTAATTGCCACTACAGTATTAACAATTGAGTAACATTATTTTCTGCTTGTTTTCTGAGGAAGTTGGTTCATCAATGTCTTAATGTCACTCATTTACAAATTATTTCACTCACAAAACACTTTTCAGATTACTCACAATATGGTAGTGAATTATGAAATAATGAAATGAATGGAATACCAACAGTCTGCCTCACTATATAATTTACATGCACCAACCTACAGAAGTCTATTCACATCCCAGATAAATCAAAACACTCAGCTCTGCAAGCTTTTATGAAATCGTAATTCGTATAGACATGTACAGCCTGTAGCTGTATAGGACTAAAATACAGTTGTAGAATGTACTCAGTTATAGTACTTGAAATATCTTGTTTGCAAAATTCACGGATAGGCCAATTTTCAAATGTGGTATGTTCTAGGCCTTACCTTGCAAGGGCTGAAAGCTGACATAGTGTACTTCGTGGACATGTCCCAGTACAAGATGCTTCCTTTGGTCAAATGGAAAAGCTGGTTTGATAATTACCTCACTCTGGCCTGGAAGACTACTAATCACATGAATGGCTATTTGATAACAGTTTGCTGCAGCCCAGAGAATCACATGATCACCCCAAGTGCCATCTTGTTCCATGTCTGTTAAGTAATCATCCCATGTTGTGTGTCTATCAACAAAGTGAAATAGATCTGTTCCATCCACCTTTAAGAGAAAGTCCAACAAGATAACGTGTGATATTAATAGCAAAAGAGCAACGAGTCTAGTAATGACTCAATATTGTAATATTTTCATATAATAAATATTAACTTCAAAAGTGTTCAAAGACAAATACAAGACTCTTTAGTTGCTAGGCTCAGTAGTCCTTAATAGTACTCCCTGTGTATAATGTTAGATAGAGTAATTTTTACAACTAACTTATCCAATCTTTAAAATAATAACAAAAAAAGGATCAATTAGAACGAATGACTATAAACAAGTTCACTTGTCAGCATTATACTTCCCACAGTTGTTCTATAATAAGTTAAAACAAGAAAAACAATAAAGATGTTGTAGTAAATACAAACTTTACAACAAGTTGTCCTTTTTAATTGTATTAACCCTTTAACTCCCATGAGTGACCAAGACAGAGTTTCTCCTTACAATATTAATACAAAACCAACCAGATGAGTGATGAGAATAAAGAAAAATATCAATTTGGGGATAATCAGTTGATCCAATATTAAATTCTCTGCTCTAGCATTATAAGAATTGTATGGCTGACAGTAAGGAGAATGACAAATTTGATCTGAGAGTTAAAGGGTTAACTTCAACTTCATGTATCAAACACACCAATTTTTTTTCCTGATAAAAGCCTTGAAAATGTTCTAATAATAATTCCTAACATTTAACTTGAATGTGGAACAGAGGATACATTTGCAGCATCAATCTGTTCTAGAGATTACATGTACTTTACCAAATACTCACCTGTTTTGGGTGCTCTCTTAGATACTGAACTAAGGAACGCCTTAATTTAAAATGATGGATCCTTTCTCCTCTGACAATCTCCAGTTGCTCTGACAAGGCATAGAACATACAATTTCCTGACCCTGGATTGTCAGAAATTTTATAGCCCTTTTCTGAAGCAATCTTCTTTAAGTCTGAGAGTGGGTCTGTGTTGCTGCTGATCTTACATCTACTGGCATTCTGTTGCCACTGTTGAAGATTACGGATGACTTGTTCACTCCAACCTAAAAGACAAACAACTTAATGATCATTACTTTATTCTTATACATGTAAATAGCAGGTTTCTGACAAAATCATTGCATATGGCTTAAGAAAAAAAAAAGCAGAAAGAACCATGTGGATCAAGGATTGAGTATTTTGGGAGCACAGGGAGCAACAGTTCTCAGAGCTTAAGATATTTTTCAAGAATTTGTTGCAAAATGATGGTTTGACAATTAACAAAGGTATACTGAGTGAGGTCAACTACAAGAGGATTTTAATAAAGGGGGTAAGTTTCAAAAGAAACTGTGGTGCTGCCTCATTGGGAGAGTATAACAGGGTAATTAAGTATCATCAACTGAGTTGATAACATAAAATGGCCACCATACCATGAAGAGTTTTAAAGCTGATGTTTCAATGAAGGGCTAGCACTGTTGATCCTACTAAATTACCCCACAAGGATTTGCCTGTTTTAAGAATCATTCACTCCAAAAAATTGGCATGGAACTCTGACTCTGTTATTTGCATCCTTCATTTTTTTTCAAATCTAAGTTAATCTAAAAAGACACCAATCAAGTTGACCATGATTGTCCAACTTTCAACAGAACCTGCTCTGAGTAAAATAACTACAGAAAGACTTTCTCATGTAAATGCTCTTTACCAAGTACATATTTCAGAACTCTGCAACACTGTTCCTAATCTTGTGGGTATGATTATTACATAACTATTAAGGTTATCTTTCCTGAGTATTTACTACATCCAAATTATACAAAAAAATCTGACTGCCAAGTCACTCAGGTCACTGCTGACATCTGTACAATTAACTCCATAAGTTTGCGGTTCCTACCCAACTTATGCAGTTTTGCACCATAGTGCCTAGTTCACTGTTAAACTTTAACCATCATTAAAAGCTTTCACTGAAAATTAAATCCTTTCTTGAGCTCTTTCTGCCACTCATGTATCCCTTTCATCATGCTCCTGTCTAAAGGAGCACAATAAGCTATCTACGAAGAGGCAGTTGCCTACCTTCCTGTTGAACAGCTACAGTGGTTGAGGATTCATTTTCTTCAGATGCTGCCAATGGTTGCCAAGTGACAGGATCAACTACAAGTATGCAAAAAAAAATAACACATTATAAATTTCAAATGAGGTACATGTATATGTAGTTTATGACTGTATACCTACAGGTTTGAGAAACAGAAGCATGCTACATCCAAATTATACAAAAATGTCTGTTCCTTATCTACTTTTAGGTTATAATTATTTAATGGTAAGTTGAGGAGGAAACTTTATTTCCCCCATCATAAAAGTATATGTACATGAACATTTGAAATATATCAAGAACTTCTTAACCCTGATTTTAGTGAACAAATTGAATTACAAAATTAAAATACATACAATACAATACGAATTATATATCTTTAAATAAAATAGGGTTGAATAAGTTTTAAAACTGACCCTATTTTATTTAAAGATATGCAATTTGTATTGTATTGTATGTAATTTAATTTTGTAATCCAAGTTGTTCACTGAAAAGCCCCAGATGGGGATGTGTTCCATAAATGTATGTAATGTATTTGGTAATGACTATCCATATTTCCAACAGCTTTTACATGCAGATGATAAATGTAAATAATTACACAGACAAGAGTACTTCTAAGGCAATGAACTGAAGTACACATGAACACCTTGCTGTTTTAGCTACATGAATTGCATCAAGATAGAAAAAAAAAACTGTTCCAAAGAAGATATATGTAACATAGCTCTCACCAGCTACAAGATTCACCATTTTCTCAACAAGACTTTCACACTGTCTCTGCCAGCTGTAGTTTGCTGCATATGCTTCTCGAAGCAGAGTGGCTTCTTTAAGTCGCACAGTCCTTTTTTTCCGACGGATGACTCTGATGGCATCAGCCCATTCTTTAGGATCCTCTGAATCAATTACACATGGGGAACCAAAAGGAACCTCCTCCAATGCTTGTCCAAGTCCAGAGTTACCACTTACAAGGACAGGCAGACCAGCAGATAGGGCTTCCAGCCCAGTCAAACCAAAACCTTCAGTTCTTGAAGGCATGATTGCCAGATCAGCCTCACAGAATAACTTGGCTAGCTGTTCTCGATCTTCTTTGAAGCAGCGAACAGTTAGTTGACTACGAGGAATGCCATACTGAAGCAACTTGCTTACCACTTCTCCCTCTTTTCCTTTAGGTGCGCCAACAAACTCTAGCTGGTATGACTTGTCTTCCAATTGAACAATTGCTTTCATTGCAATATCATATCCTTTCAGCTCAAAATCTTCATGGTCACCACGCCCAAAAACTAGAACACAAAAGTTCTTACTTTCTTCTGAGGCCTGTTCAATGTTACTGAACTCAGTAAAAATACTTGGAGTGAGGTTGAATACATGCTGATCTTTTTTGCAGAAGCGAAGGTAGCGAGAGTAGGCATTTGCCAGCTTTGGTCCAATTGCAACCACTTCATCAGCTAACTCACAAAGTCGTACTTCTGCACAATGTTTCTTCTCACCTCTGGAAATGGCTTCCTCATAACTTTTGAACATTCCAAGTTCTTCTGGAGCTGTGTGAACAACCTGAATCCACTTGCAAGGTAGCTGCTTTTGAATGTGTGGTATCTGTCGACCCAGATGTACTCCATGCCCTATGACACAGTGTGGATAATGGCCATTAGGTAAAGAAACCAACCAATCAATTGGCTGATCAAAACCAGGCGATTCTTGGGCTTCAATCAGCTGAACTTTATGGCTACTGGCAGCTCTCCTGTCCTCATCACTACAACTTGGAAGATACACACTGACATCAACATTGGGATGTTTTGCTAACTGAATTGCCAGCTCCCTGTTAATAGTTGACAAGCCTCCTTTAGATGAGCTCCATTCACTACCTAACAGAGTAACTCTTAGCTTTTCACTTTCCATTAAACTTGGGCTTTCCTGTGATGTAGAGGCTACACCAAGAACGGATGATTCCTGAAATAAAGTTTTATAAGTGTGAATAAAGACAAATCACAAGCAATGAAGGATACCGTGTAATGATATTTTCAATTCAACAGGATTGTCAAAAGACCAGACCATTTGGCACTGGCGTCTTTGTGAAATGTGATCAAAGACAGAAAATAAATATTTTGGAACATGTTTCTAACATTTGTGTCTGGCAAAAAAAAAGTCACTCAAATGTTCCCCAAAATGCTAGACATCGGTTTTCAGAGAGTTCCAAATATCACATTTTCTCAGGGGAGCATGCCCTGGACCCCCCCTAGAGGGGCATGTCCCCATGCAACATGCTATGCTTGTTACATGTATGCAAGCACAATTTAGCCTGCAGTTCAGGTGTCCTTTTAGGGCAAGCTAATGTTATAAGCTTAGTATCTTGGTTAAATAAGCTTGGAAGGTTTCTCCATCAAAATTTCTTTCATATGAACCAACACCTGAAGATCAAAAAATTATATCAGGCTTTTCCCAAAGAAAATTGGCAACACAGCCAGTAGATTCTTTCCAGAAATCAGTGAAGAAATTGCTTCTTTTTATTCCAATTCGAAGATGCGAGACATATCAAATTTTGAGAGACACCTAGGTGCTTCTTCAAAGGCAGAATCGAAACTAACAACTTCACCATTTACAGAATTTGTCATCGTTTGCATTTTCCCACAAGAACAATTTAATGTTCAAACGACACATTTGGCTTGTGATTGACAGCTAGAGCTTAACCGCACCAATCACGAACTCTGTTATTGGGCAAATGGAGATTCGCAAAACAACAATGACCTTGGGTAGGTGTAATCTTCGCTCCCCTACCCCCACCCCTCTCCTTGTTTTTGACAGTTGACCGCCCTCTTGATACAATTTTCTTTCTCTTTCCAGTCTTCCACTGCCATTAAAATCAGAAAGAAGGTGGCCTTAGTTTTCCTTAAACTTTTAACTCCCAAAAGTGATTAACTTGTAACTTCTCCCTATTATATCCATACACCATCCTGCAAACAGGTAGAAGTTGTTATCTTGATCTAACACTGAATTCTCATCACTAATTTAAAAGGAATTATGTAGCAGCTAGAGGGGAGAATTAACAATCAGATCTTGGGAGTTTAAGGGTTAAGATAATACTGAGCACTTGCTCACCAAAATTATGCTGCCTCAGTTCAGATATTTACTAGTGACGACCCTTATTCAAAATTACAGTAGTGATTTAGGGTTGTGTTACTTTCAGTTACTTTTAACCAGACCATAATGTTGGATTTAGAAAATTCTGATTATTTGGATTATGTTCCTGGCCCTGAAAGATTGATCTGTACAGCGAACAAACTAGAAACAATGTTCTGATTACAAGAAAAAAAAAACAAAATGACAGGTTTTTATAGATTTAGGTCTCCCTTTTAGATGAGTTACATGGATTGAGTTACATCAGACTCTTCCCACACAAATGGTGTTCACTTAAACACCAATGCTTTCCTTATCAAATTTTAGAGATAATTTATTGCTTGTGCTCAGTTAACTATTGAAGGAGTGTATAGAAAGGGCTTTGCAAGCTTGATTCTTTTTGAAGTAACCACTTAGCAAACTAAAATTGTAAAATGAAGAAGGACACTTTTTTCCCCTGGGTCATGAGCATAGGACAACAGAAATATTCTAAGTTCCCCTGAAGAATTGAAGCTCAGAACTTCTGATTCTAAATTCTGATCATCTACCACTGAACCACTAAGACTCTACGGTAGGCTGGAACACTTTTCAGTTCATACATGACATACATCCTGTATACTGAACATAGCATCAGCACCATGTTATTGTGTAAAATTGTTTATCTCACCTAAACTTCAGACCATAAAAATAAACAAATGAAAATACTAATAACAGCTTTCTGTGTGATCACTTAATTGGCCAATTGTGCTTCAGATTTAGATGTCAACATTTTTACTAATTACCTTGGCAACAAAGACAGTTACAGAAAGGCAGTCACAGGTTGCAAGTTGCAGATTCAAATTTGTTGAACATTAAGGAGCTCATAATAGCTGTAAATTATTCACTGTGAATAAACAAAGTTCAAAATCTTCGGAACACTTTCAAATTTCTGGATCATGTCTTGTGTGAGTGCTGGGAAAATGCAGGTTTTTGTCTCTTTATAGCATTAATTTTCACTGTCCTTTGATGATGGTACATTCGATCATTTTGCATCAGGCAAATTTTTCTATGATGGTGGACTTCAGAAATTTGTTCATCATCAAAAAAAATTAACTCATAGGTACTGATCTTTTGTGTAGTTATTATTTTTCCAGGATTACTGTAAATAAAGAAGAACTCCCAAGAGAGCTATCTCATCAGCTTTTATTCTCATTCTTGCCAAAGACAGGTGAGATAAATCCTTCCTTTTTAATCCTTAACTCCCAAGAGTGGACTGTTAATTCTCCCCTCTGGCTACTACACATTTTTTTGTAAATAAGTTACAAGAATTTGGCTTCAGATCAAGATTACAACTTCTAACTGATAAATATAAGTGTTCTGATTACCTGTTTGCTGGATAATGTACAGATATTATTATTATTAGATAGAGAATAAGTGCCCTAAATTAATTTAACTTCAGAGAAGGTAACAGAAAAAAATGCATATAAGTGCAAGTTAGGCAGTCTTGCAACACACCACAATACAAAACATAACAAAAGCAACTTGAGAACTTGCTTTGGCAGCTAATTGTGGTGCTTGTTGCCAAATACAATGCAGGAATATCGAAATATAACACATCTGAGGGACAAGTTGGTAGAACTCAGTGCAATCACTTACAGCATGACCTAGTCCCTTTGATAAAGTGCTTATTCAATCATCTGCCATAAAAGCATGCTTACCTCTTGTAGCCTAGACATCACAGGAAGCCTTCGCAGTACCTTTAATTTTGAGCCCTCAAACTAAGACACAACCATAATCTGCTGAAAAAAGAAAACGAAAATGTTTCAAAATACATGTAAGCAATCGTCGTAATAGCATACATTGTGCGTACAAGTGAAATGCAAGTACTGCACACTCGATTTACAATACGGCGTTTAGATAAACCGAATGGATGGCACGCAGTCAAGTCAGCTAGAAGGTAGTCATGGTTATTACATCAAAATTTGGGTAAAATTTCTGCACAGCCCCATACTATTGTAAAACAAATCTGTTTTCCCAATGGCAATGTATTGTTTTTGTTTTCTCTATTCAAGAACTGAATGCATAATGTAGTATGGGGCTGTGAGGAAATTTTACCAAAATTTGTTGTAGCTCTGGAGTTAGAAGACTAACCCATCGAGGTAAAATTTCCGCACAGCCCCATGCTACATTATGCATTCAGTTCTTGAATAGAGAAAACAAAAACAATACATTGCCATTGGGAAAACAGATTTGTTTTACAATAGTATGGGGCTGTGCGGAAATGTTACCGCTACTACGGGTAAATGATTCTCGAATTTCTTCCTTCCTTTATGATCGTCGAATTCCTCGCTAATTCAAGGCGTATTTCAAAATCAATCGGCATTACGAAAAAACTGATTATGATTTATGTTGCTACCTTTGATTAAGACATCGGAAACGTATAATAATCAGTGTCGTAACAACATCATAACTTCATTTCAGTAGGCACGCTACATTCCGCAATTCAGCTTACCTCGATTTAAAAAGATGAAAAGGACGTTCCGGTCACAAATGGAACAACCGTAATGGACATAAGGAGACTACAAAATGGTTGTACCTGAAAAACACTGTTTATCCCATTTTTGAGCAGAAATTTGATATAAGACATAGGAGTCGAGCACTACCTAGCGGGTAGATTTGAAATATGAGAGAAATGCAAATTGGGTTGGGGGGTTCCCCTATTTCCAAATATGGAAGTTGTAAAGTTCAATTCAATGCAGTTTCGAAAGTAGGCTACGGTAGCTATGGTAATTCTGTCACGCTACACCTGTGATAGAAATTCACTGACACTTAAGTTCTGCATACAGGCGCACAAATCCTCGTCTGCGACCAAATCACTTTCCAGGAGATATCAGATTTTATTATTTCAGCCTCAAAATGTGTTCATAATGAAAGTAATGGACGATTTTCGGCATAATCACGAGCACAGACAATTTGACCACGGAGATTCCATTGTCGTCTCGAACGCCTTTGGGTTCTATAACCATGGAAGACAGCAGCCATGGTTTCAATGAAAGTAGGTCTGTCATGACCAAAGACAACCTTAAATTACTTGATTTAAGTACTGCTGACAACTTTTGTGAAAATCAAGGAAGGGAAAGTGAGTATGCGGCATCTTTGGCCGACGAATGTGAAGAAAACTTGGAACAGACAAGAAGTATGGTACGGGCTCGCACAAACCATGTTTGCAAGCAAACAGTAAACAATTCTATCAAGAAGAAACCTCAAAAGAAACGCCGTGTAACGGCCAATTTAGCTGCAACTAAGTACGATGTTGGTAAGTCAAAATTACAACTTATTTTGGGCTTGAGGTACTTGTACATGGCCATACTTCCATGAGGAAGATTGGTTACATTTGTTCTTCTTGTACGTGGAAGATTATCAAAGTTACAAGTGTAAGATATGTTTGTGCAGTTTTATCGTATCGTTACACATATATTTTGAGGTTTAAAGTACGACAAGTAAATAACTTAATTTTCGTGCTTCGTTTCGCTCTCGTTAATTGTTGGAACTAACAAAGGTAACGTTGATCTTTCGATGCAAAATAATGGTCATCATTGTTTCTTTGAATCTGTGGTTTAAAATTATCGACATGGTTTCAAAAGAACTTAATTACTTCTTTGTCCCTAGACTGTGATGCGTGCTCAAGAAGTACTTTCATCGCTTAAATTTATCAGACGCACATTTCTTCAACCAAGACCAGTACAAAATTTTTAACACTTAAAAATATTAAGCGTTATGTTGCCAATTATGCATGTTTACATTGTAGTCACGCGTCCACAGACTTAATGTTGATAATTAACACTTTTGGTGTATGCTGTTACCATCCACAATGGACCGTTGAAGAGTCGACTTATTTATTACTAAGGCAATAAAAACAAGCTTGCAGACACAAACTACATTGAAGGATCACAAACTTATCGGCTTCATTTGATTTAGATCTGTATGCACGTGCATTTAGAAAAATTCATTTTTTATTTGTTAAAATAAATGTATTATTTTCTTCACATGTTTGTGCACATGTACATGTATGTGTTAATGTAGTCTCTCTTAATTGAGCTTCCCTCCAACCCCAGGTCTTGAAAGCCCTTCTCGGTAAAGTTCCCTCTGGAGAGGGACAATATTACATCAGCAAAATCACCTAAAGAGCACTTTTCTGATCAGTGTAATCCCAACCAAAGTAATCACAATAGCCACTTATAACAAAAAAACATATCACATAGGACCACCAAGAACTGACAACACAACAAGAAGATGGTGACTAAAGCCCAACAACATGCAGTTGATTTATATCCTATTCACACCAGCAAAATATGTTAAGTTAAACAAGAGGTTTATAATTGAATAAAAACCAGATACAGAGAACTGAAAAACTTAATTTTCTATGGGATCCATCTAATCAACAACTTTTAATTTCAATACTCTAAATTTTAAGTGTAACTAACATCTGTTTAAGCAGCTTCTATAAAGAAAAGAATTTAAACTCTGTTATTTATATACCCTGTATTTAAGCATTATTGGAATGACATTTAATGGGATATTAGTTGGGACTGAATTAGTTTTTCTTCTGATTGGGGGAGAGGATGATGCTGATGTGCCGAAAAGGTAGTTGAGTGAAGTAAAAGCAAAGTGAGATCATAACTCATATGAGTATGGATTCAGCTTCTGATACTTTTCCAGGAATTACTGTATATCTGAAATTTGGAATTATCTCATAACAATGTTTTTTCATTACAAAAATTCTCCCTTGCAGTTAGAAAAGTTTGTCTTCAGTGTGGAATGTATATTGCAAGGGATGATGACTCAAACAGGTGAGTTAGCAGTGATAGAAAAAACTTTATACATGTAAATAATTTTGCTGACAAAGTAACTTGATGGAGGACATAATGTTACAAGTACAAATAAAATTTCAGTCACTGATTATTTTTTTTACACCCAGCATGCTAAATATTTTACCTGCAATTATGTGGAGTTGTGGTATTTCACCTTTTGTTGTCATTTTCCACAAGGGTAGGGCATCTTGACTGCAAACTGCCTATTTATGTAAACTTTATGGGAAAATTCAGTTGGTTTTGTCGTACCATATCCCCTAGCTACACAAGGAATAGATGCTGCCACCTGGTAGCTAAATAACACAATGCCATGTTTGTACATGTTCATTTCTTTTCAACCCTGTAGCTCTTAAATTAACCTCCTAGCTAGATCCTGACTACATCCTGTTCCTGTTCATTAAGGTTTCCAATTCTTACACTATTTTGCCATATACATTTTAAAGACAAACACTTCCTAATTTTATTTGCCTCTTTATCAGAGACTTGAAGGTTTATGAATAAATAACTACACATCTATCTTAAAAGCCATAGTTTTCAATCAATTTGATAAATATGATTTTTCTCTCTTCAACAATGACTTTCTCTACATGCAGTTTCCTCATTTGGAGTGATTCATCAGTGCCAGTTGAAAAAATTATAGAACTAAAATCTTTTTAGGTATGATAAATTTTTGTTACTAATTAATTTGTCTGAGTAGACCATATAAGATGTGATATTGTGGGAATCTAGACAAATCAGTGTACAGGATACCTTCATGCAAAGAAATAAACACTCACATAGCCTGTATCTTATACATATACATGTTCACAACTTTATTCAATACTTCTTTTATAATAATGAAGGATTTAATTCTTACTGTTTTGTCTCCACTCTAAAGAAAATCAACCATTTTCCAAGTATGGGTGAGATTTGTGGGAAGGATAACCTAGCTTGGAATATGGCAAAGTGAGTGTTTAATCAGTTTGTTTTGGTGTCAAATTTTCATGTAATACTTACATAATGTATAACAATATTAAATACATTTAAAACTTGTAGATTGAAATGGAAGTTAATTACTGGTGAATACACATGCTGTAATTATGATTTGCAATGTTTTAAATGTATTTTCTGTATCCCATGAGATCTCAATATTTATACATGTATTTTATCTCTCTTCCATTGAGAGCAAGTATAGATAGTTGGTTAGTGGTGTGGTATTATTTGTAGGAGAAGTTACTGGAAATTACAGCACATTATTCACTTTTTAATAATAAAATAAATAGCTTAGGCTATCAACATATGGTGGGGGAATTCTGCATAGTTTGCAGATAATTCTCTGACCTTAGGATAACGTAGGGAATGTCAAATGCTTTGTTAAATAGCAGACAGGAAAAATTAATTTTTATTTTCAAACATTGATTAAACCCCTCTTAAACAATTCTGAGCAATGGTATTCACATTTTTAAGTTTACAAGTATCATATTAAATAATTGCTTGTAGTAATGCAATAATTATTGTATTTTAACATCTTATCTTGAAATTTCAGAATGCAAATTAAGAGCTCATGCAGAGGAATACAGTTTTGTTCTACAAACTTGGGTTCTCCCTGCCAAATATCCTTTATCAACTAATATCTATGGTCAGTGAGATTTATGCAGTTTGATGTTTTGTATAATTTAATACATGTAGCTGTGATGACTGCACAATCAGCATTATACTGTACTTCACCTTGAGTTTAGAAGCAAGCATTGATAGAAACTTTGGAATCAATGCTCATGGTTCATCAGCTAACAGTAAACTGTATCTCCAGGAACTGTAGCCAGGGACTGCATTTGATTTAGTACTGTGGTATGTTAAATAAATATTGAAAATTATAATAATGCAATGCTCAACCTCGAATGATAGGAATTACATTGGTTTCATATGATGTAACTGTAATAGTTAGTGGTAATAATTGCATAGTTTGATCCAAATATACATTCTTTACAGATCACAACTGCTACAGTATGTGTACTTGTATGTAGGTTGATTACAAGATGGTATAATTAAAAAGATAATAATAATGATAATAATAATAATAATAATAATAACAACAATTGGTAAGAGGGATCAAAAGAAAAGCACCATGATTTTTTTTTTCGTCATATGACCACATCAGTGTAATTACATTAAAGTGAATTACTTTCCTTAGCTTACTGCCCATTCTCACTGTATCAGTAATGCTGCATTTCAAGGCTATATTGTAGAGAACTGAAAAAAAAGAAACAAACCCAAAACCTTCATTGTTAAACCAGCAAATGGAGCTATGGGAAATGGGTAAGTTTGACAAAAATTTAAAATCTTGAATTTCACCATCGATCATTTTCAATATATTCATTATTAATTAAAATTAATTTTTTTTGTTTTTTTCTTAAATTTCCAACACGCTGTGCTTGTAAAATATCTGAAAAGTACAGAGCTAGGTTGTTTAAAGCTAGTTAAGATATCACCCAGGGTTAGTGTGAAATCTGATTTGAGATCTGAAAGCTTTAAAAGAAAATTCAGTATTATAATAATTCTCTTTGCCTGAAATTTGATGATTGAATGCCCTGAAATAAATATGGGATATTTTAATATAATTGAATGAAGGAATAAAAAATACCATATTAAAATTTAACCCTGGCTAGTTTTAATGAGCCTTGAAACAACTGAGCCCTGTGCTATAATATTATTAACATATACAATCTTAATCCAATTTGTTATTGCACAGTTGTTGGTACTGTCCTGAAATATTTCAGTGAATCAGGGGTACTGGTGAAGCCTTCCATCACATGTACATGAATTTAAAGCTTCCTTCTGCTTTAATCTAAGTGAAAATTGAATTTTTTTTGACAACTTATAATTATGTACATGCATGCATACTAACTAGTTTCTTTTGGTACCTTCATGATGAATCTGATGACTAATACATGTAGTTCTGTCCTAATTTTAGGATATCTCTGGTGTGAAATGGAGATAGAATCCTATCTCACGAGCAGATTGTGGTCCAGGAATATCTTGACAAAGTAAGGACATTCACAAATATCACGTTTACTATTATGATAGTACAGTGAAACCTCTATTAAGTGGACACCCTCAGGATATTCCCAAGTGTCTGCTTAATAGAGGGTGTACCCTTGATAGGGGTTTGTAAAAATTGCGCAATGTTTGTTAATGATTAAAATTCAACGGTTGCTCTGTGATAAAGTTCCATGACGTTTAAAATTATTTTTAAGTCAAGTTCACTCAACTCTTGTTTTCTTAATTTGTTATCGCCTGAAATCATCTGAGTAAATATTTGGAGGAAAATTAATTTTTGGAATGAGAAAAGTTCAAATAATATAGCCATATCTACATTTTGGGAAGTATAAACCTTTGATTATTTCCGTTTTTTAGCTGCATATGTACGAACAGCCACCATTTTGCAGAAGGTCACCATTTGAGGTAAACCTTAAAAAATACATTTTTTTTGCTTCCTATGGCCCAATATGAAATAAACACAAATTCTACGGAAGTTCATGTTATTTTATCTTATTTGAGGGTGGGGGGCAGGGAGTTACAGGTGTAGATCAGATCGTTATAATATAGGAATGGAATACAATATAGGAATGGAACCCAGACCTTCAGATTTATGCTCCCATGCTTTACCACTGAGTTACAGAGAACTAGATGTTGATCCAGAGCATTCCTCACCTAAATTTGTGACAAGCATCCCACATACAGTATCCCACATACAGTATCTGTATTTATTTGCGGGTGGGGGGTGACACTGACTCAAACGAAAAGCACTCTGGTATTGGGTGTTTAACAAAACCAGGTAAATGGATACTGTACTTTGAAAATCTTACTGGTATAAATTATGATTTTTACCCTTTTTAGTACCCAGCGGATGCGTGACTCCTGGTGAGTATGTATTACAGATGTCAGTTATGGCCGCACCATGGCATACCAGTCAGGAGGACTGTGATAACAAACCAGATAGATGCTTTTGGTCGGATGGGTGGGATACACGAAGGCACAATATGATGACAGCCATATGCTATTACAGCAAAGGTAGGAAAATTATCATCTAAGAGCCATCTCTATGAAGGAGAGAAATTAGATGGGCTTGAAACCTTCATCTTTAAGACTTGGTAAAATTTACCCTCCTATATAAGTTGAATATCACGCAGTTATAACCATCATTATTAGTGAGGCTCCTTTTGAGCTGTTAGCATCGAAAGCCGAATGCCGCTGTGCTTTGCTTAAACACTGAAAGCTCATTTAAGAGCTCTGAAAGCAGTTTATATTCTAAACTTGAAAAGTTCTCACAACAAACGCGTGCATGTCAGGTTGACCACGCAGCAACTGCTTTGCTCATTGTGTCATTTTTATTTGCTAGATTCGGTGTGTTATCAGTACAGGGGAGCCAAGATAAAGTATCTGCGCGTGTCAGCTAAACAATGTGAAGCTGAAAACCACTGCTACGATTATAAGAACAACAAATTTTACGATGTACTTTAATGATAATATCAGCGCAGCACTGTGCAAATAAATTTAATGCGTTTTCCCCGAAGTGATTATTTCTCTTCTTATTCAGCATCCCACAATGCGAACATGTATCTTTTGAGATAACATGAACAGCAGTGTTCCCATTTTAGTGCTGACGCACAGCCAGCCCATTTTAGTACTGAAGCACAGCCAGCCCATTTTAGTGCTGATGCACTGCCACCCCATTTTCTCGCATGATTAATCATGGAGTAATTTATCTCACATTTTTGACACACAAATCAGTCAGTCCACTGATGAGAATGAAGAAAGTTGTAACCTATTGCCTTGACTTATCTTTTCCGCCAGAGCTATCAAAAATTTCATGAACGTGATTGGCTATCAGCAATACAATTGGAGCACAAATAGGACAGTGTACCCGTCATGCTTGTGACTGGACAGTTTGATAGGACAGTTAAAACGTCATGCCCATGTCACTGAACGATTCGCGTTAACTGCGCACTGTTACACAGACTTCTGGGTACAGTTTCTCGTGGTAAAAAGTCAACTGCTATGTTTCCATCTACGAAAATATTTGACGGATGAGTATTTTGCTTCTCGAATTTCTTCATAGTTTTGATTATTTGGCAACAACACGTTGTATCGTCCTATTCTATTGGGAATTACACTCGCGAGTATCAAATCTAAATCCCACTTTAAATCACACGTTTGATTTAAAACCGAATTGAACTCCGCACGGTCCAACTGACATAAATTCTCGCAACTAGCAGTAAAGAAAGAATGGTATCAGATAAAAGCAATTCCTAGGTCTTGGGAATATGGAGTATTTAAGGTTTGGGGCCACTTTAGGTGGGAAGACCTAGGATTTTCACTTTTGGTTACACTCAGGGTAGTCACAAACTACACGGGGGTAAAAATGAGCCTGTAGTACAATGCTGGGCTTGATTTCTGCTCTTTATTTTGATGCGATTTTCCGGACTACTTTAAGACCAAAGCGCGATTAATCTACGCTCTTAACAAAAACGCCCTTCAATCTAACCACAGCAGGACCGCAACCCAGTTGGCTTGTAAGCTCAGTTGGTAGAGCGTTGCACCGGTGTCGTCGTAGAGGTCATGGGTTCAAATCCCTTACGGGCTTGAATTGTTTTCAGGCCTTATTTACACTACTGGTTAAGTAGTATTCATAACTGTGAGGATCGCTTTCATATTCGTTTCTTCAACCACAGTTCACATATATATGTATGATTTTCATATATTTGCAGTCATTTATTCACCACTTGGAGAACCAACATAATGATCAGCTCCCAGTTGGCTTGATAACTTAGTTGGTAGAGCGTTCATTTAATCTATTGGTTAGTTACGTTTGTTTTGTCATTTGTCGCGGCATTGAAGGGCTTCACCGCGCGGAAACCGTGCACGAATGGAATTCCCTTAAAACGTTTGCCCTTTATGTGATAAACAAGTAATCGCAAGTGCCCTTGGGCAATTCAGGATTAATTTCACATTTCAAATTTTTCCCAGTATTGCCCTCGTCGCATCACGACCCGCACAATTTTGGGAAAACGTTGAAAATACAAGTAAAATTAATCCTAAATTGCCAGAGGGCCTACGCAATTACATATACCAATCACGACGTTACCGGAAAATCGAAAACGGGAAAAATTTAACTCTTAACCGTCTTTAGCCGCTTTTTGTTTACTTAGACCAGAATATTTGCACAATGGGGGGGGGGGGAGCTATAGGGTTTTGGTACAACTGGAAAAGTAGGTAACATCACAGTTCATTTTCGCCGAGTGCTGTTGCTGTTCACGAAAAATTTGACATAGCCCATCTATACTTAGGCTCATCCTACAAAACGTTCACAACAGTAAAAAAATCACTGAAACAGTATCAGTGGCGTAATAAAATTACAATGTTCAGAAACTTCGGTTTCATTTCTCTGCTCTCTTTGTGTAGGCATCCCGGTATTTCAGTTATATGAGCTCGTTTCTCACCTACATCATACACACTCCTTCCATTAAAAGGCGCGAAAGGCCGTGTTTCTAATTCATGTTTACCAACAGATGTTTTTCTGTCTTTTTTCGTCAGCTATAGATTAATGTATACTGCTGGTCCGAAAGAAAAATTTGCCAACCTGACACAGATTGTGCAAAGAGTAAAACTAGCATGAGCAAGTGCAAGTCTCAACACCAACTAAATTTGACCTCATTCATGTACGAGCAAATACATTTCACTAACAACACTGATAAGTATAAGGGGACAACAACCATGTTAATCGTTCGAATTCTTGCCTCCAGAACAAAAATTTTTTAGTAAACTTCTTACAGTCTCTACCGACAAATAAAAGGAATTTTAACACGGTTGTTTTTCTTCTATTGTGTCCTTATCATAATTTCTAGCTCTACGTCGTTCTATTCACGCACTCGATAGAAAGAGAAAAAATGGAGGGAATCGAGACTGGCTAAACGTCTAGCGAATTCTGTCCTCATCATACAAGGTTAAAGAATCGTTCACTGCCAAGCCCTTGCTTAAAATCGTTCGTCCACTGTCCTACTTCGCCCGCGTGATTGTTCATGGTGAGACTGGATGTGATCAATCATCTGCTTTTCGCCAAGCCATCACCCACACCGCTGGTCCAGTATCCCATCGTGTCAGCGTGATTGTTAAATGTACGACCACAGGCGGCCCAAGCTCACTTCTCGAGAAAAAGCCAACGATTAATTCATGAAAGCGTCACGCGATGTGCGACTCGGTGTTAAGTTACAAGAGGAACCGTTGCAAATTTTAACACGTTACAAGGAATAGTATGGGGAACGAGATATGGTCACTTTACAACTGTTATTCATGAATACCAGTGATGGTAAAGCAAGCTTAAACGGCAGAAATCGCCGGAAACTACAACAAACACACAGGATGTGAATAAGTTTGATTGATTTTAGGTGTAAAATGTTCATCTTTCGAAATATCTATCGTTGTAAAGCGACCATGTCTCGTTCCCCATACTATTCCTTATAACGTGTCAAATTTTCAACGGTTCCTCTCGTAACCTAACATCGAGTCACACAACGCGTGACGCTTTCATTAATTAATCGTTGGCTTTTTCTCGAGACATGAGCTTGGGCTGCCTGTGGCTAAACCATCACCCACACTGCTGGCCCAGATTCCTATGTCTTCAGCATGATTGTTAACTGTGAGACTAAATGTAGTTAATGATCTGCTCTTCGCCAAAACATCACCCATACTTATGGCCCAGTCTTCCCTCATAGTAGCGTGATTGTTAACCGTGAGACTGAATGTAGTCAATGATCTGCTGTTCGCCAAACCATCAGCCACACCGCTGGCCCAGTTTCCCAAGAATTCAGCGTGATTGTTAACTGTGAGACTGAAAGTAGTTAATGATCTGCTCTTCGCCAAACCATCACCCACACTGATGGCCCAGTATCCCATGTCTACAGCGTGATTGTTAACTGTGAGACTGAATGTAGTTAATGATCTGTTGTTCGCCAAACCATCACCCATACGGATGGCCCAGTCTTCCCTCAGAGCACCGTGATTGTTAACTGTGAGACTGAATGTAGTCAATGATTTGTTGTTCGCCAAACCGTCACCCACACTGCTGGCCCAGTCTCCCAAGAATCCAGCGTGATTGTTCTCAGTGAGACTGAATGTAGTGAATGATGTGCTCTTCGCCAAACCATCAGAATGAAGTATACCTTTAAGGCGCTTCGCAGATTGAGTGGCTGCGGAGGACGAACTTCGCTTAACCTTTTCATTTGAAGCTGGCCTGGACTTGTTTACCACGGAATCTGGTAAAAAAAAGTTAAACCACCGAGATTAAAATGGCAAGAGCAGCGAATGACTCCTTCAAAGATAACAGAGGGCTTGTTATATGCAGGCTTCATGCAGCTGTTCTTTAATAGCAAAAAGAAAGGGTGGAAAGTTTTGAAAAAGCGTTTAGGCTGGATTTCTAACCAATGGCGTTGTTGGACTTAGGATGAAATTTACCTTTAGGGCGCTTCACAGATTGAGTGGCTGCGGAGGACGAACGTCGTTTAACTTTTTCATTTGAAGCTTGCCTGGACTTGTTTACTGCGGCATCTGGTAAAAAAAAAAGGTTAAATCACCGAGATTAAAATGGAAAGAGCAGCGAATGACTCCTTTAAAGAGATCAGAAGGCTTGTTATACGCAGGCTTCATGCAGGTGTTCTTAAATAGCAAAAAAAAAAAGTTGAAAATTTTGAAAAAGCGCTGGATTTCCAGCCAATGGCGTTGTAAGACTTAAAATGAAATTTACCTTTAGGGCGCTTCACAGATTGAGTGGCAACGGAAGACGAACGTCGTTTAACCTTTTCATTTAAAGCTTGCCTGGACTTCTTTACTACGGCATCTGGTAAAAAAAGTTAAATCACTGAGATTAAAATGGAAAGAGCAGCGAATGACTTTTTCAAAGATAACAGAGGGCTTGTTGTATGCAGGCTTCAAGCAGCTGTTCTTTAATAGCGAATAAGAGGGTGGAAAGTTTTGAAAAAGCGCTGGATTTCCAGCCAATGGCGTTGTAGGACTTAAGATGAAATTTACCTTTAGGGCGCTTCACAGATTGAGTGGCAACGGAAGACGAACTTTGTTTAATCTTTTCATTTGAAGCTGGCCTGGACTTGTTTACTACGGTATCTGGTAAAAAAAGTTAAATCACTGAGTTTAAAATGGCAAGAGCAGCGAATGACTCCTTCAAAGATAACAGAGGGCTTGTTATATACAGGCTTCATGCAGCTGTTCTTTAATTGCAAATAAAAGGGTGGAAAGTTTTGAAAAAGCGTTTAGGCTGGATTTCTAACCAATGGCGTTGTTGGACTTAGGATGAAATTTACCTTTAGGGCGCTTCACAGATTGAGTGGCTGCGGAGGACGAACGTCGTTTAACCTTTTCATTTGAAGCTTGCCTGGACTTGTTTACTGCGGCATCTGGTAAAAAGAAAGGTTAAATCACCGAGATTAAAATGGAAAGAGCAGCGAATGACTCCTTTAAAGAGATCAGAAGGCTTGTTATATGCAGGCTTCATGCAGGTGTTCTTTAATAGCAAAAAAAAAAAGTTGAAAATTTTGAAAAAGCGTTTAGGCTGGATTTCTAACCAATGGCGTTGTAGGACTTAAAATGAAATTTACCTTTAGGGCGCTTCACAGATTGAGTGGCAACGGAAGACGAACTTTGTTTAACCTTTTCATCTGAAGCTTGCCTGGACTTGTTTACGACGGAATCTGGTAAAAAAAAGTTAAATCACTGAGTTTAAAATGGCAAGAGCAGCGAATGACTCCTTCAAAGATAACAGAGGACTTGTTATATGCAGGCTTCATGCAGCTGTTCTTTAATAGCAAATAAAAGGGTGGAAAGTTTTGAAAAAGCGTTTAGGCTGGATTTCTAACCAATGGCGTTGTTGGACTTAGGATGAAATTTACCTTTAGGGCGCTTCACAGATTGAGTGGCTGCGGAGGACGAACTTTTTTTAACCTTTTCATTTGAAGCTTGCCTGGACTTGTTTACTACGGAATCTGGTAAAAAAAGTTAAATCACTGAGATTAAAATGGAAAGAGCAGCGAATGATTCCTTCAAAGATAACTGAGGGCTTGTTATATGCAGGCTTCAAGCAGCTGTTCTTTAAAAGCAAAAAAAAAAGGTTAAAATTTTGAAAAAGCGCTGGATTTCCAGCCAATGGCTTTGTAGGACTTAAAATGAAATTTACCTTTAGGGCGCTTCACAGATTGAGTGGCAACGGAAGACGAACGTCGTTTAACCTTTTCATTTAAAGCTTGCCTGGACTTCTTTACTACGGCATCTGGTAAAAAAAGTTAAATCACTGAGATTAAAATGGAAAGAGCAGCGAATGACTTTTTCAAAGATAACAAAGGGCTTGTTGTATGCAGGCTTCAAGCAGCTGTTCTTTAATAGCAAATAAGAGGGTGGAAAGTTTTGAAAAAGCGCTGGATTTCCAGCCAATGGCGTTGTAGGACTTAAGATGAAATTTACCTTTAGGGCGTTTCACAGACTGAGTGGCAACAGAGGATGAACTTTTAACCTTTTCATTTGAAGCTCACCTGGACTTGTTTACTTTGGCATCTGGTAAAAAAAGTTTAACCACACTTAAAACTCGAAAGTTAAAAAACATAGTTAATTACCATTACCAACAGTATTAACAATTGAGTAACATTGTTTTCTACTTGTTTTCTGAGGAGGTTGGTTCATCTATCTCTAAATGTTACTCAATGACAAATTATTTCACTCCAAAAACACTTTTCTGATTACCTACAATATGTTATTGAATTATGAAATGAATGGAATACCACTATAGAATTTCCACACTTATTTCCACTCATATACCAGCTCTCTCGAATAAATTATACATGTGCAGAAATTAAGCAGTCTCTCATTGAATGGACTTTCCTCACAGGTTAAAAAAAAAAACATTTGTTGTTATCTTCCACAGAATATACCATATCCAATGTATATAGTCTTTTAATAATAATAATAATAAAGCCAGGTGAAGAAGTTTAATGTCCACTTTGATATAGAGTGATTTGGAAGAAAGCTATAAACTCCATCAAACACAGCACATCCCATTAGGAAGAATAGCTCTAATCAACACTGACAGTTGGTCAACTGTTTGCAAAAAATATACTAAAATGTTTCCAAGAATTTCACAATTTATTGCTATTTTTTTTAAAATAAGCTCAACTCACAAAAAAATCGACTGTCAAGAATTCAAAACTGTCATGCTAATAACAGTGATATGTTTTCAAAAGCTTAGTGTCCAAGTACAGATATTCCTCATTTGCATATTTGTAACCTACCAATTTATTCACACGTGTATAAGCCACACTCGTGTATAAGCCGCACCCCAAATTTTGGCCATATTTTCTTGAAAAAAATAATTTAAGGTTTTCTGGAAAGGGAAAAAGGCCTGGCGAGTGCTGCATACTGCCAAGATATATTTGTTTATATCACAAAATTCATCACGATAAATAATCTAACATAGCATGTTATTGGTCGAATAAACATTGCAAATGCAAACAACAATGGCTAGTCATATCTTTCAAATGGTCTTAAAGTTAAGAAAATGTAAAAGAAAAGATACCTGGGTAATTTTTGCTAGATTTGTATTCCATGTACACTAACATTTTGTTTTATCTCCTCAGTAATGATCGCGTGAAGTTGCGTATTTGATCAAGGACACAAGCAAACATAGCTTGCCTCTCGATGAAAGAGGGAAACTGGGATAAAGATTTAAGCTATACCTTGTATAGGCTGCACCCCCAATTTGCACAAAATTTGTTTGGAAAAAAGTGGGGCCTGTACAGTGAAACTCCACAGGTTTACGGTTCCTACCCAGCTTTTGCAGTTCTGCACCAGAGTTCACAGTGCCTGGCTCACTGCTCACTGTTAATCTTTCACTGAAAAAAATAAATCCTTTCTCAAGCTATTTTCTGCCACTCGTGCATCCCTGTTATCATGCTCCTGTTTAAAGGAGCACAATAAGCTGTCTAAGAAGAGGCAGTTGCCTACCTTCATGTTGAACTACTACAGTGGTTGAGGATTCATTTTCTTCAGATGCTCCCAATGGTTGCCAAGTGACAGGATCAACTACAAATATGCACAAGAAGAATAACACATTATAAATTTCAAATGAGGTGCATGTATATTGTGACTGTACACCTACACATTTGAGAAACAGAAGCATGTTACATCCAAATTATGCAAAAAATCTGATCCTTATTTACTTTCAGGTAATAATAATTCAATTATTATAGAAACTTAAGGAGGAAACTGTATTTTCCTCATCATACAAGTAAATATACATGTACATAATTATGGAGTATATCAAGAACTTCTCAACCCTGATTTGCTAATGACTATCCATACTTCCAACAGCTTTTACAAGCAGGTAATAGAGGTAAATGATCACACAAACAAGAGCAATGAACCGAAGTACACATAAACACCTTGCTGTTGTAACTACATTAATTGGATCAAGATAGAAAAAAACCTGTCCCTAAGAAGGTGTATGTAACATAGCTCTCACCAGATACAGGATTTTTCATTTTCTCAAGAAGACTTCCACACTGTCTTTGCCAGCTGTACTTTTTTTCATACTGTTCTCGAAGTTTGGTGGCTTCTTCAAGTCGCAGAGTCCTATCTTTCTGACGGACGGCTCTGATGTCAGCAGCCCAGTTTTTAGGATTCTCTGAATGAATTACACACAGGGAACCACCAGGAACTTTTTCCAATGCCTCTCCAAGTCCAGAGTTACCACTTACAAGGACAGGCAGACCAGCAGATAGGGCTTCCAGCCCCTTCAAACCAAAACCTTCAGTTCTTGAAGGCATGATTGCCAGATCAGCCTCACATAATAAATTGGCTAGCTGTTCTCGATCTGGATCTTTGAAGCAGCGAACAGTTAGTTGACTACGAGGAATGCCATACTGACACAACTTACTTGCCACTTCTTCCTCTTTTCCTTTGGGTGCACCAGCAAACTTTAGTTGGTATGACTTGTCTTTCAATTGGGCAATTGCTTTCACTCCGATATCATATCCTTTTAGCTCAAAATCTTCATGGTCACCACACCCAAGAAGTAGAACACAAAAGTTCTTCCCTTCCTCTAAAGCCTGTTCAACCTTACATAACTCAACAAAAATACCTGGGGTGAGGTTGAATATAGGCTGATTTTTTTTGCAAAGGCGAAGGCGGTGAGTGTAGGCATTTGCCAGCTTTGGACCAATTGCAACCACCTCATCAGCTAACTCACAAAGTTTTACTTCTGCACGCTGTTTCTTCTCACCTCGAGAAATGGCTCCTTGTTCATAACTTTTGAACATTCCAATTTCTTCATAAGGTGTGTGAACAACCTGGATCCACTTGTGAGGTCGCTGCCTTTGAATATGTGATATCAGTCGACCCAGACGCACTCCATGTCCTACAACATAGTGTGGATGATGGCCATTGGGTAAAGAAGCCAACCAATCAATTGGCTTATAACCAGGCAATTCTCGGGCTTCAATCAGCTGAACATTATGGCTTTTGGCATCTCTCCTGTCCTCATGCATCACTACACCTTGGAAGATATACACTGACATCAACATAGGGATGTTTTGCAAACTGAATTGCCAGCTCCCTGATAAGAGTTGACCAGTCTCTTATGGATGATCTCCATTCATCACTCAACAGAGTAATAATTAGCTTTTTACTTTCCATTAAACTTGGGTTTTCCTGTGATGTAGAGGCTACACCAAGATCAGTCATGATTCCTAGAATAAAGTTTCATTGGTGTGAATAAAGACAAATCACAAGCAATGAAGGATACCATGTAATGATATTTTCAATTCAACAGGATTGTCAAAAGACCACACAATTTAGCACTGGCATCTTTGTGAAATGTGATCAAAGACAGAAAATAAATATTTTTCAACATGTTTCTACCATCAATGTCTAGCGAAAAAAAAAGTCACTCAAATGTTCCCCAAAACCCTAGAAATCATTTTTCAGAGAGTTTCAAATATCAAATTTTCTCAGGGGAGCATGCCCTGGATCCCTTTAAAAGGGTATTTCCCTTTGCAACATGCCATGCTTGTTACATGTATGGAAGCACAATTTAGTCTGCAGTGCAGGTTTCCTTTTAGGGCAAGCTAATGTTATAAGCTTGGCATTGTTCATATGACTGGCCATGTTTGATTTGGAGTTAGAGTGGACAGTGGGGTAGGGGGCAGGGGGAAGGGCAAGAAGATGCCTGCCTGGTGAGGCTGTTGAAAAGCAAAACACCCTTGGTTAGTTTTGTGTCACTGCATTTCTGGAAATGAGCGGGCAACCAATCAAAGAGTCAAATTAAATGTTACTGCCGTTATGCGTGATGTCACGCACTCATTAGCTAGATCCCGAGAGGCGCTGCGAGTTAAAAAATACATGTGCTCGATCGAAGTGGAGAATCGTTTCAACGCCCGTTTAACGTCATCGTTTATATTATAAGGACACAAACGTAAGTTCTTTTTGGTTTCGTTTCTTGTTTGTCTAGCCTTTTTCCGTATTTATAGTTGTAAATTTCCTTTGTTTCCTTTTAGTTTTCGAAACCGTACAACGTTCGTTCAAGATTGTAAAGTCCATTTCATAATTACAAGTACGCGTGTTCAAGTTTGTGTTGTCGTACCGTTTTATGCGTGCACATTTCGTTTCGAAAAGTTTAACCCTCATCGCATACTGGTTTATTGGAACTTATCCTACGTTTATTTGCAATGTTGGGCGAACTGTTCGCCACTCATCGCTAATTTGAAGCGACTACCGAAGGATTAATTAGTGCCTAGTCCACCATGAACGATGAACCTGTCGCTGAGGGCGCTGGGCCTGGGTTTCCTCCGAACGAAAGCTGTCCCGATACTCGTGTAAGGAAATTAACTGAAAAGGGTCAAGAAGAGAAATTAAGGCGACTGAAAAACGATCAAACTGCCAAAACGACTGCTGTGACAAAGCAAAGGAATGCTCTCACAAACTTAATGGAAGATGAGAACAATCTTCATTTAGTGAAATCAGAGGTTATTGTATTGAACACATTATTCAAGGAGTATCAAGAAGCACGTGACCTTTATTATTGCCAGTTGACCTCCGAACAGGATCAAGACAGGGAACTTGATCGCTATGAAAGTAAGGAGAAGTCATTTTTGGAATTTAGGAAACAGGTTATGGAATGGATGAATGTAGCAGAACGTCGCTTAACAGAAGAACTTGATCTGCTCTCAGAAGTAAAATCGGCTTCATCCAAATCGTCCCGTGTTAGCACCCGTTCGAAGAAGTCTTCAGCCAGCTCAACGCCATCTGCACGAGCAAAGGAGAAACTTAAGCTAGCGGAATTACAAGCTGAAAAACAAATGCTAGAACGCAAACAAGCTCTACGAGCAGCAGATGAAGCCTTGAAACTGGAAACTGAAATAGCGAAAGCCCAGGCCAGAGAAAGGGTTTATGCCGATTTGGAAAATGATGGTAACCTAGAAAATAAGGATGGTATTGTTCCCTGTCTCCAGCAAAGTGAACCTAAATTCATGGCTTCAACACCTGCCGCTCATCTCAACCCTGCTGCCCCAGAGTTTCACTCAAACAGTCTAGCCGGCGAGATATCGCCTCCGGCTAACAACGGGACCACTGATGTACCACAAGGAATTATCGCTGCAGCTGATGATCCCTATCGATTGGAACCCCATGAAAGGTCTTTCAAAGAAGTGATGGCCATGCAGCGACAGCAAAATGAGCAAATGATTGCAACCCATCGGCAACTGGCTGCAGCAATGACTCTGCCTCAACCTGAAGTGCACAAGTTTAAAGGAGACCCCATCGAATATGGAACCTTTATCATGGCATTCAAGGCAAGGATAGAGTCCAGAACATTCAGGGCGGCAGATTGCTTATACTACCTGGAACAACATCTTGAAAGGGAACCACGAGAACTTATTGGAGGCTGTCTGCATATGGACCCTTCTGAAGGATATAAGGAGGCGAGGAGGTTACTGGAGAAGGAATATGGGGATCCCTTTAAAGTTTCAATGGCCTATGTGAACAAAGCTCTCGGATGGTCCCCAGTTCGGCCAGATGACGCATCAGGACTAAAGCGTTTATCGCTTTTCTTGATTAAGTGTAAAAATGCTATGATGAGCGTGTCTCATATGAATGAGTTAAATCATCCTACGAACCTGCAGACCATTGCAAAAAAGCTTCCCTCGCATCTCCAGTCAAGATGGCGTGATCGTGCTGCGAAATTGAAAGAGAACGGAAGGATAGCGAGCTTTAAGGATCTCGCTGATTTTGTGGTGTCAGCAGCCGAATCAGCGAACGACCCTGTATTTGGCGTGCAGGCTTTAAGTAGTACCCAGGAAAGGCGCAGAGATAACAGTGGGAGAGATGGCAAGAAGAAGCCCTCGTCAGCAACTAAAACAAGCAACAGTTTTGCCACTGGTATCACCATTCCCGGCATAGAGGCTGTAAACCATGCGAACCGAAACAATGCTGGTGGCAAGGAAAAGTTGTGCCCCTTCTGCAGCAAGAACCATGACCTGGATGATTGTGCGGAATTCCTCAAAAGGACCATGGATGAAAGGAAGACATTTCTTTACGAAAGAAAATTATGCTTTGCCTGTTACGAATCTGATCATGTATCCAAAGGTTGTGTAAAGAGACGCACCTGCAAGAAGTGCAAGAAACGGCACCCAACAGCATTGCACATTGATGGTTTCACAATGAATAGAGAGAGCGTCAGTAACAAACCCCAAGCGACGGAAGTTCAATCTATAGCGGTTAGCAATAGGCGCATTGATGTCTCTAAACCTGTACAGGACGCACCAAGTTGCAAGGAGTCCGTAGTGCTACATGCCATACTCCCAGTTAAAGTTAAACAGAAGGGCTGTAACAATTCAGTTGTCACGTACGCGTTTTACGATAATGGTAGTGGCGGCTGTTTTGCAACCGAAAATATCAGGAGACAGTTAGGAATAGACGGTGTCAAGGTTATGCTACAACTCACCACCATGCATGGACAGAGTCAAGTGGAAAGCATCATTCTGGACGATCTTATCGTTACGAGCCTAGATGATGAGAATCCCATTGAGTTGCCTCGCTCATACACAAGAGATGAAATCCCAGCAGAACATCACCAAATTCCCACGCCCAGTCTCATAAATCAGTGGTCACACCTTTCCGAGGTTGCGAAGAAAATCCCTGAGCTTGAGCCTCGCCTGGAGATTGGACTACTCATTGGCAGCAATTGCCCGCCTGCCTTAGAACCATTAGAAGTTGTACCTTGTCGAAGCGATGGCCCATTTGCCCTCCGTCTCCGCCATGGTTGGACAGTCTGTGGACCTCTCCATATCCGAACTGATCATGACAAGGACAAAATAATCGCGAACCGAATTACAGTGAGAGAAGTGGAAACGCCGAAGGAAATCATTGCTCCAACGTCATTGCTCAGAATGTTGCAGATGGACTTCAACGATCACACCGTAAGCAAAGCACCGGACGAGCGTGGGCCTTCTCAAGAAGACAGAAAGTTTTTAACTATGGTTGAAAGGGAGACGAAAGTTGTCGACGGCCACTACCAAGTTCCTCTTCCATTGCGACATAGCGATATTATCATGCCCAACAATAAGGAGCAAGCAATCAAAAGAGCAAACTGGCAGAAGAAAAAGATGTTGAGAGATTCTAAATACCGCTCTGATTACGTTTCCTTCGTAAACGATGTCATCGCCAAAGGGTATGCACAAAGAGTTCCAAATGAGTTGCTGATACCGAACCCAGGCAAGGTGTGGTATCTACCCCATCATGGGGTGTATCACCCGAAAAAACCAGAAAAAATACGCGTCGTATTTGACTGTAGTTCAAAGTTTCAGGGCGTGTCGCTCAATGACTGTCTGATGCAAGGTCCAGATATGACAAACTCCCTAGTAGGCGTGCTAACCAGATTTCGTGAAGACCCCGTAGCCTTCATGGGAGATGTGGAATCCATGTTCCACCAGGTTACAGTTCCTCCTGAACAGTATGATTACCTCCGTTTCTTATGGTGGCCAGATGGCAATCTAGAAGCCGAGCTACAAGAGTATCGGATGGTTGTACATTTATTTGGAGCGGCCTCGTCGCCAAGTGTCGCTAACTTTGCCCTTAAGCGAACCGCAAGGGATAACGAAGATAAGTACGGTACCTTGGTTGCTGACACGCTGCGAAATAACTTTTATGTGGACGATTGTCTACGTTCCGTAAGCTCGGAAGGTAAAGCAGTCGAGCTGATTGAAGGTCTTCGGCAATCCTGTAAGAAAGGTGGATTCCGCCTCACCAAATTCACTTCCAATAGTCGTGCAGTTTTAGAGTCTATACCAGAGGATGAGCGATCGAAAGAAGTCAGATCAATAACTCTTGACTGTGACAACCTCCCTATCGAGCGTGCCTTAGGGATACAGTGGTGCGTACAATCAGATTGTTTTGGATTTCGAATCGTCATTAACAGCAAACCGTTTACAAGACGAGGAGTCATGTCCACCATCTCATCAATCTTTGATCCCCTGGGCTTCATCGCTCCTTTCACACTTCTAGCGAAGAAGCTGTTACAGGATCTCTGCCGCAATGAAGATCTCGACTGGGATGACGACATTCCGGAAGACTGCCGCAGTAAATGGCTAAGATGGTGTGGAGAGCTTCCGTTACTAGAGCAATTTCACATTGATCGGTGTCACAAACCGCCGGGTTTTGGCCCAGTTGTCTCCAGACAGCTCCATCTGTTCTCCGATGCAAGCCAGGTGGGGTATGGATGCGTTGCCTACCTACGTCTAATGGATAACATGGGTCGCATACATTGTTCCTTTTTAATGGGGAAGGCTCGTCTTGCACCTATTAAGGCCGTAACAGTCCCACGCTTAGAATTAACTGCAGCAACCGTATCTGTTCGCGTGGGACAAATGCTGTATGAAGAGCTTGAAGTTAAGCCTGAGTCTATCATCTATCACACCGACTCGACGACGGTTCTCCGCTACATAAGAAACGAGCGGAGGAGGTTTCAGATATTCGTGGCAAATCGTGTGCAATTGATCAGGGACTTCACTAGTCCTATGCAGTGGAAATACGTGGACACCAGTAGCAATCCGGCAGATGATGCCTCAAGAGGACTTTCCGCCGCTGGACTTCTGCAGCAGCAACGCTGGTCAAATGGTCCACACTTCCTAGGGAAATCAGAAAAGGACTGGCCGCAGCAGCCCTTTCCAGTCGGTGAGGTCCCAGATGACGACCCTGAGGTCAGAAAAGTTGCTTCCGCCGGTACCATGGTAATGGAAGCCACGGCTACGTCAGTTAACAAGCTAATAGAATACCACTCGAGTTGGTATCGCCTGAGATTGTCGGTGGCCGCATTCCTTAGAATCAAGGCTGTATTGCGAAAACGGAAGGAGATTAGAGGCCAGGGTTCTCTCGAGATAGATTCGGACCATGGTCAGGCAAGGTCGGGCGTGAAGTCACTACAAGCTGAAACGAAGGTAGTGGGTGACTGCTGCGCACCGCTCTCAGTTCAAGAGTTTGAAGAGGCCGAGATGGCCATCCTTCGCTTCGTACAGTTGCAGTCCTTCAGTAGAGAGTTTGACGCTCTCAGACAAGTCAGTGACAAAGGCGGTGGAGACGAACGGGGTCGGGCAAAGCAAAAGAAAATGGTGCTGAAGAAAGCAAGTTCCCTAACTCGGCTGGATCCCTACATTCATGAAGGCCTCCTTCGTGTTGGTGGCCGCCTTAGCCGCGCTGACGATCTTCCAGAAGAAACGAAACACCCCATCATCTTACCTCGCAAGAGTCACGTTACGAACTTGATTATCAAACGCCTACACGAACGCCTAGCACACGCAGGCCGCGGTCACACACTTGCTAAATTGAGGGAGAAGTACTGGGTCACCGGTGCCAATGCTGCTGTTCGTCACCTAATCGCAAATTGTGTTACTTGTCGCCGTAATCGTGCCCCTGTCGCTGAACAGAAAATGGCTGACTTGCCTAAAGACCGAGTGACTCCAGCCCCGCCATTTACGTATACTGGCGTGGATTACTTCGGTCCGTACATGATCAAAGAAGGTCGAAAGGGACTCAAACGGTACGGATGCCTTTTCACATGTTTAGCAAGTAGAGCAGTGCATATTGAGACCGCCAATTCTCTCGAAACAGATTCATTTATCCAGGCTCTGAGGCGATTTATTGCTCGTCGTGGGCCTATCCGAGAGATCCGGAGCGACAACGGAACAAATTTTGTAGGCGCCAAGACAGAGTTACAGCAAGCAGTTTACGAAATGAACAACGAGCAAATCAGAAGCAGGCTGCATCTAGAGGGTACAGATTGGATTTTCAACCCACCGAGTGCCAGCCACATGGGCGGCATTTGGGAGCGGCAGATTCGCACTACCCGCAAAGTACTCACTGTTCTACTCCATGAGCATGGCTCCCGTCTGGATGAGGAATCCTTTAGAACTCTACTATGTGAAGTTGAAGCTATCATTAACTCGAGACCGCTAACATTCGCTTCGAGTGATCCCGATGACCTCAACCCACTAAGTCCCAGCAATCTCCTGACGATGAAAACCAGCGTTGTACTTCCCCCAGCAGGAGTTTTTCAACGCGCAGATGTCTATATGAGGCGGCGCTGGCGGAGAGTGCAGTACTTGGCAAACTTATTTTGGACGCGTTGGAAGAGAGAATATCTCCCAACTCTCCAACCTCGTTCGAAGTGGAACAGTCCTAAACGGAATCTAGCTGTCGGAGACGTTGTCCTGTTGAAAGACGACAACTGCCCGAGGAGTGTTTGGCCGATGGGACGAGTCATAAGCGCGGAATCAGACAAGAAGGGGTTGGTACGCACGGTTCATGAAGACCCAAACCTCCCAACTACGCAGACCAGTTGACAAGGTTGTCCTCTTGCTAGCTAAGGAAGAACAATCGTGCCTCGATAATGAACAATGAAACAGGAAGCTCGTAAGGGCTGAACCTTCATGGAATATTCATAGTCCCTATTTCTTTAAGCGGATTGTGTGACGGACTAGACTCGTTAGCTTTAGCAAAGGACATGACAAGTTATTTTTCATAATTACTACTTTATTTTGTAGCTAAGAACTTTCCATGTTAAGCATCGCTTAAGGGGTCGGGAATGTTACTGCCGTTATGCGTGATGTCACGCACTCATTAGCTAGATCCCGAGAGGCGCTGCGAGTTAAAAAATACATGTGCTCGATCGAAGTGGAGAATCGTTTCAACGCCCGTTTAACGTCATCGTTTATATTATAAGGACACAAACGTAAGTTCTTTTTGGTTTCGTTTCTTGTTTGTCTAGCCTTTGGAAAAATTTCCGCACAGCCCCATACTTAATTATGCATGTACATCTTACTGGTGATACACTGAATAATAAAGCCCCATATATGGATGTATAATGATGTATGGGGCTGTGCGGAAATTTTGCCTAGCCTTTTTCCGTATTTATAGTTGTAAATTTCCTTTGTTTCCTTTTAGTTTTCGAAACCGTACAACGTTCGTTCAAGATTGTAAAGTCCATTTCATAATTACAAGTACGCGTGTTCAAGTTTGTGTTGTCGTACCGTTTTATGCGTGCACATTAAAAACCCAAGGCACTGTGGTGAGGGAGTTTTTTTCAACCAGGAAAGAAATATCTTCGACAAAACCTGCTCAATCAGTCACAAATACGAGCTGATATATCCCACACTCTATATTTTCCAATGATCCTTGAGTATAGCTGCTATTAATCAATATGACAATTTTTTCATTTGATTGTATTAAACAATATTTTGAGGCAACAAACAACTGCACTTGAAGGTTTACCTGCTGTAATTTTTTTTATGCAAACTAGCATACTTTGATGTACTGGCCTTTTTTCTTTTTTAATCAACAGAAAAAATGGCTTCACTGAGACATTCTCTACTGATGCAAATAGGAGTTGATATTTGCACACTCTATAATCTCCAAATGACAATCTGTGAGCCCAGCTACTGTTAATCCGATCAAAGATACTTATTCGATTTGAATATAAACAAAATGTTGAAGCAGACAAACAACAACTACACTTGAAGGTTTCTCTGTCAAAATTTCTTTCATGCAAACCAACACCTTAAGATCAAAAAAATTATATCAAGCTTTTCCCAAAGACAGTTGGCAACATGGCCAGTTAAGATCCTTTCCAGAAACCAGTGTAGAAATTGCGGTTTTAGGTTCTGATTTGAGAGTATGAGACATATCAAAATTTGAAAGTGCTTCTTAAGTGCTTCTTTACATGTGGAATCGAAACTAACAACTTCACCATTTACAGAATTTGCCATCTTTCACATTTTTCCTCGAGAGCAATTTAATGTCCAAATGACACATTTGGCTTGTGATTGACAGCTAGAGCTTAACTGCACCAATCAGGAACTGACTGTTCTTGGGCAAATGGAGATTCACAAAACAACATTAATCTCAGGCAGACATAATCTTCACTCCCCCACCCATCTTCTTATTTTTGACCATTGACTGCCCCCTTGGAAATTTCTTTCTTTTCCCAGCCTTCTGCTGCCATTAAAATCAAAGATGGTGGCATTAATTTTCATTAACCCTTCAACTCCCCAGAGTGATTAACTTGTAACTTCTCCCTATAATATCCATACATTGTCTCACAAAGGTATTGAGAAAACTCCAACTTATCAGGTAGAAGTTGTTATCTTGATATATAACACTAAATTCTCATAACTGACTTACAAGGAAATGTAGAGCAGCTAGAGGGGAGAATTAATGATCAGATCTTGGGAGTTAAAGGGCCCAGATAATACTGAGCACTCACTTGCCAAAATTATGATGCCTCAGTTCAGATATCTACAATAACAACCCTGATTCAAAGTGATAATAGTGATTTAGGATTTGTGTTACTTTAACCAGACCATTGTGGATTTAGAAAATTCTGAATTTGTTTGGATTTTGTTACTGGCCCCCAAAAAAAAGCCTGAAAAAAGATTGATTGTTAAAGAGAACGGCAAGGAAACAATGTTTTGATTACAAGAAAAAAAACCATAATGGCAGGGTTTTATAGATTTAGGTCTTCCATTTTCAGTAACAGATAATATCACATGCCATGCATTGCATGACAGACTCTTCCCACAGCCCAATGCTTTTCTTACCAAATTTTAGGAATAATTAAATGCTCATGCTCAATTAATCATTAAAGGTGTGTATCAAAAGGACTTTGCAAGGTTGATTCTTTTTGAAGTCACCACTTGGCAAGCTAAAATTGTAAAATGAAGAAAGATGTTTTTTTTCCTCAGGTCATGAGCATTAATTAAAGATAAAAGAAATATTCTGAGTTCCCATGAAGAATCAAAGCTCAGACCTTCTGATTCTACATTCTGATCATTTACCACTGAACCACAAAGACTCTACAGTAGGCTGGAACACTTTTTGGTTCATAATTGACACACATCCTGTATATTGTTAGCTTCAGCACTATGTTATTGTGTAAAAATTGTTTATCTCACCTAAAATTCAGACCATAAAAACGTAACTAATGGAAATATTACTAACAGCTTTCTGTGTGACTCCAAAACACAGATCACTAAATTGACCAGTTGTGCTTCAGATTTTGATGTCAACACTTTTTCTTATTACCATGGCAACCATGCAGGTTGCAGTTGCAGGTTGCAAGTTGCAGATTCAAATTTGTTGAACTTTAAGGAGCTCATTATAGCTGTACATCATTCACAATACATATTCACTGAGAATAAAAAACTTCAAAATCCTTGGAACACTTTCAAATCTCTGGTTCATGTCTTGTGAATGTGAGTGCTGGGAAAATGCAGGTTTTTATCTCTTTATAGCATTGACTTTCAATGTCCTTTAAAGATGGTACAGTTTAATCATTTTGCATCACGCAAATTTTTCTATGAAGATGGACTTCAGAAATTTGTTCATCATCAAAAAAATTAACCCTTGGGTACTTCAGATCAAGGTTACAACTTCTACCTGATAAGTATGAGTATTCTCATTACCTGTTTGCTAGATAATGTATGGATATCATAGAGAAGAAGTTACATGTTCATCACTTCTGGGAGTTAAAGGGTTAATTGAAAGATAATTAGTGCCCTAAATTAATTCAACTTCACAGCAGGTAACAGAAAAAAATGCATGTAAGTACAAGTTGGGCACTCTTGCAAGACACCACAGTATCTTACAAAAGGGGTGTTAGCCCCTTTTGTAACATACTGTGGTATCTTATAAAAATGTAAAGGAATAGTTTTCAATAGCTATTCTTAAAAACTCAAGTCCAACTGCTAATGTCCACCCAAATATTTCAGTCCTCTGTTGAAATACGTAAGGAAGTGAACAAAACTCATTTGGTGCGGAGAAATCACCCCAAGATATCAAACAAAATACAACTGAGATTAAGAAAGTTCACTAAATGTGACCTGATCGCATAGGCCTTCCACATGTATGCTAATAAGAGAGAACAGTTATGCCAGGCTTATTTGTTTTTCCAACAGGATTAGTCTATTAGGAAAGAGTGGTTCCAAAACGATCCCCCACTAACCCCACCTCACTGACCCCCTCTAAAATTCACTGGAAATATTATGAAAATAATAATATGGCCGACTTAAGCATAAAGAAGAAACAACATTTACATAGGCTCACCTTTAAATTTCCAAGATGGCGGAAGATAATCGTGATCTCCTCGTTTTATTGAAAGTGTTAGTTCTCTTTCCAAAAAACGAGAGGCAACTCTAAAATGGTAAATGCAAAGAGTTTCAATTTTCTTATTCACCTCCACGTAAAAAAAACTGTTTTCCTTTGGAATATGTAGATAATCACGCAGATCGAATAGAGACGCAAGAACCCGGAAGTTGTACGACAGCTTACTAGTGTCCAGGTCACGCTCTAGTTCAACAAACGTCCACCGTTTTATTCTTTTCGGTAAACATAATAGTGAAGGCAACCACTGGTGGTATAGAATAAAGGTATCAGAATTCTAAGGATCCACAAGGTAACTAAATTTGTATATTATTTTACACCAAACAAAATTGGTAATTATTAGTTAAGCTGGGTGCTCGTGAATTGATGAGGGGACTAATCCAGACGAGTCGCGGTGTTTACGAGCGGACTTCCCGTTGGACGATGTCACAACTAACGAGCGCTAGAGAATTGCTTTTCCTATGATTCAAAGTAATTAAACTCGCTTAGCTTGTATAGGAATCTGATTAATGCGTAGATAAAACACAATCTCTAAGGAGCAGCAAACTGATTGAAATGGGACAACACAATCCACATTCTGTACCCCTACAGAAGTTCTTATAATAGTAGTCCCAGTTCCTCCTCTTCTTCTCTACTCCTTCCAGCAGTAGTACTGTCCACAACACTAGCATACATCGTCGTCGCTCCAGAACCCTTCCACTCGGGTCGACAGAGGTTTGGCGCAACCCAAACATTTTCGGATGTTGGCAGTTATTTTCTTTATAAGCAACGGGGCAGCTGGAGGACGATCTTCTAGACGAACAGGTTTCCTGATCACAAGTGTCGCGGGGTTTACTGACCGGACAGAAAGTGCACTTGAACTGTTACCGATGCCTGTATAATCATTTCCATTCTGCTGTGTTTCCACGTCTTCAGCTATATTCTTCCGTTTGAAACCGGCTGCTGATTTTTTCTTTCCGACTGAAGAGGAGACCGTGGAGATGCTTATGCTGTTCATATTTCTACCCATGTAGGTTTCTAACACCCTGGACAGAGTACCCGTTTTCCATGCTACAGTTACAGTGTGGCAGCAGATATTGTTACGGCTGTAAAAAGCACATTTGCATGAACACTTTCCACTCTTGAGACACGTCACTGTGTATGGAGCAGTATTTGGTTGGGTCTTTTGCCACTGTCTTCTGCCCTGTTGGAAACCATCTCGTATGGCGTCATCATGTACCAACGTAGCAGACTTTGCAGATAAACTTAGTATCTCTTTGTCTGTAAAGATCCCTCTAAGGCGTTCTAGATCCTTCTTTGATGGCAAAGGAGGGTCTGTATGTGAGTTTTGGGGCTCAATCGATGCACTTCGGGTATGACCAATTTGGAACTTAAACCATTTGCATCTATGAATAGCAGCCGGGTCGGGGCACAGCTTGGAAAGGGATGACAGTGCAACTTTTCTTTCGTCTGGTGTCATTTGCAGGTGACTTCTCCGAGGGAGGCGATCTTTAAATTCCTCTTTAACTGCCCACGTATCTGATAGTCCAAACCAAGTCAGCTCTTCCTCAGTTTAAAATGACTGAACCAGGTCTTGAAGGGAAACAATAAACCTGTCTACTTCACTCGGCAAAAAAATCACCCCGTCTTTGATCATAAAGTTTACGGACTCTGGGATATTCTGGCTGTAGGAATCCTCGCCAAGGCCAAGTTGTTGCATTACAGAACTACATGTTTTGTTTCTCAGGTCATCGAGATTGAACGGTATTGAATAGGGTGCGTTTAGGACCTGTTTTTCCATCACCTACGTTACGTGCCAGCTTTGACTTGGTGCTTTGCTTTGTTCAAACATACGGAACAGACGAAGAATCCTTTCGGTTTCCGTGTTGATCTGGTTTAAATATCTGCGGGGAACCCCTCGAAGCGGTAGTTTAGGAGTACAATCGGAAACCACTTGTCAATCTCTTTACCATACTCGATTGCAACGATTGTTCGGTGGAAGGAAGGACAGGATTTACAAATGTAAGATAGTCGTCCAATAGAAACCTGAGCCTCTCCTTCTATTCTTACTTTTTTATGCTGACCACTTGACCTCCCTCTTTTTGTACTCTGAAAAACTTTAACCAGACACCTGTCATCTTCCAAGAACCATTGTCATCAGAAAACAAATCTTTACAGTTGGGAAGGGAATCTAAATCTACTATAAAAGAAGCACTTTCTTGTACACCCATTGGAATAGCAGTGCTTACTAAATCTGGCCGATCCTCCTTTGCATTCATTAGGAGTGGTGCTAATTCTATGTTGTCAATTGAGTCCAGCTTGACTAATTTACACTTATCGTTGTTCTAAAAGAACTTTGTTGCGGCACTTTTGAACTTTTTAGGTGATTCTCTGACTTCGATGATGGTACACTCCTACCAAAAGGAGTAAATTTGCAAATGTAGTGACGTGTTTTTTAACTTTAATCGAGTAAACTATTTCTAAATTTCCAGAAAAAAAAAAATAAGCTGCACATTTTTTTTTTTAATTTTCGAGTCTTCATCATTTTTCCATTTTCCACAAACCTGTTTTTTCACACATTTCTCACACAACCTGTTTGGTTTTGGCTACCTTTCAAAGAGTCATATTCAAAGGAAGTAAAACTTTTTAATAAAAACGTACGTCAAAGAAATTATACATCTAAAAGTATTAGTCTTCACTCAAGTTTGATCGTTTATTTTCCTAGAGGAAGATGAACATTACTCAAGTAAACGACAGTTTTGTCAGCGAGGGTAATTTTGAGTTTTTAGTAAACAGAGTGTTAATAGTCAATTTTTCAGTCGCATATCGAAGGAAATATTAATTGTTGATTCTTGGGTGCATAAATTCTAAAAAAAATTTACTTAGTAAATCAGATATGATTTGGTTGATGTAGGTATTGTTTACTGCAAATAGAGAAATTATCAACAAAGAAATCTTAAAAGAGCAAAATATAAATCAGAAGATCTTTGTATGGTCAATACCTCTTCTTGATCCCAACGTTGTCCATTGGTTTTGCTAGGGAGAAAGTAACAACTAAGGAAACTCAGAATACAGGCTATTTAAATTCAGAAGGAGATGACATAGGCTCGATTGCCTGGTGCTGTTCAGGAAAGTGATCCCGCGCTTCTTGTTCATTTAGACGATTCTAGAGATCGCTGCAACGTGATTCCCCTGTAATTTATGGCATGGAGTAGCAAATTCTACACTGATTTTAATTGTTTTTTACATTACTACTCACAGCTGTTATTGTTATGGATGCGGATCTTGAAGGGACATTACTAAAACTAACTTTCGTTACGTTGTTGTTTAACAATTGTTAATTGTCTCCTTGTTTAAAAAAAAAAAAAACGACAAAAAAAGAAGAACGATAACGTGGCACAGAGTTATTTACAACTGAGAGGTTCTCCCACGGAGAAGCTGTTGTGAAGAAATATTTAAGAGGCACCACATAGCTTTTTCAAGGAAAAATGATGGCTTTTATAGGAGCTGCTTTACCAAAAATCATAATTCTCGCAAAATTAGTTGTATAAAGTCTTCCTTCCTTGCTAGGAGCAGAACGTGAGCGCAATGAAAAAAAGAATATGCTCTCGAAGGGATCGCTGATGTTTTTGTTATTTGTCTCCCGAACATTTTTTCAGTTGAAGGTTTTGTGATTGTATTTAAATCCTAATTAATTGCAATTTCCTTAAATATAGTTCTAGATTAGAAGCAAAAGAAGAGAAAATCCCCGCAAGTAAACACATCGGGCAATCAAATATGTCAAATTTGATCGACATACCTCTCTTGAACAATGCAGTTCAAACTGTCCAAATCAGAATCGTCTTCCAAGAATTTAATAAACATACATTCAGTCATTTCAGTCATGAAGTAAAGCGAAAATTGAAAGATTAATTTGTGTCAAAGGGGTAGAATCGGCAGAAAAAACGACACATACCTGATAAACGCAAGTGCCCTCGGGCGATTCAGGATTTATTTCACTTGTAGTTTCAAAGTTTTCCCAAATTTGACCTCCTCGCATCGCGACTCGGGTAATTTTGGGAAAACCCCGAAAATACAAACGAAATTAATCTTGAATTGCCCTCGGATCCATGCGATTACATTAACTAGCAGAAAAGGCGAAAACGAGAAAAATTAAACTCTTAACCGTCTTCTTTCATCTTTTTGTTTGCTTAAGCCAGAATATTTGCACAAGCTGCGAACAAGACAATGTTCCCCCCCCCCAGGGTATTGGGCCCCTGAAGGGGGGTGGGGGGGGACTACAGGGTTTTGGTGTAAATGGAAAAGTAGTTAACATCACAGGTAATTTAGTGTTAACAACTGGGTTGAAAACGTAAATTAGCCACCGTAAAGAGTAAAAAAGCTGACGTTTCGAGCGTTAGCCCTTCGCTCTGACGAAGGGCTAACGCTCGAAACGTCAGCTTTTTTACTCTTTACGGTGGCTAATTTACGTTTTCAACCCAGTTGTTAACACTAAATTACCTGCTATACTCTCCCACCGACGCAGCACCACAGTTTCTTTAGAAACTTACCCCTTCATTTAGTTAACATCACAGTTCATCATCAATATCGGTCCCCCCCCCCCCAGGGTATTGGGCCCCTGAAGGGGGGTGGTGGGGGCTACAGGGTTTTGGTGTAAATGGAAAAGTAGTTCACATCACAGTTCATCATCAATATCGGTTGCTATTCTTGAGATGTGCCTATTACTAAATGGTTGTTTGGGTCGGGAAATAGGCGGGATAGGCAAATCTTTGGAGCCAGTTAAAGAGAAACCAGTTAAAAATGAATAAATTTTAAAGAATCTTTAGTTCACAGAAAATTTGATACAGCGCATCTACCTTTGGGCTCATCTTAAAAAAACGTTCACAACAGTAAATAAAAAAGATCACTAAAACTGTACCAGTGGCGTAATAAAACTACAATGTTCAGCAACCTCGGTTTCATTTTCATCCCGGTATTCTGGTATTTTCAACGCATCAGTTCTACAAGTTCGTTTCTAACCAATACCATACGCACTCCTCTCGTTAAAAGGCGCAAAGGGCCGTGTTTCTAATTCATGTTTGCGGACCGATGTTCTTCTGTCTTTTTTGTCAGCTATAGATTAATGTATACTGCTGGTTCGAACCAAAAATTTGCTACCCTGACACAGATTGTGCAAAGAGTAAAACTAGCACGAACAAATGCTATTTTTAACACCTACTAAAAGTGAACTCTTTCATGTACAAGAAAATACACTTCACTAACAACACTGCTAAGCATAAGACAAAGAAAAGTATGTTAAGTGTTTGAATTCTTGTGTCCCGACCAAAAAATTTTAGTAAACTTATTACAGTCTCTACCGACAAATAAAATGAATTTTAACACGGTTGTTTCTCTTCAACTGTGTTCTTATCCTAATTTCTAGCTCTACTAAGTTCTATCCACGCATTCAATAGAAAGGAAAAAATGGATGGGAGAGAGACTGGCTAAACATCTAGCGAATTCTGTCCTCACCGTACAAGTTAAATGCTACTCTTATCGTTGTTAAAGAACCGCTCTCTACCAAGCCCTTGCTTAAATCGTTCGTCCAGCGACCTATTTCGCCCGCGTGATTGTTCACGGTAAGACCGAATGTAGTTAATGAGCTGCTGTTCGCCAAACCATCACCCACACCGCTGGCCCAGAGTCCCATGTCTTTAGCGTGATTGATAACTGTGAGACTGAATGTAGTTAGTGATCTGCTTCTCGCCAAACCATCACCCACACCCTTGGCCCAGCGTCCCATGTCTTCAGCGTGATTGTTAACTGTGAGACTGAATGTAGTTAGTGATCTGCTGTTCGCCAAACCATCACCCACACGGCTGGCCCAGAGTCCCATGTCTTTAGCGTGATTGTTAACTGTGAGACTGAATGTAGTTAGTGATCTGCTGTTCGCCAAGCCATGACCCACACCGCTGGCCCAGTCTCCCGTGATGTCTTCAGCGTAATTGTTAACTGTGAAACTGAATGTAGTTAGTGATCTGCTGTTCGCCAAGCCATGACCCACACCGCTGGCCCAGTCTCCCGTGATGTCTTCAGCGTAATTGTTAACTGTGAAACTGAATGTAGTTAGTGATCTGCTGTTCGCCAAGCCATGACCCACACCGCTGGCCCAGTCTCCCGCGAGCTCTTTAGCGTAATTGTCAACTGTGAGACTGAATGTAGATAGTGATCTGCTGTTCGCCAAACCATCACCCACATGGCTGGCCCAGTCTCCCGTGATGTATACAGCGTAATTCTTAACTGTGAGACTGAATGTAGTTAGTGATCTGCTGTTCGCCAAACCACCACCCACACTCACGGCCAAGAGTGTCATGTCTCTAGCGTGATTGTTAACTGTGAGACTGAATGTAGTTAGTGATCTGCTCTTCGCCAAAGCATCGCGCACACCGGTGACCCAGAGTCCCACTTCTTCAGTGTGTTTGTTAACTGTGAGACTGAATGTAGTTAGTGATCTGCTCTTCGCCAAACCATCACCCACACCCCTGGCCCAGAGTCCCATGTCTACAGTGTGATTGTTAACATTGAGACTGAATGTAGTTAGTGATCTGCTGTTCGCCAAACCATCACCCATACCGCTGGCCCAGCGTCCCATGTCTTCAGCGTGATTGTTAACTGTGAGACTGAATGTAGTTAGTGATCTGCTGTTCGCCAAACCATCACCCACACCGCTGGCCCAGAGTCCCATGTCTACAGCGTAATTGTTAACTGTGAGACTGAATGTAGTTAGTGATCTGCTGTTCGCCAAACCATCACCCACACCGCTGGCCCAGAGTCCCATGTCTACAGCGTAATTGTTAACTGTGAGACTGAATGTAGTTAGTGATCTGCTGTTCGCCAAACCATCACCCACACCGCTGGCCCAGAGTCCCATTTCTTTCGCGTGATTGTCAACTGTGAGACTGAATGTAGTTAGTGATCTGCTGTTCGCCAAGCCATCACCCACACCGCTGGCCCAGAGTCCCATATCTTTAGCGTGATTGTTAACTGTGAGACTGAATGTAGTTAGTGATCTGCTGTTCGCCAAACCATCACCCACACCGCTGGCCCAGTCTCCCGTGATGTCTTCAGCGTAATTGTCAACTGTGAGACTGAATGTAGTTAGTGATCTGCTGTTCGCTAAACCATCACCCACACCCTTTGCCCAGTCTTCCCTCACAGCAGCGTGATGATTAACTGTGAGATTGAACGAGGATGTTGTCGCAGAGCTTAATAGGTTGATGACTTCAAGGTATGTGGCAGTCTTTCCATCAACTAAAAACGCGGCCGACGCTGACGAAAAATTGGCGAGAGTATAAAAACCACTTAAAAAGTGATCCTCATCAGGACCATTCAAGTGCACTGAGACAGAATGCTTTTGACCCTCTTGAACTAATCTCTGAAGAGCAGTTCCTTCGTAGCTTCTGATTTCACCACTAAGGTTAATAATACTGTGTGAGGACAGTGAATTGTTAGTCAGAAAATAGTCTACAAGACAATCCACGACTTCATTGCTTTGTTTACTTTGGAAATTCAATTGCAAACCAGATAGTGGCGAACTTTCCTTGAAAAACTCTGTAAGGGCTTTTAAGCTGTGAACGCTCAGTTCACCACAGACGTTCACGGTTAATGACTTCTCTAGTGGGGCATCACCTAGAATAGGATAGGGCAGCAAACCTGCTTCATATTTAATTTTCCCGCACACATTTGGATGAATAATAAGAGACTTCCATGACTTATTGGCTGCCTTTACGGTAGCAACAGCTGCCATCCACGCATCTGGGATATCTCCGTAAACCTTTAACTCTAAAGAGTGCAAAGTTCTATTTCGCAGAACACCTTTCTGCAGTGCTACGATTCCAGGGTTGCTAACTCTTCCATAAACGACAAGACTAAGAGACTTTACCGCGGTTTCATCTGCAAGTCCTTCACTAACAGTCGACATTAAACAGTCATTCTGATCCCCATGAACAATAAGCACGAGAGAAATTAGCGATGATTTGAATAACGCTTTCACGGTTTGTGCAGCAGTGTTGCACCTCTCACTACTCACGTCAAACAGTTTTAGCGTGGCTGTTCTTAGTGACGTGCTTGACGACAAACTCTCAGCGAACAGATCTGCAACATCAGGGGACATGTTCTCGATATTACCAATGACAAGCTCTGTGAGAGTTTGACTGCTTCCGAGAATTCCATGGAGATCGTTCACATTGTCTTTCCTGAAAAACTGCAGGTCCGACAGGCTCAGTTTAGTTAGCTGCACTGATGCCGCATCACCTTCGAGTATGGCGCCTTCGCACACATATCGTATAAGTTTCAAAAAAGGCCCCTTGCGCTGATCCAACTTCAAAACGTTTGGTAATGGAATACGGGAGCAGGCAACTTTGCCTAAATCGTCTTCAGCACCACTCTCTTGTAAAAGCTTAAGTAAGAACCCACACACTGCGTCCACGTAGTCCCAGCGCAAGTGTTCTCTTAAAATCGTTACAATCTCTTTGAAAAACGCCCTTCCTTCCATGCCTAATATGCCAGCTAAAAAGAAAAATACTTCTCTGTATCTACCTAACATACTTTCTTTGCAGAAAACAGAATGATCAGTAAGGTTAAGTTGTCTTCTTGACAACTGGTTCGCTAGGTAAAAGGCAGCTAAAAACTCTTGAAATGTTTTGTGAAGAAAATGACACTGATGTCTTGGTTCCTGACTTGGCCTTGAACTGGCTTCCATGAAAACAAGGCCCAATTTGATAGCTGGAAATCTTCTCACATGGGTCCTCGAATGTTCTAACTTGTCCAGTTCCTCTTCCGAAAACGAACGGCGGTCTTCTCGGAGACAATTCCACGCTAACTCCCCTAACACCAGTAGGGGGTCTTTAAATTGGTTCTCTAGGGCTTTGTCGGCATTCAGATGAACGTTCAGGCCATTTCGGGAGCAATATCGCCTCAACAAGCATCGAAAAATAATCTGATAAAGCTTAGTGCGATGAGATGGTAGTTCCCCTTCAAATTCTTCGAAAACAACGCACAAGAGAAGTAGATTCAACGGATTGCTCCTTAGCGCATTTAGGTGAGTATTTGTTTCAACAGCTTCAATGAGCCTCTCGCCTTTTGACAAATTTTGTGGATCAACGCTTTTAAAATGCTTCCTGATGTAATCTGTAGCGTCCGCTGAAGTGAACCCTTTAATCTGCAAAAGTTTATCAAAGTCATAGCGCCGCCGGACATCGATTCCTTTTTCTTCGCGTGATGTGGCCAAAATAAAACAGCGCGAGAAAACTTTTCTTCTAAATAGCCTAACCAAGACTTCTTCCGATGCCTCTGGTAACTCATCAAGGCCATCTAAGATTACTAGAATCTTGTTCTGGTTCCTTTCATCCCTGATGTAATTCAAAAAACGTTTTTTATTTTTCATGTCATCATGCAGAAGTTGCTCATCGATGGCTTGTACTATGTCTTTAATATCTTTGCGAATATCACAGCATGTAAGAAGGAACACCAAATGAAACACGGGGAAATGAAACTCAACTGGTACTAATTTTTTGGCCCAATCACGCGCAATTTTAAGGCAAAACGTAGTCTTCCCAATCCCAGGGTTTCCTTCTACAAGTACCATTCTGGCGCCCTTTTCACCCTCCCTAGCAGGTTTGAAAATTTCGTACATGTGAACCTCCTCCTCTGTTAGCTTAAAGCACGCCTTCCTTCTCCATTTGATTTGCAACCTGGTGTAGACTTCATCAATTGGTAGTTGAATACGGCTATCCCACAGTGGTTTTAGATTGGAGCGTCTGATGTATTCACCTTCAAGGTGTTCCACAACTAGACAATGATCAGAAGCTGCAAGTAAACAACACACTTCGTTCTTGAACGCACATGTCTTTGAATAAACATTAACGTTAATCACTGAGATTAAAATGGCAAGAGCAGTGAATGACTCATTAAAAGATAACAGAAGGCTTGTTATGTGCAGGCTTCATGCAGCTGTTCTTTAAGGGCAAAAAGAAAGGGTGGAAAGTTTTGAAAAAGCGCTGGATTTCCAACCAATGGCGTTGTAAGACTTCGGAAGAAGTTTACCTTTAAGGCGCTTCACAGATTGAGTGGCTGCGGAGGATGAACTTCGTTTAAACTTTTCATTTGAAGCTTGCCTGGAGTTGTTTACTACGTCATCTAGTAAAGAAAAGTTTAATCACCAAGATTAAAATGGCGCGATCGAGCAGCGAATGACTCCTTCAAAGATTTCAGAAGGCTTGTTATGTGCAGGCTTCATGAAGCTGTTCTTTGATAGCAAAAAAAAAGGGACGAAAAGTTTTGAAAAAGCGCTGGATTTCCAGCTTAGGGCGCTTCGCAGACTGAGCGGCAACGGAAGACGAACTTTGTTTAACCTTTTCATTTGAAGCTGGCCTGCACTTGTTTACTACGGCATCTGGTAAAAAAAGTTTAATCACCGAGATTAAAATGGCAAGAGCAGCGAATGGCTCCTTCAAAGATAACAGAAGGCTTGTTAATATAGCTGTTCTTTAATAGCAAAAAAAAGAAAAAAAAGGGTGAAAGGTTTTAAAAAGTGCTGAATTGTAGGACTTAGGATGGAAATTACCTCTAGGGCGCTTCACAGACTGAGTTACAACAGAGGACAAACTTCGTGTAACCTTTTCATTTGAAGCTTGCCTGGACATCTTTACTACGGCATCTGGTAAAAAGAGTTTAACCGCACTTAAAACTCTACAGTTAAAAAAACATAGTTAATTACCATTACCTACAGTATTAACAATCGAGTGACATTATTTTCTGCCTGTCTTCTGAGAAAGTTGGTTCATCATCTCTTAATGTCACTCAATGACAAATTATTTCACTGACATTTAACACTTTTCTGATTACTCACAATGTGGTGATGAATTACGAAATGAATGGAATACCAACAACTTGCCTCACTATATAATTTGCATGCACCAGCCTGCAGACGTTTATTTACATCACAGATAAATCAAAACAGTCAGCTCTACAGGCTTTTATGAAATGGTAATTCGTATAGACATGTGCGGCCTGTAGCTGTAAAGGACTAAAATACAGTTGTAGAATGCACTCAGTTATAACAATTGGAATATCTTGTTTACAAAATTCACGGATAGGCCAATTTTTAAATGTGTTATGTTCTAAGCCTTACCTTGCAAGGGCTGAAGGCTGACATAGTGTACTTCATGGACATGTCCCAATACAAGATGCTTGCTTTGGTCAAATGAACAATCTGGGTTGATAATTACCTCACTGTGGCCTGGAAGACTACTAATCACATGAATGGCTATTTGATAACAGTTTGCTGCAGCCCAGAGAATCACATGATCACCCCAAGTGCCATCTTGTTCCATGTCTGTTAAGTAACCATCCCACGTTTTGTGTCTATCAACAAAGTGAAATAGATCTGTTCCATCCACCTTTAAGAGAAAGTCCAACAAGATAACATGTAATATTAATGGGAATAGAGCAACGAGTCTAGTAATAACTCAATATTGTAATATTTTCATATAATAAGAATTAACTTCAAAAGTGTTCAAAGACAAATAGACTCTTTAGTTGCTAGGCTCAATAGTCCTTAATAGTACTACGTGTGTGTAATATTTGATAGAGTAATTTTTGCAACTAACATATCCAATCTTTAAAATAATAACAAAAAAGGATCAATTAGAACGAATGACTATAAACAAGTTCACTTGTCAGCATTATACTTCCCACAGTTGTTCTATAATAAGTTAAAACAAGAAAAACAAGAAAGAAAGACATTGTAGTAAATACAAACTTTACGACAAATTGTCCTTTTCATGTACTAAACACACTAATATTTTCCTGATAAAAGCCTTGAAAATGTTCTAATAATAATTCCTAACATTTCACTTGAATATGGAACAGAGGATACATTTGTAGCATCAATCTGTTCTAGAGATTACATGTACTTTACCAAATACTCACCAGTTTTGGGTGCTCTCTTAGATACTGAACTAAGGTCTGCCTTAATTCAAAATGACGGATCCTTTCTCCTCTGACAATCTCCAGTTGCTCTGACAAGGCATAGAACATACAATTTCCTGACCCTGGATTGTCAGAAATTCTATAGCCCTTTTCTGAAGCAATCTTCTTTAAGTCTGAGAGTCGGTCTGTGTTGCTGCTGATCTTACATCTACTGGCATTCTGTTGCCACTGTTGAAGATTACGGATGACTTGTTCACTCCGACCTAAAAGACAAACAAGTTAATGATCATTACTTTATTTTTATACATGTAAATAGCAGGTTTCTGACAAAATCATTGCATATGGCTTAAAAAAAAAAAAACAGAAAGAACAATGTGGATTAAGGATTGAGTATTTTGGGAGCAGAGGGAGCAACAGTTCTCAGGGCTTAAGATATTTTTCAAGAATTTGTTGCAAAATGATAGTGTGACAACAAAGGTATACTGAGTGAGGTCAACTACAAGAGAATTTTAATAAAGGGGGTAAGTTTCTAAAGGAACTGTGGTGCTGCCTCATTGGGAGAGTATAACAGTGTAATTAAATATCATCAACTGAGTTGATAATGTAAAATGGCCACCATACCATGAAGAGTTTTAAAGCTGGTGTTTCAAGCATTAGCTCCTCGCTCTGACAGAGGGCTAGCACTGGAAACATCAGCTTTAAACGTCAGTGGCCATTCTTAGATTATCAACTTAGTTTATCCTACTAAATTACCCCACAAGGATTTTCCTGTTTTAAGAATCATTCACTCAAAAAAATTGGCATGGAACTCTGACTCTGTTATTTGCATCCTTCATATTTTTTTTTTTAAATCTAAGTCAATCTAAAAAAAAGACACCAATCATGTTGACCATACTTGTTCAACTTTCAACAGAACCTGCTCTATGTCTTGAGTAAAATAACTACAGTAAGACTTTCCCATGCAAATGCACTTTACCAAGATCATATTTCAAAACTCTGCAAAGCTTTTCCTAACCTTGTGGGTAAGATTAATACATAATAATTAAGTTTACCCTTCCTGAGTATTTAGCATTTTTGACTATTTGTTTGATTCAGGTCTATAGGTTGTCATAGGTTCAAGTTGACTCAAAGCTGATCAACTTTTTACCAGTATACCTGGTTTATCAGTTATTAGACAAGTTAAGACTGCAACATTTAAATTTAAGTACATTTACCAAAGACAAGGTTCCTCATCTTTATCACAAGACTCTTACAAGGCTCCTCCCAGCTATACTTCTTCAAATACTTTTCACGCAGAAGACTTGACTCTGAAAGTCGCACATCTCTCTCTTTCTGACGGACACGCTTGATTTCTTTGGCCCAGTCTTTAGGATCTTCAGAGTCTATCACACTCTGTGAGCCTAAGGGCACTTTCTTCAGAGCTTCTCCAAGTCCTGAATTACCACTGACAAGTACAGGCAGACCAGCAGATAATGCCTCCAGAGCTGTTGTTCCAAATCCTTCTGTCCTGGATGGCATTATTGCAAGATCCACTTCGCAGAATAAGTCAGCCAGCACTTCTCTGCTATCATCAAAGCTGCGAATAATAAGCTGATTATGACTAATGCCATGGTGGAGCAACTTTTCTGCTACAATATCTCCTTTTCCTCCAGCTGGGCAGACAAACTTGAGTTCGTAGGATTCATCTTTCAACTCAGCAATTGCTTTGGCAGCTATATCATACCCTTTGACATTGAAATCTTCACAGCTGTCACCACTTCCAATAACAAGAATACAGAATTTTCTTCTTTCTTCAGTGGCTTGCTTTACTTCCAAAAATTCAGAGAAAATGCTTGGAGTAAGGTCAAAAACATTTTCCACTTGTTTAACTGGATGAAGATAACGCTTGTAAGCTTCTGCCAGCTTGGGTCCGATTGTGATAACTTGATCAGCCATTTTACAGAGTTGGATTTCTGTTTTTTGTCTTTTTTCTCCTTCTGAAATGTTTTTGTAAATTCCTTCTTCTTCAGAAGCAGAGTGAACAACTTGAATCCATTTGCAATGACTGTAATTTGGATTTTTCTTGATGAATGGAATTAGTCTACCAAGGTGAACTCCATGACCAATGACACAGTCCATTGTATGGTTTATTGGAGGAGATGACAGCCAAAGAACTGGCTCTACACCAGGAGCTTTATCTGCTTCAATGAGCTTCACATTGTGACTTTCAGCACTTCTCCTGTCCTCTCCACTGAAATTTGGAAGCAAGATACTAACATCCACATTGGGGTGTTTAGCTAACTGGATGGCCAGCTCTCGGTTGATGGTTGACAAGTCCCCATCAGTTGATGATCTCCACTCACAACTTAGCAAAGTGACTTTCAGTGTCCTACTTTCCTGGTCTTCCTGTGACATAGAGGCTACACTAGGAATGGTGGAATCCTACAACAACAAAAAAAGAATGGTATTGACAAATTAAGCTGTAAAACAATAATAAATCACAATAGTGGCTGTCCACTCAATATGTTGAGTTTTATCCTATGCCAAAAAGTCAGATACATATAGACTGAGACAAATTTAAACCAGGGAAATGTTAAGTTGCTTTAGAGATCTACACTATCACTGTCACTGATAACAACCATTACAGTTACAAGGAAGGTGAAAATTATCCTTAAAGAGTCTTGCTCTTCAATTCACTTTGAAAGTGGTACATGACTAATTTCATTGCCAAAATTTAGGTGAAAAAATAAGAGGGGAAATTAATGTTTTTGTCAAAATCAAGGGTTGGTATTTGTAATAGATTTAAATTCCTCTTACTACCTTTTGTAGCCTTGACATCACAGGAAGCTTTTAATTTTGAAAAATTATGCTGGAAAAAAACGATACAAAATGTGAGTTCACTGAGTCTATTTAAGCTTTCTACTTCCTCTTAGAGTGTTGTTGAGACCACTTAAGGCAATACCAGAGGCTAACTTGACCTTTTTGAGAAACCTTCATTTTCTTTTATATTTAAGATCATTGTTTAAGTTGTCTATTTGCAAAATGTGACGGTTGGAAAACAGCCCCTTTTCGAAATGAGAAGTTTTGTTTCCAAGGACAAATCTTGCAGTAAATAGAGATAAGATCCTGATTTAATGGTGTCTACTGTTCACAGAGTATTTCCTTCAGAGGACATTTCTGACATATTCATTTCCTAAGTAACAATGTGATATTGAAAAACAAAGTGCTATCTTATCATGGATTGAACTCAGGAAAGATCGAGCTCTACGGTGGCTGACTACTTACACTTTCCAAGCAACAAAAACACAAATATTTTTTTCAGCCTTATATTCTAAGAATTTTGATGATATTTCCAATTTTCAGAACGCACCACAACCATAAAGCAAGCCAATAACCACACACTTTGTTTTGTCACACCATGTTAGATTGAAAGTTGTTACTACCAAATTCCCACAATATGTCATATTTTTGTGGTTCCTGGTGTTAGATTGAAAGTTGTTATTTCCCACACCATGTCACATTTTTGTGTTTCCTAGTGGTGCACTTTCTTCTTTTCACTTCCCAGCCTAGAGACATCAATTTCTTCACTACTTTCAAGTTGCTTTTCTATTTCTTGCTAATACACAGGGCACAAGGGTGCCAAGATTGGCTCAACACAGCTGGGTAGGTGTTGTTGCTACAGATAGCACAAATGTGTATAGTCTCATGTTCTGATTGGTTATGCAGGAAACACATGGCAAGATGAAGATGGTAGTAATGACCTTCTATATCGCGCTATTTTGCATTTAACTGCTGCAGCCATATATCACTGGCTTACACAAGATGGTGACCGAAAAAAGGAAAAACATGGGTTCTCAGACATGTACATGTATTGCCACTTTTTGCAAATTAATTGCCACTGCAATGGTATTATCACAAGAGGGTTTATAATTTTGATCTGAATCTCTGCAAACTAAAACTTTATATGAAAAGGAATGTTTATAGCACAGTATGCCACAGACTGCCAAAAATTTTCCCAACGAGAAAGTATAAGATTGCAAAATTGTCAAAATTGAACATTAGTTGGCAGACTACTCTGAAAATCTTTATTGCCATTGTCTTTGTGCAAGTGCCAAACCATTTTGAGAAGTATTTAAAGGGCTTGGATTTAGAAAAGTTTTTCTCCAAAATGGCCTCTTTAAACACACCCCCTATTACTTCATGAAATTCCACAAATTCCATGGCACTGAGCAAAATAATATGTATTATGTATTCTTCACAGATTATGTGTAGAATTATATATCCAACTTGACAATTTCATGTCATTCTAGCCAATCTGTCAATAAATATTTCATTAATGATTTGAGACAAAATTCACTGAATTTAGTGTCCAGTCCCACCTTAATTTGGTATTAAAAATGTATCTTAAAGTAGGCACTGTACAATAAATTATTTCCTCTCAAAAACAGACAATTGACAAGAATTTTAATGATATCAGAACATACCAATAGCAAGTCATCTGACCACCACCCTGTTCATTCATCCTAAACAGATAGAGAAATAAAAGAAAGAAATGTTTAAATGCATCACCTATTCTGCATTTGGAAAGGCATGTTATAAAAGTCAGAGTTTGTGGACAAAATGTCCAAGGATACTTTTTCAACAGATTCTGCAGGTACATGTACTAATAGTTACTGTCTCTGATCTTCAACTGGACAAGCCAACACCTGCCAGTATTCAGTTTGAGTGTCCAAGGATTCTTGTTGAAAAAACTACGAAACTTGGATTCGTCATCATCACTTTGTTAGTTAATGTCATCTAGTAGGGTATAACTGAAACTGGCAAAATCATCCTCATCTTCACTTTTGCCAAAAATATCAGCAAGATCATTATTAGAAAAATCTTCCTCCACAGGGCTCAATATAGAATGTGTAGGACTTTAAAAATGGCGTGAAATAGCAGATAAAGATCTTTGCTGTGCATTTACTTCCAAACTTTCTATGAGCAGCTCAATGTGAAAGTACATGGAATGGTGGTGTTGATATTAATCTTCAATTCACAATATGTAAGACCCCCCTCCAAAAGATTCCTGACCAATTTCCTATTTCTCAAATTTTAGTGGTCAAAATCTCAGAAAAGCGGTTTAGTATGTTCCAGAAGTTGAAATGGAATCCTGGTTTTCTGAGTATGGTGAAAAGGTTAAAACCCACGGGGGCCAAGAAGTCAAGGAACACTTTGAAAAAAAGAAAACTGCAAGAGAAAGTTTACTCAAACAAACACAGTGGAAAAGAGCTTCCAGCCCTCAACAATGGTGACAAGGTTGCATTGCAACATGGAAGCAAATGGGTACCAGCTACAGTAATCAGTAAGCATCACCCTCCCAAATCATCCATTGTTCAAACACCAGAAGTACAGAAGTATCAGAGAAATCACAGACACCTAAATGAATGCCGAACTCCAAAGAGTCTACCCCTAAAGCCAAAGAGTCATAGCAACTAATACTACTCTAGCATGTCCAGCAAATCTCTTCTGCAGAATCACCCCATAAAAAAGTGCAGAAACCGGCTGTGCATATTCATTCCAAACAACTAGTCAAGGTGCTTGCTTACCTTAAGGACTATGAACTTTAGGTCACCACTCGAACTATGGACAGTGGTGTTTATATTTTTTAATTGAACATTAAAAACATTCCATGTCAAAACAGGTTCAGGTTTTTCTTACAAAAAAAAAAGGGAAAAAGATGGAGATGTCATGTTTGCTCTATACGATGCTACGCGTGATGCAATGTTATATTCGAGAGGGATGATGGGTTATTAAAGCACAAGGTTCATGTCCTTTGAAGGTAGTACATAACTCTTGCAAGTACTTGCTTTGGTAGCTAATTGCAGTGCTTGTTGCCAAATACAATGCAGGAATACTGAAACTTAACACGTCTGTGGGACAAGTTGGTAGAACTCAGTGCAATCACTTACAGCATGACCTAGTCCATTTGATAAAGAGCTTATTCAATCATCTGCATAAAGCATGCCTACCTCTTGTAGCCTAGACATCACAGGAAGCCTTTGCAGTACCTTTAATTTTGAGCCCTTAAACTCAAACACAACCGTAATCTGCTGACAAAAGCAAACGAAAAAAATACATGTAAGAGATCTTCTAAGTAGCATGCAGTGTGTGTACAGGTAAAATGCAAGTACTGCACACTCGATTTGCAATACAGCGTTCTGGTAAACTGTATGGAAGGCACGCACAAGTCAGCTGGAAGCTAGTAGTCATGGTTATTACGTCAAAATTTGTTGTAGCTCTGGAGTTCGAAGACTAAACCATCGGCCTTATTCAGGATCTATCAACAAATATAATGGAAAACAGAAGCAAACTTTGCGGAGTATCAAGCTGTAGCTACTACGGGTAAATGATTCTCGAATTCCTTCCTTCCTTTATGATCGTCGAATTCCTCTCTAATTCAAGGCGTATTTCAAAATCAATCGGCATTACGAAAAAATTGATTACGTTCCACGTTGCTATCTTTGATTAAGACTTTTATCGCATGATTCTCTCGACATCGGCAACGTATAATAATCAGTGTCGTAACTACATCATAACTTCCTTTCAGTAAGCACGCTACATTCCGCAATACAACTTACCTTCGATTTGAAAAGATGAAAAGGACGTTCCGGTCACAAATGGAACAACCGTTATGAACATAAGGAGACTACAAATCGGTTGTACTTGGAAAACACTGTTTATCCCATTTTTGAGCAGAGATTTGGTGTATGACGAAGGAGTCGAGCTCTACACAGCGCGTGGAATTGAAATATGATCGGTGGGGGGGGGGCCCTATTTCCAAATATGGAAGTTGTAAATGAGTTCAATGCAGTGTAGGCTACGGTAGCTATGGTAATTCTGTCACGCTACACCTGTGATAGAAATTCACGGACACAAAAGTTCTGCATACAGGTGCACAAATCCTCGTCTGTGACCAAATCACTTTCCAGGACACTTTAGATTTTATGATTTCTGCCTTGCAATGTGTTCATAATGAGTGCAAAGGACGAGTTTCGGCATAATCATGAGCACAGACAATTTGACCACGGAGATTCCATTGTCGTCTCGAACGCCTTTGGGTTCTGTAACCATGGAAGACAGCAGCCATGGTTTCAATGAAAGTAGGTCTGTCATGACCAAAGACAACCTTAAATTACTTGCTTTAAGCACTGCTGACAACTTTTGTGAAAATCAAGGAAGGGAAAGTGAGTATGCGGCATCTTTGGCCGACGAATGTGAAGAAAACTTGGAACAGACAAGAAGTATGGTACGGGCTCGAACAAACCATGTTCGCAAGCAAACAGTAAACAATTCTATCAAGAAGAAACCTCAAAAGAAACGCCGTGTAACGGCCAATTTAGCTGCAACTAAGTACGATGTTGGTAAGTCAAAATTACAACTTATTTTGGGCTTTAGGTAGTTGTACATGGTCATACTTCCACGAGGAAGATTGGTTACATTTGTTCTTCGTGTACGTAGATTACCAAAGTTACAAGTGTAAGATATGTTTGTGCAGTATTATCGCATCGTTACACATACATTGTGAGGTTTAAAGTACGACCATTACATAACTTTATTTTCGTGCTTCGTTTCGCTCTCGTTAATTGTTGGAACTAACAACGGTAACGTTGATCTTTTGATGCAAAATAATCGTCATCATTGTTTCTTTGAATCTGTGGTTTAAAATTGTCGACATGGTTTCAAAAGAGCTTAATTACTTCTTTGTCCCTAGGCTGTGATGCGCGCTCAAGAAGTATTTTTGAGGCGTTCTATAGTCATCTTCATCGCTTAAATTGATCAGACGCACATTTCTTCTACCAAGACTAATACAAAATTTTTAACGCTTAAAAACATGAAGCGTTATGTTGCCAATTATGCATGTTTACATTGAAGTCACGCGTCCACAGACTTACTTTTGGTGTATGCTGTTACCATCCACAATGGACCGTTGAAGACTCGACTTAGTTATAACTAAGGCAATAAAAATAAGCTTCCAGACGTAAACTAACCTGAAGGATCACAAACTTATCGGTTTCATTTGATTTGGATCTGTATGCACGTGCATTTGGAAAAATTCATTTCTCATTTGTTAAAATAAATGTATTCTTTTCTTCACATGTTTGTGAACATGTACATGTATGTGTTAAAGAGCACTTTTCCGATCAGTGTAACAACAACCAAAGTAATCACAATAGCCACTTATAACTAACTGTATATCTAAAATTTGGAATTATCTCGTAACAAAATGTAAAGTTTTTTTGTTATAAAAATTCTCCCTTGCAGTTAGAAAAGTTTGTGTGCAGTGTGGAATGTATATTGCAAGGGATGATGACTCAAACAGGTGAGTTAGCAGTGATAGAAAAAACTTTATACATGTAAATAATTTTGCTGACAAAGTAACTTGATGGAGGATGTAGTGTTACAAGTACAAATAAAATGTCAGTCACTGATTATTTTTTTTTGCACCCAGCATGCTAAATATTTTACCTGCAATTATGTGGAGTTGTGGTATTTCACATTTTGTTGTCATTTTCCACAAGGGTAGGGCATCTTGACTGCAAACTGCCTATTTGTGTAAACTTTATGGGAAAATTCATTTGGTTTTCTCTTACCATATCCCCTCGCTACACAAGGAATAGATGCTGCCGCCTGGTAGCTAAATAATACCATGTTGTGTTTGTACATTTTCATTTCTTTTCAACCCTGTAGCTCCTAAATTAACCTCCTAGCTAGATCCTGACTGCATCCTGTTCCTGTTCATTAGGTTTCCAATTCTTACCCTATTTTGCTATATATACATTTTAAAGACAAACACTTCCTAATTTTATTTGCCTCTTTATCAGAGACTTGAAGGTTTATGAATAAATAACTACACATCTATCTTAAAAGCCGTAGTTTTCAATCAATTTGATAAGTGTGATTTTTCTCTCTTCAACAATGACTTTCTTTACATGCAGTTTCCTCATTTGGAGTGATTCATCAGTGCCAGTTGAAAAAATTATAGAACTAAAATCATTTCAGGTATGATAAATTTTTGTTACTAATTAAGTTGTCTGAGTAGACCATATAAGAAGTGATATTGTGGGAATCTAGACAAATCAGTGTACAGAATATCTTCATGCAAAGAAATAAACACTCACACAGCCTGTATCTTATACATGTGCATGTTCACAAATTTATTCAATACTTCCTTTATAATAATAATGAATAATTTAATTATTACTGTTTTGTCTCCTCTCTAAAGAAAATCAACCATTTTCCAAGTATGGGTGAGATTTGTAGGAAGGATAACCTTGCTCGGAATATGGCAAAGTGAGTGTTTAATCAGTTTGTTTTGGTGTCAAATTTTCATGTAATACTTACATAATGTATAACAATATTAAATACATTTAAAACTTGTAGATTGAAATGGAAGTTAATTATTGGTGAATACACATGCTGTAATTATGATTTGCAATGTTTTAAATGTATTTTCTGTATCTCATGAGATCTCAATATTTATACATGTATTTTATCTCTCTTCCATTGAGAGCAAGTATGGATAGTTGGTCAGTGGTGTATTATTATTTGTAGGAGAAGTTACTGGAAATTACAGCACATTATTCACTTTTTAATAATAAAATAAATAGCTTAGGTCATCAACATATGGTGGGGGAATTCTGCATAGTTTGCAGATAATTCTCTGACCTTAGGATAATGTAGGGAATGTCAAATGCTTTGTTTAATAGCAGCCAGGAAAAGTTTATTTTTATTTTCAAACATTGATTAAACCCCTCTTAAACAATTCTGAGCAATGGTATTCACATTTTTAAGTTTACAAGTATCATATTAAATAATTGCTTGTTGTAATGCAATAATTATTGTATTTTAACATCTTATCTTGGAATTTCAGAATGCAAATTAAGAGCTCACGCAGAGGAATACAGTTTTGTTCTACAAACTTGGGTTCTCCTGCCAAGTATCCTCTATCAACTAATATCTATGGTCAGTGAGATTTATGCAGTTTGATGTTTTGTATAATTTAATACATGTAGCTGTGATGACTGCAAAATCAGCATTATACTGTACTTCACCTTGAGTTTAGAAGCAAGCATTGATAGAAATTTTGGAATCAATGCTCATGGTCCATCAGCTAACAGTAAACTGTATCTCCAGGAACTGTAGCCAGGGACTGCCTTTGATGTAGTACTGTGGTATATTAAATAAATATTGAAAATTATAATAATGCAATGCTCAACCTCAATGATAGAAATTACATTGGTTTCATATGATGTAACTGTAATAGTTAGTGGTAATAATTGTATAGTTTGATCCAAATATACATTCTTTACAGATCACAACTGTTACAGTATGTGTACTTGTATGTAGGTTGACTACAAGATGGTATAATTAAAAAGATAATAATAATAATAATAATAATAATAACAATTGGTAAGAGGGATCAAAAGAAAAGCACCATGATTTTTTTTGTCATATGACCACATCAGTGTAATTACATTAAAGTGAAGTACTTTCCTTAGCTTACTGCCCATTCTCGCTGTATCAGATATGCTGCATTTCAAGGCTATTGTAGAGAACTGAAAAAAAGAAAGAAACACAAAACCTTCATTGTTAAACCAGCAAATGGAGCTATGGAAAATGGGTAAGTTTGACAAAAATTTAAAATCTTGAATTTTACTATTGATCATTTTCAATATATTCATTATTAATGAAAAGTAAAATTTTTTTGTTTTTTTCTTTCCAACACACTGTGCTTGTAAAATATCTGAAAAAGTACAGAGCTAAGTTGTTTAAAGCTAGTTAAGATATCACCCAGGGTTAGTGTGAAATCTGATTTGAGATCTGAAATCTTTAAAAGAAAATTCAGTATTATAATAATTCTCTTTGCCTGCAATTTGATGATTGAATGCCCTGAAATGAATATAGAAAATTTTAATATAATTGAACGAAGGAATAAAAAATACCATATTAAAATTTAACCCTGGCTAGTTTTAATGAGCCTTGAAACAACTGGGCCCTGTGCTATAATATTATTAACATATATAATCTTGATCCAATTTGTTATTGCACAGTTGTTGATACTGTCCTGAAATATTTCAGTGAGTCAGGGGTACTGGTGAAGCCTTCCATCACATGTACATGAATTTAAAGCTTCCTTCTGCTTTAATCTAAGTGAAAATTGAATATTTTTTAACAACTTATGATTATGTACATGCATGCATACTAACTAGTTTCTTTTGGTACCTTCATGATGAATCTGATGACTAATACATGTAGTTCTGTCCTAATTTTAGGATATCTCTGGTGTGAAATGGAGATAGAATCCTATCTCATGAGCAGATTGTGGTCCAGGAATATCTTGACAAAGTAAGGACATTCACAAATATCACGTTTACTATTATGATAGTACAGTGAAACCTCAATTAAGTGGACACCCTCAGGACATTCCCAAGTGTCTGCTTAATAGAGGGTGTACCCTTGATAGGGGTTTGTAAAAATTGCGCAATGTTTGTTAATGATTAAAATTCAACGGTTGCTCTGTGATAAAGTTCCATGACGTTTAAAATTATTTTTAAGTCAAGTTCACTCAACTCTTGTTTTCTTAATTTGTTATCGCCTGAAATCATCTGAGTAAAAAAATTTGGAGGAAAATTAATTTTTGGAATGAGAAAAGTTCAAATAATACAGCCATATCTACATTTTGGGAAGTATAAACCTTTGATTATTTACGTTTTTTAGCTGCATATGTACGAACAGCCGCCATTTTGCAGAAGGTCACCATTTGAGGTAAACCTTAAAAAATACATTTTTTTTGCTTCCTATGGCCCAATATGAAATAAACCCAAATTCTACGGAAGTTCATGTTATTTTATCTTATTTGAGGGTGGGGGGCAGGGAGTTACAGGTGTAGATCAGATCGTTATAAGGAATGGAACCCAGACCTTCAGATTTATGCTCCCATGCTTTACCACTGAGTTACAGAGAACTAGATGTTGATCCAGAGCATTCCTCACCTAAATTTGTGACAAGCATCCCACATACAGTATCCCACATACAGTATCTGTATTTATTTGCGGGTGGGGGGTGACACTGACTCAAACGAAAAGCACTCTGGTATTGGGTGTTTTAACAAAACCAGGTAAATGGATACCGTACTTTGAAAATCTTACTGGTATAAATTATGATTTTTACCCTTTTTAGTACCCAGCAGATGCGTGACTCCTGGTGAGTATGTATTACAGATGTCAGTTATGGCCGCACCATGGCATACCAGTCAGGAGGACTGTGAGAGCAAACCAGATAGATGCTTTTGGTCGGAAAGGTGGGATACACGAAGGCACAATATGATGACAGCCATATGCTATTACAGCAAAGGTAGGAAAATTATCATCTAAGAGCCATCTCTATGAAGGAGAGAAATTAGATGGGCTTGAAACCTTCATCTTTAAGACTTGGTAAAATTTACCCTCCTATATAAGTTGAATATCACGCAGTTATAACCATCATTATTAGTGAGGCTCCTTTTGAGTTGTTAGCATCGAAAGCCGAATGCCGCTGTGCTTTGCTTAAACACTGAAAGCTCATTTAAGAGCTCTGAAAGCAGTTTATATTCTAAACTTGAAAAGTTCTCACAACAAACGCGTGCATGTCAGGTTGACCACGCAGCAACTGCTTTGCTCATTGTGTCATTTTTATTTGCTAGATTCGGTGTGTTATCAGTACAGGGGAGCCAAGATAAAGTATCTGCGCGTGTCAGCTAAACAATGTGAAGCTGAAAACCACTGATACGATTATAAGAACAACAAATTTTACGATGTACTTTAATGATAATATCAGCGCAGCACTGTGCAAATAAATTTAATGCGTTTTCCCCGAAGTGATTATTTCTTTTCTTATTCAGCATCCCACAATGCGAACATGTATCTTTTGAGATAACATGAACAGCAGTGTTCCCATTTTAGTGCTGACGCACAGCCAGCCCATTTTAGTACTGAAGCACAGCCAGCCCATTTTAGTGCTGATGCACTGCCACCCCATTTTCTCGCATGATTAATCATGGAGTAATTTATCTCACATTTTTGACACACAGATCAGTCAGTCCACTGATGAGAATGAAGAAAGTTGTAACCTATTGCCTTGACTTATCTTTTCCGCCAGAGCTATCAAAAATTTCATGAACGTGATTGGCTATTAGCAATACAATTGGAGCACAAATAGGACAGTGTACCCGTCATGCTTGTGACTGGACAGTTTGATAGGACAGTTAAAACGTCATGCCCATGTCACTGAACGATTCGCGTTACCTGCGCACTGTTACACAGACTTCTGGGTACAGTTTCTCGTGGTAAAAAGTCAACTGCTATGTTTCCATCTACGAAAATATTTGACGGATGAGTATTTTGCTTCTCGAATTTCTTCATAGTTTTGATTATTTGGCAACAACACGTTGTATCGTCCTATTCTATTGGGAATTACACTCGCGAGTATCAAATCTAAATCCCACTTTAAATCACACGTTTGATTTAAAACCGAATTGAACTCCGCACGGTCCAACTGGCATAAATTCTCGCAACTAGCAGTAAAGAAAGAATGGTATCAGATAAAAGCAATTCCTAGGTCTTGGGAATATGGAGTATTTAAGGTTTGGGGCCACTTTAGGTGGGAAGACCTAGGATTTTCACTTTTGGTTACACTCAGGGTAGTCACAAACTACACGGGGGTAAAAATGAGCCTGTAGTACAATGCTGGGCTTGATTTCTGCTCTTTATTTTGATGCGATTTTCCGGACTACTTTAAGACCAAAGCGCGATTAATCTACGCTCTTAACAAAAACGCCCTTCAATCTAACCACAGCAGGACCGCAACCCAGTTGGCTTGTAAGCTCAGTTGGTAGAGCGTTGCACCGGTGTCGTCGTAGAGGTCATGGGTTCAAATCCCTTACGGGCTTGAATTGTTTTCAGGCCTTATTTACACTACTGGTTAAGTAGTATTCATAACTGTGAGGATCGCTTTCATATTCGTTTCTTCAACCACAGTTCACATATATATGTATGATTTTCATATATTTGCAGTCATTTATTCACCACTTGGAGAACCAACATAATGATCAGCTCCCAGTTGGCTTGATGACTTAGTTGGTAGAGCGTTCATTGAATCTATTGGTTAGTTACGTTTGTTTTGACATTTGTCGCGGCATTGAAGGGCTTCACCGCGCGGAAACCGTGCACGAATGGAATTCCCTTAAAACGTTTGCCCTTTATGTGATAAACAAGTAATCGCAAGTGCCCTTGGGTAATTCAGGATTAATTTCACATTTCAAATTTTTCCCAGTATTGCCCTCGTCGCATCACGACCCGCACAATTTTGGGAAAACGTTGAAAATACAAGTAAAATTAATCCTAAATTGCCAGAGGGCCTACGCAATTACATATACCAATCACGACGTTACCGGAAAATCGAAAACGGGAAAAATTTAACTCTTAACCGTCTTTAGCCGCTTTTTGTTTACTTAGACCAGAATATTTGCACAATGGGGGGGGGGGAGCTATAGGGTTTTGGTACAACTGGAAAAGTAGGTAACATCACAGTTCATTTTCGCCGAGTGCTGTTGCCGTTCACGAAAAATTTGACATAGCCCATCTATACTTAGGCTCATCCTACAAAACGTTCACAACAGTAAAAAAATCACTGAAACAGTATCAGTGGCGTAATAAAATTACAATGTTCAGAAACTTCGGTTTCATTTCTCTGCTCTCTTTGTGTAGGCATCCCGGTATTTCAGTTATATGAGCTCGTTTCTCACCTACATCATACACACTCCTTCCATTAAAAGGCGCGAAAGGCCGTGTTTCTAATTCATGTTTACCAACAGATGTTTTTCTGTCTTTTTTCGTCAGCTATAGATTAATGTATACTGCTGGTCCGAAAGAAAAATCTGCCAACCTGACACAGATTGTGCAAAGAGTAAAACTAGCACGAGCAAGTGCAAGTCTCAACACCAACTAAATTTGACCTCATTCATGTACGAGCAAATACATTTCACTAACAACACTGATAAGTATAAGGGGACAAAAACCATGTTAATCGTTCGAATTCTTGCCTCCAGAACAAAAATTTTTTAGTAAACTTCTTACAGTCTCTACCGAAAAATAAAAGGAATTTTAACACGGTTGTTTTTCTTCTATTGTGTCCTTATCATAATTTCTAGCTCTACGTCGTTCTATTCACGCACTCGATAGAAAGAGAAAAAATGGAGGGAATCGAGACTGGCTAAACGTCTAGCGAATTCTGTCCTCATCATACAAGGTTAAAGAATCGTTCACTGCCAAGCCCTTGCTTAAAATCGTTCGTCCACTGTCCTACTTCGCCCGCGTGATTGTTCATGGTGAGTCTGGATGTGATCAATCATCTGCTCCTCGCCAAGCCATCACCCACACCGCTGGTCCAGTATCCCATCGTGTCAGCGTGATTGTTAAATGTACGACCACAGGCGGCCCAAGCTCACTTCTCGAGAAAAAGCCAACGATTAATTCATGAAAGCGTCACGCGATGTGTGACTCGGTGTTAAGTTACAAGAGGAACCGTTGCAAATTTTAATACGTTACAAGGAATAGTATGGGGAACGAGATATGGTCACTTTACAACTGTTATTCATGAATACCAGTGATGGTAAAGCAAGCTTAAACGGCAGAAATCACCGGAAACTACAACAAACACACAGGATGTGAATACGTTTGATTGATTTTAGGTGTAAAATGTTCATCTTTCGAAATATCTATCGTTGTAAAGCGACCATGTCTCGTTCCCCATACTATTCCTTATAACGTGTCAAATTTTCAACGGTTCCTCTCGTAACCTAACATCGAGTCACACAACGCGTGACGCTTTCATTAATTAATCGTTGGCTTTTTCTCGAGACATGAGCTTGGGCTGCCTGTGGCTAAACCATCACCCACACTGCTGGCCCAGATTCCTATGTCTTCAACATGATTGTTCACTGTGAGACTAAATGTAGTTAATGATCTGCTCTTCGCCAAAACATCACCCATACTTATGGCCCAGTCTTCCCTCATAGTAGCGTGATTGTTAACCGCGAGACTGAATGTAGTCAATGATCTGCTGTTCGCCAAACCATCAGCCACACCGCTGGCCCAGTTTCCCAAGAATTCAGCGTGATTGTTAACTGTGAGACTGAAAGTAGTTAATGATCTGCTCTTCGCCAAACCATCACCCACACTGATGGCCCAGTATCCCATGTCTACAGCGTGATTGTTAACTGTGAGACTGAATGTAGTTAATGATCTGTTGTTCGCCAAACCATCACCCATACGGATGGCCCAGTCTTCCCTCAGAGCACCGTGATTGTTAACTGTGAGACTGAATGTAGTCAATGATTTGTTGTTCGCCAAACCGTCACCCACACTGCTGGCCCAGTCTCCCAAGAATCCAGCGTGATTGTTCTCAGTGAGACTGAATGTAGTGAATGATGTGCTCTTCGCCAAACCATCAGAATGAAGTATACCTTTAAGGCGCTTCGCAGATTGAGTGGCTGCGGAGGACGAACTTCGCTTAACCTTTTCATTTGAAGCTGGCCTGGACTTGTTTACCACGGAATCTGGTAAAAAAAAGTTAAACCACCGAGATTAAAATGGCAAGAGCAGCGAATGACTCCTTCAAAGATAACAGAGGGCTTGTTATATGCAGGCTTCATGCAGCTGTACTTTAATAGCAAATAAAAGGGTGGAAAGTTTTGAAAAAGTGTTTAGGCTGGATTTCTAACCAATGGCGTTGTTGGACTCAGGATGAAATTTACCTTTAGGGCGCTTCACAGATTGAGTGGCTGCGGAGGACGAACGTCGTTTAACTTTTTCATTTGAAGCTTGCCTGGACTTGTTTACTACGGCATCTGGTAAAAAAAGTTAAATCACTGAGATTAAAATGGAAAGAGCAGCGAATGACTTTTTCAAAGATAACAGAGGGCTTGTTATATGCAGGCTTCAAGCAGCTGTTCTTTAATAGCGAATAAGAGGGTGGAAAGTTTTGAAAAGCGCTAGATTTCCAGCCAATGGCGTTGTTGGACTTAAGATGAAATTTACCTTTAGGGCGCTTCACAGATTGAGTGGCAACGGAAGACGAACTTTGTTTAATCTTTTCATTTGAAGCTTGCCTGGACTTGTTTACGACGGAATCTGGTAAAAAAAGTTAAATCACTTAGTTTAAAATAGGAAGAGCAGCGAATGACTCCTTCAAAGATAACAGAGGGCTTGTTATATACAGGCTTCATGCAGCTGTTCTTTAATAGCAAATAAAAGGGTGGAAAGTTTTGAAAAAGTGTTTAGGCTGGATTTCTAACCAATGGCGTTGTTGGACTCAGGATGAAATTTACCTTTAGGGCGCTTCACAGATTGAGTGGCTGCGGAGGACGAACTTTTTTTAACCTTTTCATTTGAAGCTTGCCTGGACTTGTTTACTACGGTATCTGGTAAAAAAAGTTAAATCACTGAGATTAAAATGGAAAGAGCAGCGAATGACTCCTTCAAAGATAACAGAAGGCTTGTTATATACAGGCTTCATGCAGCTGTTCTTTAATAGCAAATAAAAGGGTGGAAAGTTTTGAAAAAGTGTTTAGGCTGGATTTCTAACCAATGGCGTTGTTGGACTCAGGATGAAATTTACCTTTAGGGCGCTTCACAGATTGAGTGGCTGCGGAGGACGAACTTTTTTTAACCTTTTCATTTGAAGCTTGCCTGGACTTGTTTACTACGGTATCTGGTAAAAAAAGTTAAATCACTGAGATTAAAATGGAAAGAGCAGCGAATGACTCCTTCAAAGATAACAGAAGGCTTGTTATACGCAGGCTTCATGCAGCTGTTCTTTAATAGCAAAAAAAAAAGGTTAAAATTTTGAAAAAGCTCTGAATTTCCAGCCAATGGCGTTGTAGGACTTAAAATGAAATTTACCTTTAGGGCGCTTCACAGATTGAGTGGCAACGGAAGACGAACGTCGTTTAACCTTTTCATTTAAAGCTTGCCTGGACTTCTTTACTACGGCATCTGGTAAAAAAAGTTAAATCACTGAGATTAAAATGGAAAGAGCAGCGAATGACTTTTTCAAAGATAACAGAGGGCTTGTTATTTGCAGGCTTCAAGCAGCTGTTCTTTAATAGCAAATAAGAGGGTGAAAAGTTTTGAAAAAGCGCTGGATTTCCAGCCAATGGCGTTGTAGGACTCAAGATGAAATTTACCTTTAGGGCGTTTCACAGACTGAGTGGCAACAGAGGATGAACTTTTAACCTTTTCATTTGAAGCTCGCCTGGACTTGTTTACTTCGGCATCTGGTAAAAAAAGTTTAACCACACTTAAAACTCGAAAGTTAAAAAACATAGTTAATTACCATTACCAACAGTATTAACAATTGAGTAACATTGTTTTCTACTTGTTTTCTGAGGAGGTTGGTTCATCTATCTCTAAATGTTACTCAATGACAAATTATTTCACTCCAAAAACACTTTTCTGATTACCTACAATATGTTATTGAATTATGAAATGAATGGAATACCACTATAGAATTTCCACACTTATTTCCACTCATATACCAGCTCTCTCAAATAAATTATACATGTGCAGAAATTAAGCAGTCTCTCATTGAATGGACTTTCCTCACAGGTTAAAAAAAAACATTTGTTGTTATCTTCAACAGAATAGACCATATGCAATGTATATAGTCTTTTAATAATAATAATAATATAGCCAGGTGAAGAAGTTTAATGTCCCCTTTGATATAGAGTGATTTGGAAGAAAGCTATAAACTCCATCAAACACAGCACATCCCATTAGGAAGAATAGCTCTAATCGACACTGACAGTTGGTCAACTGTTTGCAAAAAATATACTAAAATGTTTCCAAGAATTTCACAATTTATTGCTATTTTTTTTAAAATAAGCTCAACTCACAAAAAAATTGACTGTCAAGAATTCAAAACTGTCATGCTAATAACAGTGATATGTTTTCAAAAGCTTAGTGTCCAAGTACAGATATTCCTCATTTGCATATTTGTAACCTACCATATTCACACGTGTATAGGCCACACTCGTGTATAAGCCGCACCCCAAATTTTGGCCATATTTTCTTGAAAAAAAATAATTTAAGGTTTTCTGGAAAGGGAAAAAGGCCTGGCGAGTGCTGCATACTGCCAAGATATATTTGTTTAAATCACAAAATTCATCACGATAAATAATCTAACATAGCATGTTATTGGTCGAATAAACATTGCAAATGCAAACAACAATGGCTAGTCATATCTTTAAAATGGTCTTAAAGTTAAGAAAATGTAAAAGAAAAGATACCTGGGTAATTTTTGCTAGATTTGTATTCCATGTACACTAACATTTTGTTTTATCTCCTCAGTAATGATCGCATGAAGTTGCGTATTTGATCAAGGACACAAGCAAACATAGCTTGCCTCTCGATGAAAGAGGGAAACTGGGATAAAGATTTAAGCTATACCTTGTATAGGCTGCACCCCCAATTTGCACAAAATTTGTTTGGAAAAAAGTGGGGCCTGTACAGTGAAACTCCACAGGTTTACGGTTCCTACCCAGCTTTTGTAGTTCTGCACCAGAGTTCACAGTGCCTGGCTCACTGCTCACTGTTAATCTTTCACTGAAAAAAATAAATCCTTTCTCAAGCTATTTTCTGCCACTCGTGCATCCCTGTTATCATGCTCCTGTTTAAAGGAGCACAATAAGCTGTCTAAGAAGAGGCAGTTGCCTACCTTCATGTTGAACTACTACAGTGGTTGAGGATTCATTTTCTTCAGATGCTCCCAATGGTTGCCGAGTGACAGGATCAACTACAAATATGCACAAGAAGAATAACACATTATAAATTTCAAATGAGGTGCATGTATATTGTGACTGTACACCTACACATTTGAGAAACAGAAGCATGTTACATCCAAATTATGCAAAAAATCTGATCCTTATTTACTTTCAGGTAATAATAATTCAATTATTATAGAAACTTAAGGAGGAAACTGTATTTTCCTCATCATACAAGTAAATATACATGTACATAATTATGGAGTATATCAAGAACTTCTCAACCCTGATTTGCTAATGACTATCCATACTTCCAACAGCTTTTACAAGCAGGTAATAGATGTAAATGATCACACAAACAAGAGCAATGAACCGAAGTACACATAAACACCTTGCTGTTGTAACTACATTAATTGGATCAAGATAGAAAAAAACCTGTCCCTAAGAAGGTGTATGTAACATAGCTCTCACCAGATACAGGATTTTTCATTTTCTCAAGAAGACTTCCACACTGTCTTTGCCAGCTGTACTTTTTTTCATACTGTTCTCGAAGTTCGGTGGCTTCTTCAAGTCGCAGAGTCCTATCTTTCTGACGGACGGCTCTGATGGCAGCAGCCCAGTTTTTAGGATTCTCTGAATGAATTACACACAGGGAACCACCAGAAACTTTTTCCAATGCCTCTCCAAGTCCAGAGTTACCACTTACAAGGACAGGCAGACCAGCAGATAGGGCTTCCAGCCCCTTCAAACCAAAACCTTCAGTTCTTGAAGGCATGATTGCCAGATCGGCCTCACATAATAAATTGGCTAGCTGTTCTCGATCTTCTTTGAAGCAGCGAACAGTTAGTTGACTACGAGGAATGCCATACTGACACAACTTACTTGCCACTTCTTCCTCTTTTCCTTTGGGTGCACCAGCAAACTTTAGTTGGTATGACTTGTCTTTCAATTGGGCAATTGCTTTCACTGCGATATCATATCCTTTTAGCTCAAAATCTTCATGGTCACCACACCCAAAAAGTAGAACACAAAAGTTCTTCCCTTCCTCTAAAGCCTGTTCAACCTTACATAACTCAACAAAAATACCTGGGGTGAGGTTGAATATTTTGATTTTTTTTGCAAAGGCGAAGGTGGTGAGTGTAGGCATTTGCTAGCTTTGGACCAATTGCAACCACCTCATCAGCTAACTCACAAAGTTTTACTTCTGCACGCTGTTTCTTCTCACCTCGAGAAATGGCTCCTTGTTCATAACTTTTGAACATTCCAATTTCTTCATAAGGTGTGTGAACAACCTGGATCCACTTGTGAGGTCGCTGCCTTTGAATATGTGATATCAGTCGACCCAGACGCACTCCATGTCCTACAACATAGTGTGGATGATGGCCATTGGGTAAAGAAGCCAACCAATCAATTGGCTTATAACCAGGCAATTCTCGGGCTTCAATCAGCTGAACATTATGGCTTTTGGCATCTCTCCTGTCCTCATCACTACACCTTGGAAGATATACACTGACATCAACATAGGGATGTTTTGCAAACTGAATTGCCAGCTCCCTGATAAGAGTTGACCAGTCTCTTATGGATGATCTCCATTCATCACTCAACAGAGTAATAATTAGCTTTTTACTTTCCATTAAACTTGGGCTTTCCTGTGATGTAGAGGCTACACCAAGATCAGTCATGATTCCTAGAATAAAGTTTCATTGGTGTGAATAAAGACAAATCACAAGCAATGAAGGATACCGTGTAATGATATTTTCAATTCAACAGGATTGTCAAAAGACCAGACAATTTAGCACTGGCATCTTTGTGAAATGTGATCAAAGACAGAAAATAAATATTTTTCAACATGTTTCTACCATCAATGTCTAGCGAAAAAAAAAGTCACTCAAATGTTCCCCAAAACCCTAGTAATCATTTTTCAGAGAGTTTCAAATATCAAATTTTCTCAGGGGAGCATGCCCTGGACCCCTTTAAAAGGGTATGTCCCTTTGCAACATGCCATGCTTGTTACATGTATGGAAGCACAATTTAGTCTGCAGTGCAGGTTTCCTTTTAGGGCAAGCTAATGTTATAAGCTTGGCATTGTTCATATGACTGGCCATGTTTGATTTGGAGTTAGAGTGGACAGTGGGGTAGGGGGCAGGGGGAAGGGCAAGAAGATGCCTGCCTGGTGAGGCTGTTGAAAAGCAAAACACCCTTGGTTAGTTTTGTGTCACTGCATTTCTGGAAATGAGCGGGCAACCAATCAAAGAGTCAAATTAAAAACCCAAGGCACTGTGGTGAGGGAGTTTTTTTCAACCAGGAAAGAAATATCTTCGACAAAACCTGCTCAATCAGTCACAAATACGAGCTGATATATCCCACACTCTATATTTTCCAATGATCCTTGAGTATAGCTGCTATTAATCAATATGAAAATTTTTTCATTTGATTAAACAATATTAAACAATATTTTGAGGCAACAAACAACTGCACTTGAAGGTTTACCTGCCATAATTTTTTTATGCAAACTAGCATACTTTGATGTACTGGCCTTTTTTCTTTTTTAATCAACAGAAAAAATGGCTTCACTGAGACATTCTCTACTGATGCAAATAGGAGTAGATATTTGCACACTCTATAATCTCCAAATGACAATCTGTGAGCCCAGCTACTGTTAATCCGATCAAAGATACTTATTTGATTTGAATATAAACAATATGTTGAAGCAGACAAACAACAACTACACTTGAAGGTTTCTCTGTCAAAATTTCTTTCATGCGAACCAACACCTTAAGATCAAAAAAATTATATCAAGCTTTTCCCAAAGACAGTTGGCAACATGGCCAGTTAAGATCCTTTCCAGAAACCAGTGTAGAAATTGCGGTTTTTGGTTCTGATTTGAGAGTATGAGACATATCAAAATTTGAAAGTGCTTCTTAAGTGCTCCTTAAGTGCTTCTTTACATGTGGAATCGAAACTAACAACTTCACCATTTACAGAATTTGCCATCTTTCACATTTTTCCTCGAGAGCAATTTAATGTCCAAATGACACATTTGGCTTGTGATTGACAGCTAGAGCTTAACTGCACCAATCAGGAACTGACTGTTCTTGGGCAAATGGAGATTCACAAAACAACAATAATCTCAGACAGACGTAATCTTCACTCCCCCACCCATCTTCTTATTTTTGACCATTGACTGCCCCCTTGGAAATTTCTTTCTTTTCCCAGCCTTCTGCTGCCATTAAAATCAAAGATGGTGGCATTAATTTTCATTAACCCTTCAACTCCCCAGAGTGATTAACTTGTAACTTCTCCCTATCATATCCATACATTGTCTCACAAAGGTATTGAGAAAACTCCAACTTATCAGGTAGAAGTTGTTATCTTGATATATAACACTAAATTCTCATAACTGACTTACAAGGAAATGTAGAGCAGCTAGAGGGGAGAATTAATGATCAGATCTTGGGAGTTAAAGGGCCCAGATAATACTGAGCACTCACTTGCCAAAATTATGATGCCTCAGTTCAGATATCTACAATAACAACCCTGATTCAAAGTGATAATAGTGATTTAGGATTTGTGTTACTTTAACCAGACCATTGTGGATTTAGAAAATTCTGATTGTTTGGATTTTGTTACTGGCCCCCAAAAAAAAGCCTGAAAAAAGATTGATTGTTACAGAGAACAGCAAGGAAACAATGTTTTGATTACAAGAAAAAAACCATAATGGCAGGGTTTTATAGATTTAGGTCTTCCATTTTCAGTAACAGATAATATCACATGACATGCATTATATTGCATGACAGACTCTTCCCACAGCCCAATGCTTTTCTTACCAAATTTTAGGAATAATTAAATGCTCATGCTCAATTAATCATTAAAGGTGTGTATCAAAAGGACTTCGCAAGGTTGATTCTTTTTTAAGTCACCACTTGGCAAGCTAAAATTGTAAAATGAAGAAAGATGTTTTTTTTTCCTCAGGTCATGAGCATTAATTAAAGATAAAAGAAACATTCTGAGTTCCCATGAAGAATCAAAGCCCAGACCTTCTGATTCTACATTCTGATCATTTACCACTGAACCACAAAGACTCTACAGTAGGCTGGAACACTTTTTGGTTCATAATTGACACACATCCTGTATATTGTTAGCTTCAGCACTATGTTATTGTGTAAAAATTGTTTATCTCACCTAAACTTCAGACCATAAAAACGTAACTAATGGAAATATTACTAACAGCTTTCTGTGTGACTCCAAAACACAGATCACTAAATTGACCAGTTGTGCTTCAGATTTTGATGTCAACACTTTTTCTAATTACCATGGCAACCATGACAGTTGCAGGTTGCAAGTTGCAGATTCAAATTTGTTGAACTTTAAGGAGCTCATTATAGCTGTACATCATTCACAATACATATTCACTGAGAATAAAAAACTTCAAAATCCTTGGAACACTTTCAAATCTCTGGTTCATGTCTTGTGAATGTGAGTGCTGGGAAAATGCAGGTTTTTATCTCTTTATAGCATTGATTTTCAATGTCCTTTAAAGATGGTACAGTTTATTCATTTTGCATCAAGCAAATTTTTCTATGAAGATGGACTTCAGAAATTTGTTCATGATCAAAAAAATTAACGCTTGGGTACTGATCTTTTGTGTAGTTTTCTTTTTTTTTCAATATTACCGTAAATAAAGATGAACTCCCAAGAGAGCTGTCTCATATCTATTGACACACTATTTTGGTGATCTAACATCATGTCAGATATTTAGCTTTTATTCTCACTCTTTCCAGAGACAGGCAAAATAAATCTTTCCCTTTTTAACCCTTAACTCCCAAGATTGGACTGTTAATTCTCCCCTCTGGCTACTACAAATTTCCTTGTACATAAGTTACAAGAATTTGGCTTCATGCAGATCAAGGTTACAACTTCTACCTGATAAGTATGAGTATTCTCATTACCTGTTTGCTAGATAATGTATGGATATCACTTCTGGGAGTTAAAGGGTTAATTGAAAGATAATTAGTGCCCTAAATTAATTCAACTTCACAGCAGGTAACAGAAAAAAATGCATGTAAGTGCAAGTTGGGCGCTCTTGCAAGACACCACAGTATGTTACAAAAGGGGTGTTAGCCCCTTTTGTAACATACTGTGGTATCTTATAAAAATGTAAAGGAATAGTTTTCAATAGCTATTCTTAAAAACTCAAGTCTAACTGCTAATGTCCACCCAAATATTTCAGTCCTCTGTTGAAATACGTAAGGAAGTGAACAAAACTCATTTGGTGCGGAGAAATCACCCCAAAATATCAAACAAAATACAACTGAGATTAAGAAAGTTCACTAAATGTGACCTGATCGCATAGGCCTTCTACATGTATGCAAATAAGAGAGAACATTTATTCCAGGCTTATTTGTTTTTCCAACAGGATTAGTCTATTAGGAAAGAGTGGTTCCAAAACGATCCCCCACTAACCCCACCTCACTGACCCCCTCTAAAATTCACTGGAAATATTATGAAAATAATAATATGGCCGACTTAAGCATAAAGAAGAAACAACATTTACATAGGCTCACCTTTAAATTTCCAAGATGGCAGAAGATAATCGCGATCTCCTCGTTTTATTGAAAGTGTTAGTTCTCTTTCCAAAAAACGAGAGGCAACTCTAAAATGGTAAATGCAAAGAGTTTCAATTTTCTTATTCGCCTCCACGTAAAAAAAAACTGTTTCCTTTGGAATATGTAGATAATCACGCAGATCGAATAGAGACGCAAGAACCCGGAAGTTGTACGACAGCTTACTAGTGTCCAGGTCACGCTCTAGTTCAACAAACGTCCACCGTTTTATTCTTTTCGGTAAACATAATATTGAAGGCAACCACTGGTGGTATAGAATAAAGGTATCAGAATTCTAAGGATCCACAAGGTAACTAAATTTGTATATTATTTTACACCAAACAAAATTGGTAATTATTAGCTTAGCTGGGTGCTCGTGAATTGATGAGGGGACTAATCCAGATGAGTCGCGATGTTTACGAGCGGACTTCCCGTTGGGCGATGTCACAACTAACGAGCGCTAGAGAATTGCTTTTCCTATGATTCAAAGTAATTAAACTCGCTTAGCTTGTATAGGAATAAATCTGATTAATGCGTAGATAAAACACAATCTCTAAGGAGCAGCAAACTGATTGAAATGGGACAACACAATCCACATTCTGTACCCCTACAGAAGTTCTTATAATAGTGGTCCCAGTTCCTCCTCTATCCGCTACCTCTTGACTTATTTTTAGTCATGAGAGGTGTTGCTTTCTGAATTCCTGAAAAGAATCTCTACAGTTTTAAGATAAAAAAAAACGTTATACTAATTCCGTTTGAAACCGGCTGCTGATTTTTTCTTTCCGACTGAAGAGGAGACCGTGGAGATGCTTATGCTATTCATATTTCTACCCATGTAGGTTTCTAACACCCTGGACAGAGTACCCGTTTTCCATGCTACAGTTACAGTGTGGCAGCAGATATTGTTACGGCTGTAAAAAGCACATTTAAATTCCTCTTTAACTGCCCACGTATCTGATAGTCCAAACCAAGTCAGCTCTTCCTCAGTTTAAAATGACCGAATCAGGTCTTGAAGGGAAACAATAAACCTGTCTACTTCACTCGGCAAAAAAATCACCCCGTCTTTGATCATAAAGTTTACGGACTCTGGGATATTCTGGCTGTAGGAATCCTCGCCAAGGCCAAGTTGTTGCATTACAGAACTACATGTTTTGTTTCTCAGGTCATCGAGATTGAACGGTATTGAATAGGGTGCGTTTAGGACCTGTTTTTCCATCACCTACGTTACGTGCCAGCTTTGACTTGGTGCTTTGCTTTGTTCAAACATACGGAACAGACGAAGAATCCTTTCGGTTTCCGTGTTGATCTGGTTTGAATATCTGCGGGGAACCCCTCGAAGCGGTAGTTTAGGAGTACAATCGGAAACCACTTGTCAATCTCTTTACCATACTCGATTGCAACGATTGTTCGGTGGTACACCCATTGGAATAGCAGTGCTTACTAAATCTGGCCGATCCTCCTTTGCATTCATTAGGAGTGGTGCTAATTCTATGTTGTCAAGTGAGTCCAGCTTGACTAATTTACACTTATCGTTGTTCTAAAAGAACTTTGGTGCGGCACTTTTGAACCTTTTCTTATTTAGTATCTCACAATGCGAACATGTATCTTTCGAGATAAAAAGAACAGCTGCAGTATATCCCATTTTAGTGCTGATGCACAGCCAGCCCATTTTAGTGCTGATGCACAGCCAACCCATTTTAGTGCTGATGCACAGCCAGCCCATTTTCTCGCATGATTAATCATGGAGTAATTTATCTCACATATCAAAAATCTCTTGAACGTGATTGACTATCAGCAATACAATTGGAACACAAATGGAACAGTGTACCCATCATGCTTGTGACTGGACAGTTTGATAGGAAAGTTTAAAGGTCATGCTTGTGTCACTGCACAATTCCTGCTACCTGCGCGCTGGTACACAGACTTCTGGGTGCAGTTTCTCGAAAATGTTTAACTTTTGGGTACAGTTTCTTTGGAAAAAGTCAACTGTTATGTTTCCATCGATGAAAATGTTAAACGGATGAGTATTTTGGTTCCTTAATTTCTTCATAGGTTTGATTAATTGGAAACAACACTTTGTGTCGTCCCATTCTATTGGGACTCACACTCGTGAGTATCAAATCTAAATCCCACTTTTAATCACACGTTTGACTTAAAACCGAATTGAACTCCGCACGGTCCAACTAACATAAATTCTCGCGGCTAGCAGTAAATAAAGGTATGGTATTAGATAGAACCAATTCCTTGGTCTTGGGACACTCGAGGCTTGCGAAATATTTGCGTTATTGTGGCCAGAGAATTCTTCGAGACAGCATAAAACAAATAGATAACATGAAAATAAAAAGAAAGGGGAGAAAGAACGCTTTTTTTTTAAATTTTAAATTTTTTTATTTAGTTAAGTTGACTTAAACGCCTTAGCCTAAGCAGTAACACGCGCCGTTGATAGCGAGCTTATCACATGCGGGGCAAAATTACTGAATGCTGATTGGCTGAGACATATAGCATATTTCTCAATCACAAGGGCAGTTTTGGTAATCAAGAGGGATACTTACTTGATGCTGATTGCGACTATTTACTATTTGCGTTAACGATTGATTGCAATTTAACTGAATAAAGCCGCGTAACGTTGTAAAGCGTATTTTGGGAATAAAATGTTTATTGAATCTTAGATTACGTTTGTTTTGACATTTGTGGCGACACTGAAGGGCTTCATCGCGCGCCGACAGCGTGCGCGAATGCAACTACCTCAAAAATTTGCCTTTTATGTGATAAACAAGTAAACGCAAGTGCCCTCGGACGATTCATGATTTATTTCACTTGTAGTTTCCAAGTTTTCCCAAATTGCCCTTGTCGCATCGCGACTCGGTTAATTTTGGGAAAACCCCGAAAATACAAACGAAATTAATCTTGAATTGCCCTCGGACCCATGCGATTACATTAACCAACGGAAAAAGAGAAAACGAGAAAAATTAAACTCTCAACCGTCTTCTTTCATCTTTTTGTTTGCTTAAGCCAGAATATTTGCACAAGCTGCGAACAAGACAATGTCCCCTCCCCCCCCGGCCAGGGTTTTGGGCCCCTGAGGGATAGTGGGGGGGGGTTACAGAGTTTTGGTGTAAATGGAAAAGTAGTTAACATCACAGTTCATCATCAATATCGGTTGCTATTCTTGAGATGTGCCTATTACTAAATGGTTGTTTGGGTCGGGAAATGGGCGGGATAAGCAAATCTTTGGAGCCAGTTAAAGAGAAACCAGTTAAAAATGAATAAATTTTAAAGAAACTTTAGTTCACAGAAAATTTGATACAGCGCATCTACCTTTAGGCTCATCTTACAAAACGTTCACAGCAGTAAATAAAACACTAAAACTGTACCAGTGGCGTAATAAAACTACAATGTTCAGCAACCTCGGTTTCATTTTCATCCCGGTATTCTGGTATTTTCAACGCATCAGATCTACAAGTTCGTTTCTAACCAATATCATACGCACTCCTCGCGTTAAAAGGCGCAAAGGGCCGTGTTTCTAATTCATGTTTGCGGACCGATGTTCTTCTGTCTTTTTTGCCAGCTATAGATTAATGTATACTGCTGGTTCGAACCAAAAATTTGCCACCCTGACACAGATTGGGCAAAGAGTAAAACTAGCACGAACAAATGCTATTTTTAACACCTACTAAAAATGAACTCTTTCATGTACAAGCAAATACACTTCACTAACAACACTGCTAAGCATAAGACGAAGAAAAGTATGTTAAGTGTTTGAATTCTTGTGTCCCGACCAAAAATTTTAGTAAACTTCTTACAGTCTCTACCGACAAATAAAATGAATTTTAACACGGTTGTTTCTCTTCAACTGTGTCCTTATCCTAATTTCTAGCTCTACGAAGTTCTATCCACGCATTCAATACAAAGGGAAAAAATGGATGGGAGAGAGACTGGCTAAACATCTAGCAAATTCTGTCCTCACCATACAAGTTAAATGCAACTCTTATCGTTGTTAAAGAACAGCTCTCTACCAAGTCATTGCTTAAATCGTTCGTCCAGCAACCTTTTTCGCCCGCGTGATTGTTAACGGTAAGACTAAATGTAGTTAATGAGCTGCTGTTCGCCAAACCGTAACCCACACCGCTGGCCCAGAGTCCCATGTCTTCAGGGTAATTGTTAAGTGTGAGACTGAATGAAGTTAGTGATCTGCTGTTCGCCAAACCAACACCCACACCGCTGGCCCAGTCTCCCATGTCTCCAGGGTACTTGTTAAGTGTGAGACTGAATGTAGTTAATGAGCTGCTGTTCGCCAAACCATCACCCACACCGCTGGCCCAGTCTCCCGTGATGTCTTCAGCGTAATTGTTAAGTGTGAGACTGAATGTAGTTAGTGATCTGCTGTTCGCCAAACCATCACCCACACCGCTGGCCCAGAGTCCCATGTCTTCAGCGTGATTGTTAACTGTGAGACTGAATGTAGTTAGTGATCTGCTGTTCGCCAAACCATCACCCACACCGCTGGCCCAGTCTCCCATGTCTTCAGCGTGATTGTTAACTGTGAGACTGAATGTAGTTAGTGATCTGCTGTTCGCCAAACCATCACCCACACCGCTGGCCCAGTCTACCGTGAATTCTTCAGCGTAATTGTTAACTGTGAGACTGAATGTAGTTAGTGATCTGCTGTTCACCAAACCAGCACCCACACCGCTGGCCCAGTCTCCAGTGATTTCTTCAGCGTAATTGTTAACTGTGAGACTGAATGTAGTTATTGATCTGCTCTTCGCCAAACCATTACCCACACCGCTGGCCCAGTCTCCAGTGATGTCTTCAGCGTAATTGTTAACTGTGAGACTGAATGTAGTTAGTGATCTGCTCTTCGCCAAACCATCACCCACACCGCTGGCCCACTTTCCCATGAAGTCTGTAGCGTAATTGTTAACTGTGAGACTGAATGTAGTTAGTGATCTGCTGTTCGCCAAACCATGACCCACACCACTGGCCCACTTTACCGTGTTGTCTTCAGCGTGATTGTTTAATGTGAGACTGAATGTAGTTAGTGATCTGCTGTTCGCCAAACCATCACCCACACCGCTGGCCCACTTTCCCGTGTTGTCTTTATCGTGATTGTTAACTGTGAGACTGAACGTGGATGTTGTCGCAGAGCTTAATAGTTTGATGACTTCAAGGTATGTGGCAGTCTTTCCCTCAACTAAAAACGTGGCCGACGCTGACGAAAAATTGGCGAGAGTATAAAAACCACTTAAAAAGTGATCCTCATCAAGACCATTCAAGTGCACTGAGACAGAATGCTTTTGACCCTCTTGAACTAATCTCTGAAGAGCAGTTCCTTCGTAGCTTCTGATTTCACCACTAAGGTTAATAATACTGTGTGAGGACAGTGAATTGTTAGCCAGAAAATAGTCAACTAGACAATCCACGACTTCATTGCTTTGTTTACTTTGGACATTCAACTGCAAACCAGATAGTGGCGAACTTTCCTTAAAAAACTCTGTAAGGGCTTTTAAGCTATGAACGCTCAGTTCACCACAGACGTTCACGGTTAATGACTTCTCTAGTGGGGCATCACCTAGAATAGGATAGGGCAGCAAACCTGCTTCATATTTAATTTTCCCACACACATTTGGGTGAATAATAAGAGACTTCCATGACTTATTGGCTGCCAGTACGGTAGCAACAGCTGCCATCCACGCTTCTGGGATATCTCCGTAAACCTTTAACTCTAAAGAATGTAAAGTTCTATTTCGCAGAACACCTTTCTGCACTGCTACGATTCCAGGGTTGCTAACTCTTCCATAAACGACAAGACTAAGAGACTCCACCGCGGTTTCTTCTGCAAGTCCTTCACTAACAGTCGACATTAAACAGTCATTCTGATCCCCATGAACAATAAGCACGAGAGAAATTAGCGATGATTTGAATAACGCTTTCACGGCTTGTGCAGCAGTGTTGTTCAGAACACCAAAGACTTCAAGCGAAAGACATTCCAATTGCGAGAGAGTCGATAACAAGGTACTAGCATTTCTGGCGCACCTCTCACTACTCACGTCAAACAGTTTTAGCGTGGCTGTTCTTAGTGAAGTGCTTGACGAAAAACTCTCAGCGAACAGATCTGCAACATCAGGGGACATGTTCTCGATATTACCAATGACAAGCTCTGTGAGAGTTTGACTGCTTCCGAGAATTCCATGGAGATCGTTCACATTGTCTTTACTGAAAAACTGCACGTTCGACAGGCTCAGTTTAGTTAGCTGCACTGATGCCGCATCACCTTCGAGCATGGCGCCTTCGCACACATATCGTATAACTTTCAACGAAGAATTCAGGAACTGATCAAACTTCAAAATGTTTGGTAATGGAATACGGGAGCAGGCAACTTTGCCTAAATCGTCTGCAGCACCATTCTCTTTTAAAAGCTCAAGTAAGAACTCACAGTCTATGTCAGAAACGTCCCATCGCAAGAGTTCTCCTAAAATCGTTACGATCTCTTTGAAAAACACCGTTCCTTCCCTGCCTAATATGCCAGCTAAAAAGAAAAATACTTCTTTGTATCTACGTAACATACTTCCTTTGCGGAAAACAGAATGATCAGTAAGGTTAAGTTGTCTCCTTGACAACTGGTTCGCTAGGTAAAAGGCAGCTAAAAACTCTTGAAATGTTTTGTGAAGAAAATGACACTGATGTCTTGGTTCCTGACTTGGCCTTGAACTGGCTTCCATGAAAACAAGGCCCAATTTGATAGCTGGAAATCTTCTCACGTGGGTCCTCGATTGTTCTAACTTGTCCAGTTCCTCTTCCGAAAACGAACGGCGGTCTTCTCGAAGACAATTCCACGCTAACTCCCCTAGCACAAGCAGGGACTCTTCAAATTGATTCTCTAGGGCTTTGTCGGCATTCCGATGAACGTTCAAGCCATTTCGGGAGCAATATCGCCTCAACAAGCATCGAAAAATAATCTGATAGAGCTTAGTGCGATTAGATGGTAGTTCCCCTTCAAAGTCTTCAAAAACAACACACAAGAGAAGTAGATTCAGCGGATTGTTCCTTAGCGCATCTAGGTAGGTATTTTCTTCAACAGCTTTAATGAGCCTCTCGCCTTTTGACAAATTTTGTGGATCGACGCTTTTAAAATGCTTTCTGATGTAATCTGCAGCGTCCTCTGAGGTGAACCCTTTAATCTGCAAAAGTGTATCAAAGTCATAGCGCCGCCGGACATCGATTCCTTTTTCTTCGCGTGAGGTGGCCAAAATAAAACAGCGCGAGAAAATTTTTCTTCTACAGAGCCTATCTAAGACATTTTCTGATGCTTCTGGTAACTCATCAAGACCATCCAGAATTAAAAGAATCTCGTCCTGATTCTTACCATCTCTGATGTAATCCAAAAATTCTTCCTTATTGTTAATGTCATCATTCAGAAGTTGCTCATCGATGGCTTGTACTATGTCTTTAGTATCTTTGTGAATATCACAGCATTTCAGAAGAAACAACAACTGAAACATGGGGAAGTCAAACTCTACTGGTACTAATTTTTTGGCCCAATCACTTGCAATTTTAAGGCAAAACGTAGTCTTCCCAATCCCAGGGTTTCCTTCCACAAGTACCATTCTGGCGCCCTTTTCACCCTTCCTAGCAGGCTTGAAAATTTCATACATGTGAACCTTCTTCTCTGTTAGATGAAAGTAAGCCTTCTTTCTCCATTTCATTTGCAACCTTGTGTATACTTCATCAATAGGTAGTTGGATGTCGCTATCCCACAGCAGTGGTTTCACATTGGAGCGTCTGATGTATTCACCTTCAAGGTGTTCTAAAATTAGACAATGATCGGAACCTGCAAGTAAACAACATACTTCGTTCTTGAACGCACATGTCTTTGAATAAACATTGACGTTAATCACTGAGATTAAAAAGGCAAGAACTGCGAATGACCCTTCAAAGATAACAAATGGCTTGTTATGTGAAGGCTTCATGCAGCTGTTCTTTAATAGCAAAAAAAAAAAAAAAAGGGTGGAAAGTTTTGAAAAAGCGCTGGATTTCTAACCAATGGCGTTGTAAGACTTAAAATGAAATTTACCTTTACGGCGCTTCACAGATTGAGTGGCAACAGAGGACGAACGTCGTTTAACCTTTTCATTTAAGGCTTGCCTGGACTTGTTTACCACGGCATCTGGTAAAAAAAAAAGTTTTATCACCAAGATTAAAATGGCAAGAGCATAGAAAGACTCCTTCAAAGATAACAGAAGGCTTGTTATATGCAGGTTTCATGCAGCTGTTCTTTAATGGCAAAAAAAAATGGTGGAGAGTTTTGAAAAAGCGCTGGATTTCCAGCCAATGGCGTTGTAAGACTTAAAATGAAATTTACCTTTACGGCGCTTCACAGATTGAGTGGCAACAGAGGACGAACGTCGTTTAACCTTTTCCTTTGAAGCTTGCCTGGACTTGTTTACCGCGGCATCTGGTAAAAAAAAAGTTTAATCACCAAGATTAAAATGGCAAGAGCAGCGAATGACTCCTTCAAAGATAACAAAAGGCTTGTTACATGCAGGCTTTATGAAGTTGTTCTTTAATGGAAAAAAAGAAAAGGGTGGAAAGTTTTGAAAAAGCGCTGGATTTCCAACCAATGGCGTTGTAAGACTTAAGATGAAATTTACCATTAAGGCGCTTCACAGATTGAGTGGCAACGGAAGACGAACTTTGTTTAACCTCTTTATTTGAAGATTGCCTGGACTTTTTTACTACGGCATCTGGTAAAAAAAAGTTTAATCACCGAGATTAAAATGGCAAGAGCAGCGAATGGCTCCTTCAAAGATAACAGAAGGCTTGTTCATATAGCTGTTCTTTAATAGCAAAAAAAAGAAAAAAAAGGGTGAAAGGTTTTAAAAAGCGCTGGATTGTAGGACTTACGATGAAATTTACCTCTAGGGCGCTAGCTCTGCAGGCTTTTATGAAATGGTAATTCGTACAGACATGTGTGGCCTGTAGCTGTATAGGACTAAAATACAGTTGTAGAATGCACTCAGTTATAACATTTGAAATATCTTGTTTGCAAAATTCACGGATAGGCCAATTTTTAAATGTGTTATGTTCTAAGCCTTACCTTGCAAGGGCTGAAGGCTGACATAGTGTACTTCATGGACATGTCCCAGTACAAGATGCTTGCTTTGGTCAAATGAACAATCTGGGTTGATAATTACCTCACTGTGGCCTGGAAGACTACTAATCACATGAATGGCTATTTGATAACAGTTTGCTGCAGCCCACAGAATCACATGATCACCCCAAGTGCCATCTTGTTCCATGTCTGTTAAGTAACCATCCCATGTTGTGTGTCTATCAACAAAGTGAAACAGATCTGTTCCATCCACCTTTAAAAGAAAGTCCAACAAGATAACATGTAATATTAATAGTAATAGAGCAACTAGTCTAGTAATGACTCAATATTGTAATATTTTCATATAATAAATATTAACTTCAAAAGTGTTCAAAGACAAACACAAGACTCTTTAGTTGCTAGGCTCAGTAGTCCTTAATAGTACTCCCTGTGTATAATGTTAGATAGGGTAATTTTTACAATGACCAAATCCAATCTTTAAATAAGAGCAAAAAAGGATAAATTTGAATGAATGATTATAAACAAGTTCACTTGTCAGCATTATATTTCCCACAGATGTTCTATAATAAGTTAAAATAAGAAAAACAAGAAAGAAAGACATTGTAATGATACAAAGACAAGTTGTCCTTTTTAATCATGTCAACTTCAACTTCATGTATTACACACACGGATTTTTTTTCCTGATCAAAGCCTTGAAAATTTCCCAATAATAGTTCCTAACATTTAACTTAAATGTGGAGCACATGATACATTTGCAATATCTGTCCTAGACATCATATGTACTTTACCAAATACTCACCAGTTTTGGGTGCTCTCTTAGATACTGAACTAAGGACTGCCTTAATTCAGAATGATGGATCTTTACTCTTTTGACAACCTCCAGTTGCTCTGACAAGGCATAAAACATACAATTTCCTGACCCTGGATTGTTAGAAATTCTATAGCCCTTTCTCTTAAAGTCTGAGAGTGGGTCTGTATTGCTGCTGATCTTACAACTACTGGCATTCTGTTGCCACCGTTGAAGACTACGGATGACTTGTTCACTCCCACCTAAAAGAAAATCAACTTAATGATTAGTACTTTATTCTTATACAATCATGTACATGACAGGTGGCTGACAAAATCATGGCATATGGAGTAAGAAGAAACATAACAATTATGTTATAATTTACCATTTTTAACTATTTTTTTGATTCAGGTCTTTAAATAATTTATGGTAATCATAGGTCCAAGTTGACACAAGGCTGATTTAACTTTTACCAATATACCCGGTTTATCAGTTGTTAGACAAGTGAAGGCTGTAACATTTAAATGTAAGTAAAATTTACCAAAGACAAGGTTCTTCATCTTTATCACAAGACTCTTACAAGGCTCCTCCCAGCTATACTTCTCCAAATACTTTTCACGTAGAAATCTTGACTCTGAAAGTCGCACTTCTCTCTCTTTCTGATGGACACGCTTGATTTCTTTGGCCCAGCCTTTAGGATCTTCAGAGTCTACCACACTCTGTGAGCCTAAAGGCACTTTCTTCATAGCTTCTCCAAGTCCTGAATTACCACTGACAAGTACAGGCAGACCAGCAGATAATGCTTCCAGAGCTGTTGTTCCAAAACTTTCTGTCCTGGATGGCATTATTGCAAGATCCACTTCACAGAATAAGTCAGCCAGTACTTTTCTGCTATCATCAAAGCTGCAAACAATAAGCTGATTACGACTAATGCCAAGGTGGAGCAACTTTTTTGCTACAATATCTCCCTTTCCTCCAGCTGGGCAGACAAACTTGAGTTTGTAGGATTCATCTTTCAACCTAGCAATAGCTTTGGCAGCTATATCGTACCCTTTGACAATGAAATCTTCACAGCTGTCACCACTTCCAATAACAAGAATACAGAATTTTCTTCTTTCTTCAGTGGCTTGCCTTACTTCCAAAAATTCAGAGAAAATGCTGGGAGTAAGGTCAAAAACCTTTCCTTCTTGTTTAACTGAACAAAGATAACGCTTGTAAGTTTCTGCCAGCTTGGGTCCGATTGTGATAACTTGATCAGCCATTTTACAGAGTTGGATTTCTGTTTTTTGTCTTTTTTCTCCTTCTGAAATGTTTTTGTACATTCCATCTTCTTCAGGAGCAGAGTGAACAACTTGAATCCATTTGCAATGACTGTAATTTGGATTTCTCTTGATGAATGGAACTAGTCGGCCAAGTTGAACTCCATGACCAATGACACAGTCCATTGTATGGTTTCTTGGAGGAGATGACAGCCAAAGAACTGGCTCTACACCAGGAGCTTTATCTGCTTCAATCAGCTTCACATTGTAACTTAGAGCACTGGTCCTGTCCTCTCCACTGCAATTTGGAAGCAAGATACTAACATCCACATTGGGGTGTTTAGCTAACTGGATGGCCAGCTCTCGGTTGATAGTTGACAAGTCCCCATCAGTTGATGATCTCCACTCACTACTAAGCAAAGTGACTTTCAGTGTCCTACTTTCCTGGTCTTCCTGTGATGTAGAGGCTACACTAGGAATGGTGGAATCCTACAACAACAAAACAAGAATGGTATTGACAAATTAAGCTGTAAAACAATAATAAATCACAATAGCGGCTGTCCACTCAATATGTTGAGTTTTATCCTATGCCAAAAAGTCAGATACATAAAGACTGAGACAAATTTAAACCAGGAAAATGTTAAATTGATTTAGAGATCTACACTATCACTGTCACTGATAACAACCATTACAGTTACAAGGAAGGTGAAAATTATCCTTAACAAGTCTTGCTCTTCAACTCACTTTGAAAGTGGTACATGACTAATTTCATTGCCAACATTTAAGTGAAAAAATAAGGGGGAAAATGAATTTTTTTGTCAAAATCAAAGGTTGGTATTTGTAATAGATTTAAATTCCTCTTACTACCTTTTGTAGCCTTGACATCACAGGAAGCTTTTAATTTTGAAAAATTATGCTGGAAAAAAAACAATACAAAATGTGAGTTCACTGAGTCTATTTAAGCTTTCTATTTCCTCTTAGAGTGTTGTTGAGACCACTTAAGGCAATACCAGAGGCTAACTTGACCTTTTTGAGAAGCCTTCATTTTCTCATATATTTGAGATCATTGTTTAAGTTTCCTATTTGCAAAATGTGACAGTTGGAAAACAGCCCCTTTTCGAAATGAAAGTCTTGTTTCCAAGGACAAATCTTGCAGTAAATAGAGATAAGACCCTGTTCTGATGGTGTTTGCTGTTCACAAGGTATTTCCTTTAGATGACATTTCTGACACATCCATTTCCTAAGTAACAATGTGATAATGAAAAACAAAGTGCTATCTTATCATGGATTGAACTCAGGAAAGATCGAGCTCTAAGGTGGCTGACTACTTACACTTTCCAAGCGACTAAAACACAAATATTTTTTTCAGCCTTTTATTCCAAGGATTTTGATGATATTTCCAATTTTTGGAATGCACCACAACCATAAAGCGAGCCAATAACCACACACTTTGTTTTGTCACACCATGTTAGATTGAAAGTTGTTACTAACAAATTCCCACACCATGTCATATTTTTGCGGTTCCTGGTGTTAGATTGAAAATTGTTATTTCCCACACCATGTCATATTTTTGTGGTTCCTGGTGGTGCACTTTTCTTCTTTTTACTTCCCAGCCTAGAGACATTAATTTCTTCACTACAACCAAGTCTGCTTTTCTATTTCTTTCTAATGCACAGGGCACAAGGGTGCCAAGATTGGCTCAACACAGCAGGGTAGGTGTTGTTGCTACAGATAGCACAAATGTGTATAGTCTCATGTTCTGATTGGTTATTCAGGAAACATGGCAAGATGAAGATGGTAGTAATGACCTTCTATATCGTGCTATTTTGCATTCAACTGCTGCAGCCATATATCACTGGCTTACACAAGATGGAGACCGAAAAAAGGAAAAACATGGGTTCTCAGACATGTATATGTATTGCCACTTTTTGCAAATTAATTGCCATTGCAATGGTATTATCACAAGAGGGTTTATAATTTTGATCTGAATCTCTGCAAACTAAAACTTTATATGAAAAGAAATGTTTATAGCACAGTATGCCACAGACTGCCAAAACTTTTCCCAACGAGAAAGTATAAGATTGCAAAATTGTCAAAATTGAACATTAGTTGGCAGACTACTCTAAAAATCTTTATTGACATTGTCTTTGTGCAATTGGCAAACCATTTTGAGAAGTATTAAAATGGCTTGGATTTAGAAAAGTTTTTCTCCAAAATGGCCTCTTTAAACACACCCCCTATTATTCCATGAAATTCCAAAAATTCCATGGCACTGAGCAAAATAATATGTATTCTTCACAGATTATGTGAAGAATTATATATCCAACTTGACAATTTCATGTCATTCTGGCCAATTTGTCAATAAATATTTTATTAATGATTTGAGACAAAATTCACTGAATTTAGTGTCCAGTCCCACCTTAATTTGGTATTAAAAATGTATCTTAAAGTAGGCACTGTACAATAAATTATTTTCTCTCAAAAACAGACAATTGACAAGAATTTTAATGATATCAGAACATACCAATAGCAAGTCATCTGACCACCACCCTGTTCATTCATCCTAAACAGATAGAGAAATAAAAGAAAGAAATGTTTAAATACATCACCTATTCTGCATTTTGAAAGGCATGTTATAAAAGTCAGAGTTTGTGGACAAAATGTCCAAGGATACTTTTTCAACAGATTCTGCAGGTACATGTACTAATAGTTACTGTCTCTGATCTTCAACTGGACAAGCCAACACCTGCCAGTATTCAGTTTGAGTGTGCAAGGATTCTTGTTGAAAAAACTACGAAACTTGGATTTGTCATTATCACTTTGTTAGTTAATGTCATCTAGTAGGGTATAACTGAAACTGGCAAAATCATCCTCATCTTCACTTTTGCCAAAAATATCAGTAAGATCATTATTAGAAAAATCTTCCTCCACAGGGCTAAATATAGAATGTGTAGGACTTTAAAAATGGCGTGAAATAACAGATAAAGATCTTTGCTGTGCATTTACCTACAAACTTTCTATGAGCAGCTTAATGTGAAAGCACATGGAATGGTGGTGTTGATATTAATCTTCAATTCACAATATGTAAGACCCCCCTCCAAAAGATTCCTGACTAGTTTCCCATTGCTCAAACTTTAGTGGTCAAAATCTCAGAAAAGCGGTTTAGTATGTTCCAGAAGTTGAAATGGAATCCTGGTTTTCTGAGTTAGTATGGTGAAAGGGTTAAAACCCACAGGGGCCAAGAAGTCAAGGAACACTTTGAAAAAAAGAAAACTGCAAGAGAAAGTTTACTCAGACAAACACAGTGGAAAAGAGCTTCCAGCCCTCAACAATGGTGACAAGGTTGCATTGCAACATGGAAGCAAATGGGTACCAGCTACAGTTATCTGTAAGCATCACCCTCCCAAATTATCCATTGTTCAAACACCAGAAGTACAGAAATATCAGAGAAATCACAGACACCTAAATGAATGCTGAACTCCAAGAGTCTACCCCTAAAGCCAAAGAGTCATAGCAACTCATACTACTCTAGCATGTCCAGCAAATCCCTTCTGCAGAATCACCCCATGAAAAAGTGCAGAAACTGGCCATGCATATTCATTCCAAACAACTAGTCAAGGTGCCTGCTTACCTTAAGGACTATGAACTTTAGGTCACCACTCAAACTATGGACGGTGGTGGTTATATTTTTTAATTAAACATTAAAAACATTCCATGTCAAAACAGGTTCAGGTTTTTCTTACCAAAAAAAAAAAGTGAAAAAGAGGGAGATGTCATGTATGCTCTATACGATGCTACGCGTGATGCAATGTTATATTCGAGAGGGATGATGGGTTATTAAAGCACAAGGTTCATGTCCTTTGAAGGTAGTACATAACTCTTGCAAGTACTTGCTTTGGAAGCTAATTGTGGTGCTTGTTGCCAAATACAATGCAGGAATACTGAAACTTAACACGTCTGTGGGACAAGTTGGTAGAACTCAGTGCAATCACTTACAGCATGAACCTTTGATAAAGGGCTTATTCAATCATCTGAATAAAGCATGCCTACCTCTTGTAGCCTAGACGTCACAGGAAGCCTTTGCAGTACCTTTAATTTGGAGCCCTTAAACTCAAACACAACCGTAATCTACTGAAAAAATCAAACGAAAAAATACATGTAAGAGATCTTCTAAATAGCATACATTGTGTGTACATGTAATATGCAAGTACTGCATATTCGATTTGCAATACGGCGTTCAGATAAACTGTATGGAAGGCACGCACAAGTCAGCTGGAAGCTAGTAGTCATGGTTATTACGTCAAAATTTGTTGTAGCTCTGGAGTTCGAAGACTAATCCATCGACCATATTCAGGATCTATCAACAAATATAATGGAAAACAGAAGCAAACTATGCGGAGTATCAAACTGTAGCTATTACGGGTAAATGATTCTCGAATTCCTTCCTTTATGATCGTCAAATTCCTCTCTAATTCAAGGCATATTTCAAAATAAATCGGCATTATGAAAAAACTGATTACGTTCTACGTTGCTAGCTGTGATTATCGCAAGATTCTTTCGACATCGGAAACGTATAATAATCAGTGTCGTAACTACATCATAACTTCATTTCAGTAAGCACGCTACATTCCGCAATACAGCTTACCTTCGATTTGAAAAGATGAAAAGGACATTCCGGTCACAAATGGAACAGCCGTAATGAACATAAGAAGACTACAAATGGTTGTACTTGGAAAACACTGTTTATCCCATTTTTGAGCAGAGATTTGATATATGGCGAAGGAGTCGAGCTCTACATAGCGGAGTTGAAATATAAGTGCAATGCAATTTAGGTGGGGGGGGGGGCCCCTATTTCCAAATATGGAAGTTGTAAATGAGTTCAATGCAGTTTCGAAAGTAGGCTACGGTAGCTATGGTAATTCTGTCACGCTACACCTGTGATAGAAATTCACTAACACAAAAGTTCTGCATACAGGCGCACAAATCCTCGTCTGCGACCAAATCACTTTCCAGGAGACATCAGATTTTATGATTTCAGCCTTGCAATGTGTTCATAATGAGTGGAAAGGACGAGTTTCGGCATAATCATGAGCACAGACAATTTGACCACGGAGATTCCATCGTCGTCTCGAACGCCTTTGGGTTCTGTAACCACGGAAGACAGCAGCCATGGTTTCAATGAAAGTAGGTCTGTCTTGACCAAAGACAACCTTAAATTACTTGCTTTAAGCACTGCTGACAACTTTTGTAAAAATCAAGGAAGGGAAAGTGAGTATGCGGCATCTTTGGCCGACGAATGTGAAGAAAACTTGGAACAGACAAGAAGTATGGTACGGGCTCGAACAAACCACGTTCGCAAGCAAACAGTAAACAATTCTATCAAGAAGAAACCTCAAAAGAAACGCCGTGTAACGGCCAATTTAGCTGCAACTAAGTACGATGTTGGTAAGTCAAAATTACAACTTATTTTGGGCTTTAGGTAGTTGTACATGGTCATACTTCCACGAGGTAGGTTGGTTACATTTGTTCTTCTTGTACGTGGAAGATTACCAAAGTTACAAGTGTAAGATATGTTTGTGCAGTTTTATCGTATCGTTACACATATATTTTGAGGTTTAAAGTACGACAAGTAAATAACTTAATTTTCGTGCTTCGTTTCGCTCTCGTTAATTGTTGGAACTAACAAGGGAACGTTGATCTTTTGATGCAAAATAATCGTCATCATTGTTTCTTTGAATCTGTGGTTTAAAATTATCGACATGGTTTCATAAGAGCTTAATTACTTCTTTGTCCCTAGACTGTGATGCGCGCTCAAGAAGTATTTTTGAGGCGTTCTATAGTCAACTTCATCGCTTAGATTGATCAGACGCACATTTCTTCAACCAAGACTAATACAAAATTTTTAACGCTTTAAAATATTAAGCGTTATGTTGCCAATTATGCATGTTTACATTGTAGTCACGCGTCCACAGACTTAATGTTGATAATTAACACTTTTGGTGTATGCTGTTACCATCCACAATGGACCGTTGAAGAGTCGACTTAGTTATTACTAAGGCAATAAAAATAAGCTTGCAGACACAAACTAGCCTGAAGGATCACAAACTTATTGGCTTTATTTGATTTAGATCTGTATGCATGTGCATTTAGAAAAATTCATTTTTTATTTGTTGAAATAATTGTGTTCTTTTCTTCACATGTTTGTGCACATGTACATGTGTGTGTTAATGTAATCTCTCTTAATTGAGCCCCCCCCCTCTCCCTCCAACCCCAGGTCTTGAACACCCTTCTCAGTAAAGTTCCTTTCAGAGAGGGACAATATTACAACAGCAAAATCACTTTAAGAGTACTTTTCCAATCAGTGTAATCACAACCAAAGTAATCCCAATAGCTAGTCATAAAAAAAAAGAACATATCACTTAGGACCACCAAGAACTGACAACACAACAAGAAGATGGTGACTAAAGCCCAACAAAATGCAGTTGATTTATATCCTATTCACACTAGTAAAACATGTTAAGTTAAACAAGAGGTTTATAATCGAATAAAAATCAGATACAGAGAACTGAAAAACTTAATTTTCTATGGGATCCATCTAATCACCAACTTTTAATTTCAATGCACTAAATTTTAAATTAACTAACATCTGTTTAAGCAGCTTCTACGAAGAAAAGAATTTAAACTCTGTTTTAAAAAAAACACCCATGAAAAAGCTTTTAAGCATTATTGGAATGACATTTAATGGGATATTAGTTGGGACTGAATTAGTTTTACTTCTGATTGGGGGAGAGGATGATGCAAATTTTCTGAAAAAGTATTTGAGTGAATCAAAAGCAAAGTGAGATCATAACTCATATGAATATGTATTCAGCTTCTGATACTTTTCAAGGAATTACTGTATATCTGAAATTTGGAATTATCTCATAACAATGTTTTTTCATTATAAAAATTCTCCCTTGCAGTTAGAAAAGTTTGTCTTCAATGTGGAATGTATCTTGTAAGGGATGATGACTCAAACAGGTGAGTTAACAGTGATAGGAAAACTTTATACATGTAAATAATATTATTTTGCTTCAAAGTAACCTGATGGAGGATGTAGTGTTACATGTACAAATAAAATGTCAGTCACTCATTATTTTTTTACATCCATCTATCTTAAAAGCCATAGTTTTTAATCAATTTGATAAATATGATTTTTCTCTCTTCAATAATGACTTTCTCTACATGCAGTTTCCTCATTTGGAGTGATTCATTAGTGCCAGTTGAAAAAATTATAGAACTAAAATCTTTTTAGGTATGATAAATTTTTGTTATATATATATATGTGATATTGTGGGAATCTAGACAAATCAATGTACAGGATACCTTCATGCAAAGAAATAAACACTCACATAGCCTGTATCTTATACATATACATTTTCACAAATTTATTCAATACTTCTTTTATAATAACTGAATAATTTAATTCTTACTGTTTTGTCTCCTCTCTAAAGAAAATCAACCATTTTCCAAGTATGGGTGAGATTTGTAGGAAGGATAACCTAGCTTGGAATATGGCAAAGTGAGTGTTTAATCAGTTTGTTTTGGTGTCAAATTTTCATGTAATACTTACATAATGTATAACAATATTAAATACATTTAAAACTTGTAGATTGAAATGGAAGTTAATTACTGGTGAATACACATGCTGTAATTATGATTTGCAATGTTTTAAATGTATTTTCTGTATCTCATGAGATCTCAATATTTATACATGTATTTTATCTCTCTTCCATTGAGAGCAAGTATGGATAGTTGGTTAGTGGTGTATTATTATTTGTAGGAGAAGTTACTGGAAATTACAGCACATTATTCACTTTTTAATAATAAAATAAATAGCTTAGGCCATCAACATATGGTGGGGGAATTCTGCATAGTTTGCAGATAATTCTCTGACCTTAGGATAACGTAGGGAATGTCAAATGCTTTGTTTAATAGCAGACAGGAAAAGTTAATTTTTATTTTCAAACATTGATTAAACCCCTCTTAAACAATTCTGAGCAATGGTATTCACATTTTTAAGTTTACAAGTATCATATTAAATAATTGCTTGTAGTAATGCAATAATTATTGTATTTTAACATCTTATCTTGGAATTTCAGAATGCAAATTAAGAGCTCATGCAGAGGAATACAGTTTTGTTCTACAAACTTGGGTTCTCCCTGCCAAGTATCCTTTATCAACTAATATCTATGGTCAGTGAGATTTATGCAGTTTGATGTTTTGTATAATTTAATACATGTAGCTGTGATGACTGCAAAATTTAGCATTATACTGTACTTCACCTTGAGTTTAGAAGCAAGCATTGATAGAAACTTTGGAATCAATGCTCATGGTCCATCAGCTAACAGTAAATTGTATCTCCAGGAACTGTAGCCAGGAACTGTGTTTGATGTAGTGCTGTGGTATGTTAAATAAATATTGAAAATTATAATAATGCAATGCTCAACCTCAAATGATAGAAATTACATTGGTTTCATATGATGTAACTGTAATAGTTAGTGGTATAATAATTGCATAGTTTGATCCAAATATAAATTCTTTACAGATCACAACTGTTACAGTATGTGTACTTGTATGTAGGTTGACTACAAGATGGTATAAAGATAATAATAATAATAATAATAATAATAATAATAATAATAATAATAATAACAATTGGTAAGAGGGATCAAAAGAAAAGCACCATGATTTTTTTTTTCGTCATATGACCACATCAGTGTAATTACATTAAAGTGAAGTACTTTCCTTAGCTTACTGCCCATTCTCACTGTATCAGTAATGCTGCATTTCAAGGCTATTGTAGAGAACTGAAAAAAAGAAAGAAACACAAAACCTTCATTGTTAAACCAGCAAATGGAGCTATGGAAAATGGGTAAGTTTGACAAAAATTTAAAATCTTGAATTTTACCATTGATCATTTTCAATATATTCATTATTAATGAAAAGTAAAATTTTTTGTTTTTTTCTTCAATTTCCAACACACTGTGCTTGTAAAATATCTGAAAAAGTACAGAGCTAGGTTGTTCAAAGCTAGTTAAGATATCACCCAGGGTTAGTGTGAAATCTGATATGAGATCTGAAAGCTGTAAAAGAAAATTCAGTATTATAATAATTCTCTTTGCCTGAAATTTGATGATTGAATGCCTTGAAATGAATATGGGATATTTTAATATAATTGAATGAAGGAATAAAAAATACCAGATTAAGATTTAACCCTGGCTAGTTTTTAATGAACCTTGAAACAACTGAGCCCTGTGCTATAATATTATTAACATATATAATCTTGATCCAATTTGTTATTGCACAGTTGTTGATACTGTCCTGAAATATTTCAGTGAATCAGGGGTACTGGTGAAGCCTTCCATCACATGTACATGAATTTAAAGCTTCCTTCTGCTTTAATCTAAGTGAAAATTGAATATTTTTTTAACAACTTATGATTATGTACATGCATGCATACTAACTAGTTTCTTTTGGTACCTTCATGATGAATCTGATGACTAATACATGTAGTTCTGTCCTAATTTTAGGATATCTCTGGTGTGAAATGGAGACAGAATCCCATCTCATGAGCAGATTCTGGTTCAGGAATATCTTGACAAATTAAGGACATTCACAAACATCACGTTTACTATTATGATAGTACAGTGAAACCTCTATTAAGTGGACACCCTCAGGACATTCCCGAGGGTGTACCCTTGATAGGGGTTTGTAAAAATTGCGCAATGTTTGTTAATGATTAAAATTCAAAGGTTGCTCTGTGATAAAGTTCCATGTCCTTATTAACAAAGCTATCTAGGGTTCAAGTTCATTACTCTTCATCACCAACTTTAATTTGTTGGTAATGGTATTGGTCTAATAGACAGTTTATTGACAGGTACATGGATTGATTACATTTAATCAACTATTTCAAGGATGTAATCCCATACACTACATTGTCAATTCAGTCTGGTGTCCACCTAATAGAGGTTTTTAAAAATAGAAAGACAATTTTGGTACCTGGCTCAGGGTCTGCTTAATAGAAAGTGTCTGCTTGATTGTGGTTCCACTTAATAGAGGTTTTGTTGTAATTGCAATAATAATTCTGGATCCAGTTGGTTGAAGGCTGATCAGCATTGACCCAAGGTTAAATTTCAATTTGGGTTCCTATATTCCTTTGTTCAAAAGTTTTTTCCAGATAATTTTTTTCTCTTCTTTTTAGAGCATCCTATTATAAAATTATTGACTAAAGAATTGTTCTGAATTTACTTTTAAAGATTAAGCTTTCAAATCTGGAATCAGATTTCACAGTAGCCCTGGGTTATCTTAACCTAGCTTTGAACAACCTGGGTACTCTTACACATGCTCTCTTGACGTTTGAAATTATTTTTAAGTCAAGTTCACTCAACTCGTTTTTGCTTAATTTGTTATCTCCTGAAATCATCTGAATAATTATTTGGAGGAAAATTAATTTTTGGAACGAAAAAAGTTAAAATAATACAGCCGTATCTACATTTTGGGAAGTGTAAACCTTTGATTATTTCCGTTTTTTGGCTGCGTATGTACGAACAGCCGCCATTTTGCGGAAGGTCACCATTTTAAGGTAAACCTAAAAATATGCATTTTTTTTTTGCTTCCTTTAGCCCAATATGGAATAAACCCAAATTCTACGGCACTTAATTTTTTACTTTTCTTACCTTACGAATTTTTCGTTTTTGTTGTTTTTGCTGTTTTCCTTTTCTGAGAAAGAGAAATTTGCATGAGGTAAAAAGTTTGGCCAGGAGAAGTTCACGTTTAAAAACTCCTGAGTTAAAGACTTGTTTCCAGACTCTTCCATTTTGTGCTCTATTTTAAGCTTCTCTTTTGTAGAATGTGTTTAGAATTTTTAGGATTGTTTGGTGTTGGAAAACGATCTTTATTTCGCTACCCTTTGTTCTACACGGGAATGTGTAAGATGAGGTCAAAAAATGTTAATACTTATTTTGAAAATTTTCTCAGCCTATATGAAACCCTAATATTTGTAGCAGGGGAAAGGTTTGCTAAGATGTTCAACTTATATAGGAGGGTAAATTTTACTGAGTCTTAAAGATGAAGGTTTCAAGCCCATCTAATTTTTCTCCTTTATAGAGATGGCTCCTAGATGATAATTTTCCTACCTTTGCTGTAGTAGCATATGGCTGTCATCATATTGCGCCTTCGTGTAGACGAATGTCCACCTGAGAATCTAGTCTGTGGCTATTTCTAGTAAGTTACCTCACCTCCAGGCCATTGCGTCTCCCAAGGTTCTGACAGAAATAGGTTTATCATCTTGTGTCTTAAAGTGCGTGTTGTTTGGAATTGTTAGACTCTTACGGAAGCGAGCACTACTTTCAATCTACTCAGTACTTAAAGAAAGTTATTTACCGGTATATTAGAAATCCTAGGATTTAAGGAATAAGGTTCATTACCTTGTGTCTAATAACGCGGGTTGTCTCGAATCGTTAGAATCTACAGATGCTCACACCACTTTCAATTGGCTTCGTACTCGCAGAAAATAAGTTATATTCAGAAAAGTTAGATCTTTACAATTTCAATTATAGGGAAAAGTACAGAGGAGTGTACATAATACTGATTTTCTCTTTGTTTTGAAAAAAACGTTTAACAAAAGCTGAGTTCTGTAAGCGAACTAGAAACAAAATAAAGCATGAACAGTCAACAGACTGGTTGATACTTTGAGCATGAACCAACAAAGAGCCATCTGAACGACCGAAAGACGGGGAGAGATTGGTAACCCATTCATTATGTAGAGCTTAAGGTATTTCACATGTTCTGGTTTAGTTTGACCGGATAAACCTGTAGCTTTTTTACATAATTATTATCAGAACTTAACCTACAGTGGTCATATGTCAAGATGGTGGATTCAGTCTTATTTTCCTGACAGTAAGTGTCTTGGAAAATTAAATCCTTTCCAAAATTGTTTAAACAGGCGTTCTTAGGTTGCCAAAAGTCTTTCCTTCAAGATTTCTTCCTTCGATTTTGATTTTAAAGCCTTTAAAACCAAGATATATAACAAAGCGAAGCAGATAATAAGACACGAGAGTCTGAAAATACTGCAAAAACGGGGAAATAAGAATCAATATACTTTCATAGAGAAGTCGATCGAATGTTGTTTGGCAATTGCTTGGAACTACTGTCTTCTTTATCAATACAAACAGTACGTCAGGATTCCACGGTCTTTCGAATTGGCAGAAATCCTTTATTTATCTCTATGGCATTATCTGACGCTGTCAGAGCTATAGATGGAGGGCTAACGCTCGAAACGTCAGCTTAGTTATCAACTCAGTTGATAAAACCACCGACGCAGTACCACAATTTCTTTAAAAAAATTACCCCTTTATTCATGACTCAATTGTCGTCAAAAGTAAAACTCTACCATCTCGGAGTGTTAGGCTCGAGATATCCTGTGGCAAATACTTCATTAAAAAAATATATAAAGGGCTTGGAGTTTGGAGAAAGTTATGGATTACTGATTTTAATCTGGCAAGATTCTCCTGTGATATAAGACACATTGTAGACCACGTTATCTACTTTAGCAGATTTCTGTAGCTCGTCGCTGTCCTCTTAACATAAAGAATTGTCCAGAGGTGAATCGAGGACCGACGCTGAGCGTGGACGATGAACTCATTGCCTCCCTTGCTTCTGGTGGTCTTTGTATCAGGCTACTCAGGTAAAGAACGTAAACCCTTAAACTCCCAAGATCTAATTGTTAATTCTCCCCCAGCTGTTACAAATTTCCCCAGTGAATTAGTTACGAGAGTTTGGTGTTAGATCAAGATAACAACTTCTATCTGATAAGTTTGAGTATTCACATAAGATGTGTGTTAGATAATTTATGGATATTGTAGGGAGAAGTAGCATGTTAATCACGTTAAGGCCTCAAAAGGTTAAGTATCTGTTGAGTGATAACTTTGCTTTAGCTGAATTGAAGAACCTTTTTCCACTAAATTGTTTGATGAAGATTCACTACGATTTCCAAATGAGAACAACGTCATTAAACAATGCCAACAAGTTAAGTGTAAATGGAAAAAAATATATATTCTTAGCGTGATTATATTGTATTTTCAGGTGTTAACGGAAGATTACTGCGTTATGGAGAACAAGTGTCAAACCACAATGAAATAGGTGAACTTTAGCAGATGCCAAATTCGACTTCTGGCTACTTTTGAGATAACGTAACTGATATTAAGTTTGATAGGAAAGTAATGATGATGTGATATAAATGCATCTCGTTTACTAAGCAGAACACGGAAAGTAAAGCGCAGTGGCTGGGTTCTGTTTGCAGAAAGACAAAGCTTGACACCCCTTGTGCCATATTTTGATATCGAAGGAAGCCGTTTATTTGAGTTAGAGCCTAACCTTGTGAAAGACAATCTACTAGATTCTAAATGATTTCCAACAAAGAGGAAAAATGTTGGAAAGTTCTTATAACAAAACTAGCACTTTCGGGGGGGGAGGGAGGGAACTGGGGAGGCAATAAGACTTTTTTGCTTTAAATCTGGTGAAAAACACGCGTGTGACTTGACCTGAAGTATTCCTTATCAAAGAGTCGCGTATATATAAAAATATTAACTGGGGTCTCAAGTTACATTAAACGAGCAACTTCCTTTTGTATCAAATTTCTTATTTTTGAATTACAGCATTTTTAGAACAGATCTGCCCAAAGCCTAATAGCAGGGATCGAAAGTACGTTCGAATCAAGACCTTCAATGACAAGTACGTGTGGGCTTACCCCATACATAAAGGTGATACGTCATACCTGCGCACGCGCTGTTGCGGTGTAAAAGATGCCGTTGGACGAAAAGATATAACCATACCTGGAACAAAAACAATATTCATTGTTCACTGCCTTAGAGCCAACAATGAAAATGTATTCAGATTTGAGATTCTCTCCAGCTTCAAAAATCCATCTGGCTATTACTTCGACGCAGATCCAGTTTACTCTCAGTACGGTGTGTACGCGAACAAGCTGACGAGAGTCAGTGCCAAAGACCGGTACAGATTCAATTTTATCGTATCTCGCAAGAGGGGCCCTGTGATTGGCATCCGAACTCAAGGAAAAGCAGGTGAAAGGTATGAAAGTATGAGGAGTAACTGGTTGAAGTTTCATGATGGCGGCCGTGGAAGTGTTACGGGATATAAGAACCTTTATACTAGAAACTTCCCAAGCATGGAGGACACATTTACATTAGAAGCAGGTATTTGAGCAAATTTTTAGCGCTAAGTGATACGGGAACCTTCACACCAACACGAAAATATTAGAATAAGAAAGACAATGACTTGTTGAACTCAGTCGAGAATTACGGGTGTAGATCAAAGGAACCGTCCGAATCCTTATAAGGAATGGAACCCAGACCTTCAGATTTATGCTCACATGCTATTTCACTGAGCTTCAGAGAACTAGATGTTGATCCAGAGCATTCCTCACCTAACTTTGTGACAAGCATCCCACATACAGTATCTGTATTTATTTGCGGGTGGGGGGCGACACTGACTCAAACGAAAAGCACTCTGGTATTGTGTGTTTTAACAAAACCAGGTAAATGGATACTGTACTTTGAAAATCTTACTGGTATAAATTATGATTTTTACCCTTTTTAGTACCCAGCGGATGCGTGACTCCTGGTGAGTATGTATTACAGATGTCAGTTATGGCCGCACCATGGCATACCAGTCAGGAGGACTGTGAGAGTAAACCAGATAGATGCTTTTGGTCGGATGGGTGGGATACACGAAGGCGCAATATGATGACAGCCATATGCTACTACAGCAAAGGTAGGAAAATTATCATCTAAGAGCCATCTTTATAAAGGAGAGAAATTAGATGGGCTTGAAACCTTCATCTTTAAGACTTGGTAAAATTTACCCTCCTATATAAGTTGAACATCACGCAGTTATAACCATCATCATTAGCGAAGCTCCAAAGCCGAATACCGCTGTGCTTCGCTGAAACACTGAAAGCTCATTCAAGAGCTCTGAAAGCTGTTGATATTCTAAACTTGAAAAGTTCTCACAACAAACGCGTGCATGTCAGATTAACCACGCAGCGACTGCTTTGCTCACTCTGTTATTTTTATTTGCTAGATTCGGTGTGTTATCAGTACAGGGGAGCCAAGATAAAGTACCTGCGCTTGTCAGCTAAACAATGTGAAGCTGAAAACCACTGCTACAATTACAAGAATAATAAATGTTACGATGTACTCTGATGATAATATAAACTCAGCACTGTGCAAATAAATTTAATGAATTTCCCCCGAAGTGAATATTTCTTTACTTATTCAGCATCCCACAATGCGAACGTGTATCTTTTGAGATAACAAGAACAGCGGTGTATCCCGTTTTAGTGCTGATGCACAGCCAGCCCATTTCTCGCATGATTAATCTTGGAGTATTTATCTCACATTTTTGACACACAAATCAGTCAGTCCACGCATGAGAATGAAGATAGTTGTAACCTATTGCCTTGACTGAACTTTTTCGTCAGAGCTATCAAAAATCTCTTGAACGTGATTGGCTATCAGCAATACAATTGGAACACAAATGGAACAGTGTACCCATCATGCTTGTGACTGGACAGTTTGATAGGACAGTTTAAAGGTCATGCTTGTGTCACTGCACAATTCCTGCTACCTACGCGCTGGTACACAGACTTCTGGGTGCAGTTTCTCGAAAATGTTTAACTGTTGGGTACAGTTTTTGCGGAAAAAGTCAACTGTTATGTTTCCATCTATGAAAATGTTAAACGGATGAGTATTTTGGTTCCTTAATTTCTTCATAGGTTTGATTAATTGGAAACAACACTTTGTGTCGTCCCATGCTATTGGGACTCACACTCGTGAGTTTCAAATCTAAATCCCACTTTTAATCACGCGTTTGACTTAAAACCGAATTGAACTCCGCACGGTCCAACTAACATAAATTCTCGCGGCTAGCAGTAAAGAAAGGTATGGTATTAGATAGAACCAATTCCTGGATCTTGGGACACTCGAGGCTTCCGAAATATTTGCGTTATTGTAGCCAGAGAATTCTTCGAGACAGTATAAAACAAATAGATAACCTGAAAACAAAAAGAAAGGGGAGAAAGAACGCTTTTTTTTTTAAATTTTTTTTTTATTAGTAAAGTTGACTTAAACGTCTTCGATAGTGACACAGGTAGAAATAAAAACCCAAAATGGGTGACATCTGTCTCCAGCTTTTAGCATCGTGCAAGTGTCATTGCAACTTTCAGTTTAGCGAGTCTATTTGTCCGCTATGACCTTTCTCGTATAGTACATGAGCAGAGTAGCACCCATAATTTCGCATTTCGCATTACACACGTTTCTAGTGTAGTGTTCCAGCCTTTCAGGAGTCCCTTTGCCTTAGCAGTAACACGCGCCGTTGATAGCGAGTCTCATCACATACGGGGCAAAATTACTGAATGTCGATTGGCTGAGACATAGAGCATTTTTCTCAATCACAAGGGCACTTTTGGTAATCAAGAGGGATAATTACTTGATGCTGATTGCGACTATTTACTATTTGCGTTAACGATTGATTGCAATTTAACTGAATGAAGTCGCGTAACGTTGTAAAGCGTATTTTGGGAATAAAATGTTTATTGAATCTTTGGTTACGTTTGTTTTGACATTTGTGGCGACACTGAAGGGCTTCATCGCGCGCCGACAGCGTGCGCGAATGCAACTACCTCAAAATTTGCCTTTTATGTGATAAACAAGTAAACGCAAGTGCCCTCGGACGATTCAGGTTTTATTTCACTTGTAGTTTCCAAGTTTCCCCAAAATTGCCCTCGTCGCATCGCGACTCGGGTAATTTTGGGAAAACCCCGAAAATACAAACGAAATTAATCTTGAATTGCCCACGGACCCATGCGATTACATAAACTAACGGAGAAAAGCGAAAACGAGAAAAATTAAACTCTCAACCGTCTTCTTTCATCTTTTTGTTTGCTTAAGCCAGAATATTGGCATAAACTGCGAACAAGACAACGTCCCCCCCCAGGGTATTGGGCCCCTGAAGGGGGGTGGGGGGGGGACTACAGGGTTTTGGTGTAAATAGAAAAGTAGTTAGCATCACAGTTCATCGTCAATATCGGTTGCTATTCTTGAGATGTGCCTATTACTAAATGGTTGTTTGGGTCGGGAAATAGGCGGGATAGGCAAATCTTTGGAGCCAGTTAAAGAGAAACCAGTTAAAAATGAATAAATTTTAAAGAAACTTTAGTTCACAGAAAATTTGATACAGCGCATCTACCTTTAGGCTCATCTTACAAAACGTTCACAACAGTAAATAAAAAAGATCACTAAAACTGTACCAGTGGCGTAATAAAACTACAATGTTCAGCAACCTCGGTTTCATTTTCATCCCGGTATTCTGGTATTTTCAACGCATCAGTTCTACAAGTTCGTTTCTAACCAATAGCATACGCACTCCTCGCGTTAAAAGGCGCAAAGGGCCGTGTTTCTAATTCATGTTTGCGGACCGATGTTCTTCTGTCTTTTTTGTCAGCTATAGATTAATGTATACTGCTGGTTCGAACCAAAAATTTGCCACCCTGACACAGATTGTGTAAAGAGTAAAACTAGCACGAACAAATGCTATTTTTAACACTTACTAAAAATGAACTCTTTCATGTACATGCAAATACACTTCACTAGCAACACTGCTAAACATAAGACGAAGAAAAGTATGTTAAGTGTTTGAATTCTTGTGTCCCGACCAAAAATTTTAGTAAACTTCTTAGTTTCTACCGACAAATAAAATGAATTTTAACACGGTTGTTTCTCTTCAACTGTGTCCTTATCCTAATTTCTAGCTCTACGAAGTTCTATCCACGCATTCAATAGAAAGGGAAAAAATGGATGGGAGAGAGACTGGCTAAACATCTAGCGAATTCTGTCCTCACCGTACAAGTTAAATGCTACTCTTATCGTTGTTAAAGAACCGCTCTCTACCAAGCCCTTGCTAAAGTCGTTCGTCCAGCGACCTATTTCGCCCGCGTGATTGTTAACGGTAAGACTGAATGTAGTTAATGAGCTGCTGTTCGCCAAACCATCACCCACACGGCTGGCCCAGGGTCCCATGTCTTCAGCGTAATTGTTAACTGTGAGACTGAATGTAGTTAGTGATCTGCTGTTCGCCAAACCATCACCCACACCCCTGGCCCAGATTCCCATGTCTTCAGCGTGATTGTTAACTGTGAGACTGAATGTAGTTAGTGATCTGCTGCTCGCCAAACCATGACCCACACGGCTGGCCCAGGATCCCATGTCTTCAGCGTAATTGTTAACTGTGAGACTGAATGTAGTTAGTGATCTGCTGTTCGCCAAACCATCACCCACACCGCTGGCCCAGAGTCCCATGTCTTCAGCGTGATTGTTAACTGTGAGACTGAATGTAGTTAGTGATCTGCTGCTCGCCAAACCATCACCCACACCCCTGGCCCGGCGTCCCATGTCTTCAGCGTAATTGTTAACTGTGAGACTGAATGTAGTTAGTGATCTGCTGTTCGCCAAACCATCACCCACACCGCTGGTCCAGTAACTCGTGATGTCTTCAGCGTGATTGTTAACTGTGAGACTGAATGTAGTTAGTGATCTGCTGTTCGCCAAACCATCACCCACACCGCTGGCCCAGAGTCCCATGTCTTCAGCGTGATTGTTAACTGTGAGACTGAATGTAGTTAGTGATCTGCTGTTCGCCAAACCATCACCCACACCCCTGGCCCAGAATCCCATGTCTTTAGCGTAATTGTTAACTGTGAGACTGAATGTAGTTAGTGATCTGCTGTTCGCCAAACCATCACCCACACCGCTGGCCCAGAGTCCCATGTCTTCAGCGTGATTGTTAACTGTGAGACTGAATGTAGTTAGTGATCTGCTGTTCGCCAAACCATCACCCACACGGCTGGTCCAGGGTCCCATGTCTTCAGCGTAATTGTTAACTGTGAGACTGAATGTAGTTAGTGATCTGTTGCTCGCCAAACCATCACCCACACCCCTGGCCCAGCGTCCCATGTCTTCAGCGTGATTGTTAACTGTGAGACTGAATGTAGTTAGTGATCTGCTGTTCGCCAAACCATCACCCACACCGCTGGTCCAGTATCTCGTGATGTCTTCAGCGTGATTGTTAACTGTAAGACTGTTCGCCAAGCCGCTACCCACACCCTTTGCCCAGTCTTCCCTCACAGCAGCGTGATGATTAACTGTGAGATTGAACGAGGATGTTGTCACAGAGCTTAATAGTTTGATGACTTCAAGGTATGTGGTAGTCTTTCCATCAACTAAAAACGTGGTCGACGCTGACGAAACATTGGCGAGAGTATAAAAACCACTTAAAAAGTGATCCTCATCAAGACCATTCAAGTGCACTGAGACAGAATGCTTTTGACCCTCTTGAACTAATCTCTGAAGAGCAGTTCCTTCGTAGCTTCTGATTTCACCACTAAGGTTAATAATACTGTGTGAGGACAGTGAATTGTTAGTCAGAAAATAGTCTACTAGACAATCCACGACTTCATTGGTTAGTTTACTTTGGACATTCAACTGCAAACCAGATAGTGGCGAACTTTCCTTGAAAAACTCTGTAAGGGCTTTTAAGCTGTGAACGCTCAGTTCACCACAGACGTTCACGGTTAATGACTTCTCTATTGGGGCATCACCTAGAATAGGATAGGGCAGCAAACCTGCTTCATATTTAATTTTCCCGCACACATTTGGATGAATAATAAGAGACTTCCATGACTTATTGGCTGCCAGTACGGTAGCAACAGCTGCCATCCACGCTTCTGGGATTTCTCCGTAAACCTTTAACTCTAAAGAGTGCAAAGTTCTATTTCGCAGAACACCTTTCTGCACTGCTACGATTCCAGGGTTGCTAACTCTTCCATAAACGACAAGACTAAGAGACTTTACCGCGGTTTCATCTGCAAGTCCTTCACTAACAGTCGACATTAAACAGTCATTCTGATCCCCATGAACAATAAGCACGAGAGAAATTAGCGATGATTTGAATAACGCTTTCACGGCTTGTGCAGCAGTGTTATTCAGAACAGCAAAGACTTCGAGCGAAAGACATTCCAATTGCGAGAGAGTCGATAACAAGGTACTAGCATTACTGGCGCACCTCTCACTACTCACGTCAAACAGTTTTAGCGTGGCTGTTCTTAGTGACGTGCTTGACGAAAAACTCTCAGCGAACAGATCTGCAACTTCAGGGGACATGTTCTCGATATTACCAATGACAAGCTCTGTGAGAGTTTGACTGCTTCCGAGAATTCCATGGAGATCGTTCACATTGTCTTTACTGAAAAACTGCACGTCCGACAGGCTCAGTTTAGTAAGCTGCACTGATGCCACATCACCTTCGGGTATGGCGCCTTCGTGCACATATCGTATAAGTTTCAACCAAGACCGCTGTTTCTGATTTAACTTCAAAACATTTGGTAAAGGAATAAGGGAGCACGCAACTTTGCCTAAATCATCTGCAGCACCACTCTCTTTTAAAAGGTCAAGTAAGAACTCTACGAGAAAAGTTTCCCATTTCCAGCCTTTTTTTAAAATCGTTACAGTTTCTTTGAAAAACACCGTTCCTTCCATGCCTAATATGCCAGCTAAAAAGACAAATACTTGTCTGTAGCCAAATAACATACTTTCCCTCCAGAAAACAGAATGATCAGTAAGGCTAAGTTGTTCCGTTAACATCTGGTTCGCTAGGTAAAAGGCAGCTAAAAACTCTTGAAATGTTTTGTGAAGGAAATGACACTGATGTCTTGGTTCCTGACTTGGCCTTGAACTGGCTTCCATGAAAACAAGGCCCAATTTGATAGCTGGAAATCTTCTCACATGGGTCCTCGAATGTTCTAACTTGTCCAGTTCCTCTTCCGAAAACGAACGGCGGTCTTCTCGAAGACAATTCCACGCTAACTCCCCTAGCACAAGTAGGGACTCTTTAAATTGATTCTCCAGGGCTTTGTCGGCATTCCGATGAACGTTCAAGCCATTTCGGGAGCAATATCGCCTCAACAAGCATCGAAAAATAATCTGATAAAGCTTAGTACGATTAGATGGTAGTTCCCCTTGAAAGTCTTCAAAAACAACGCACAAGAGAAGTAGATTCAGCGGATTGTTCCTTAGCGCATCTAGGTAGGAATTTGTTTCAACAGCTTCAATGAGCCTCTCGCCTTTAGACAAATTTTGTGGATCAACGCTTTTAAAATGCTTTCTGATGTAATCTGCAGCGTCCTCTGAGGTGAACCCTTTAATCTGCAAAAGTGTATCAAAGTCATAGCGCCGCCGGACATCGATTCCTTTTTCTTCGCGTGAGGTGGCCAAAATAAAACAGCGCGAGAAAACTTTTCTTCTAAATAGCCTATCCAAGACTTTTTTCGACTTTTTTGGTAACTCATCAAGGCCATCCAGGATTAAAAGAATCTTGTCCTGATTCTTACCATCTCTGATGTAATCCAAAAATTCTTCCTTATTGTTAATGTCATCATTCAGAAGTTGCTCATCGATGGCTTGTACTATGTCTTTAGTACCTTTGTGAATATCACAGCATTTCAGAAGAAACAACAACTCAAACATGGGGAAGTCAAACTCTACTGGTACTAATTTTTTGGCCCAATCACTTGCAATTTTAAGGCAAAACGTAGTCTTCCCAATCCCAGGGTTTCCTTCTACAAGTACCATTCTGGCGCCCTTTTCACCCTCCCTAGCAGGCTTGAAAACTTCATACATGTGAATCTCCGTCTCTGTTAGCTGAAAGTAAGCCTTCTTTCTCCATTTCATTTGCAACCTAGTGTAGACTTCATCAATAGGTAGTTGGATGTCGCTATCCCACAGCAGTGGTTTTACATTGGAGCGTCTAATGTATTCACCTTCAAGGTGTTCCACAATTAGACAATGATCGGAACCTGCAAGTAAACAACATACTTCGTTCTTGAACGCACATGTCTTTGAATAAACATTGACTTTAATCACTGAGATTAAAATGACAAGAGCAGCGAATGACTCCTTCAAAGATAACAGAAGGCTTGTTATATGTAGGCTACACGCAGCTGTTCTTTAATAGCAAAAAGGAAGAGTGGAAAGTTTTGAAAAAGCGCTGGATTTCCAACCAATGACGTTGTAAGACTTCGGAAGAAGTTTACCTTTAAGGCGCTTCACAGATTGAGTGGCTGCGGAGGATGAACTTTGTTTAACCTTTTCATTTGAAGCTTGCCTGGACTTGTTTACTACGGCATCTGGTAAAAAAAGTTTAATCACCGAGATTAAAATGGCAAGAGCAGCGAATGGCTCCTTCAAAGATAACAGAAGGCTTGTTCATATAGCTGTTCTTTAATAGCAAAAAAAAGAAAGAAAAGGGTGAAAGGTTTTAAAAAGTGCTGGATTGTAGGACTTAGGATGGAAATTACCTCTAGGGCGCTTCACAGACTGAGTTACAACAGAGGACGAACTTCGTGTAACCTTTTCATTTGAAGCTTGCCTGGACATCTTTACTACGGCATCTGGTAAAAAGAGTTTAACCGCACTTAAAACACTACAGAGAAAAAACATAGTTAATTACCATTACCTACAGTATTAACAATCGAGTAACATTATTTTCTGCCTGTCTTCTGAGAAAGTTGGTTCATCATCTCTTAATGTCACTCAATGACAAATTATTTCACTGATATTTAACACTTTTCTGATTACTCACAACGTGGTGATGAATTACGAAATGAATGGAATACCAACAACTTGCCTCACTATATAATTTGCATGCACCAGCCTGCAGACGTTTATTTACATCACAGATAAATCAAAACAGTCAGCTCTACAGGCTTTTATGAAATGGTAATTCGTATAGACATGTGCGGCCTGTAGCTGTATAGGACTAAAATACAGTTGTAGAATGCACTCAGTTATAACAATTGGAATATCTTGTTTACAAAATTCACGGATAGGCCAATTTTTAAATGTGTTATGTTCTAAGCCTTACCTTGCAAGGGCTGAAGGCTGACATAGTGTACTTCATGGACATGTCCCAATACAAGATGCTTGCTTTGGTCAAATGGACAATCTGGGTTGACAATTACCTCACTATAGCCTGGAAGACTACTAATCACGTGAATGGCTATTTGATAACAGTTTGCTGCAGCCCAGAGAATCACATGATCACCCCAAGTGCCATCTTGTTCCATGTCTGTTAAGTAACCATCCCACGTTTTGTGTCTATCAACAAAGTGAAACAGATCTGTTCAATCCACCTTTAAGAGAAAGTCCAACAAGATAACATGTAATATTAATGGGAATAGAGCAACGAGTCTAGTAGTAACTCAATATTGTAATATTTTCATATAATAAGTATTAACTTCAAAAGTGTTCAAAGACAAGTAGCAGGGCGTGAAATTGCGCCTAATACAGGCGCCAATGCGACTAAATTTTTCACTTTGGCGACCAAATCCTGAAAGTTAGTCGCCAAATTGGCGACTAGAACGTTTCATCATAACCTTACCAAGAGATATAGTGAATTAAAAGATTTGCAAAGATAAATCCGCGGCAAACTTCCTCATTAAGTTTGTTTCTAAAACGTAGCACGTGCTTCTCGATCGACAACTAGACGCCATCTTGGATTTAGATGAGCCTGAACATTGTATATCATCCATCCTGGTGTCCACTTTGTAGCACGTTAAAGATTTTTTCCCTAACTTAATTTTCGAGGGTCTTTCTAGAACGCTGACAGCGTAAAGAAAGATTTTGTTTGTCTTTGAAAATGGCGACCAACTTTTTTTAGAATTGGCTACCATTTTGAAGAATTTAGGAGCCAAGTGGCTATCAGAAAAAAAAGTTAATTTCACGCCCTGAATAGACTCTTTAGTTGCTAGGCTCAATAGTACTTAACAGTACTACGTGTGTGTAATGTTTGATAGAGTAATTTTTGCAACTAACATATCCAATCTTTAAATTAATAAAAAAAAAAGGATCAATTGGAAGGAATGACCATAAACAAGTTTACTTGTCAGCATTATACTTCCCACAGTTGTTCTATAATAAGTTAAAACAAGAAAAACAATAAAGAAAGACATTGTAGTAAATACAAACTTTACGACAAATTGTCCTTTTCATGTACTAAACATTAATTTTTTCCTAATGAAAGCATTGAAAATGTTCTAATAATAATTCCTTAAATTCAACTTGAATGTGGCACAGAGGATACATTTGTAGCATCAGTCTGTTTTAGTGATTACATGTACTTTACCAAATACTCACCTGTTTTGGGTGCTCTCTTAGATACTGAACTAAGGAACGCCTTAATTCAAAATGACGGATCCTTTCTCCTCTGACAATCTCCAGTTGCTCTGACAAGGCATAGAACATACAATTTCCTGACCCTATATTGTTAGAAATTCTATAGCCCTTTCCTGAAGCAATCTTCTTTAAGTCTGAGAGTGGGTCTGTGTTGCTGCTGATCTGATATCCAGTGGCATTCTGTTGCCACTGTGGAAGATTACGGATGACTTGTTCACTCCCACCTGAAAGAAAAACAACTAAATGATCATTACTTTATTCTTATAAATGTACATGTTAGGTTTCTGACAAAATCATGGCATATGGCTTAAGAAGAAAACAGAAAGGACTATGTGGATCAAGGATTGAGTATTTTGGGAGCACAGGGAGCAACAGTTCTCAGAGCTTAAGATATTTTTCAAGAATTTGTTGCAAAATGATAGTGTGACAACAAAGGTATACTGAGTGAGGTCAACTACAAGAGGATTTTAATAAAGGGGTAAGTTTCTAAAGGAACTGTGGTGCTGCCTCATAGGGAGAGTATAACAGGGTAATTAAGTATCATCAACTGAGTTGATAATGTAAAATCGCCACCATGCCATGAAGAGTTTTAAAGCTGATGTTTCAAGCATTAGCCCCTCGCTCTGACGAAGGGCTAGCACTTGAAACATCAGCTTTAAACGTCAGTGGCCATTCTTAGATTATCAACTTAATTGATCCTACTAAATTACCCTACAAGGATTTTCCTGTTTTAAGAATCATTCACTCAAAAAAAATTGGCATAGAGCTCTGACTCTGTTATTTGCATCCTTCATATTTTTTTTTTAAATTCTAAGTCAATCTAAAAAAAGACACCAATCATGTTCCCCATGCTTGTTCAACTTTCAACAAAACCTGCTCTATGTCTTGAGTAAAATAACTACAGAAAGACTTTCCCATGTAAATGCTCTTTACCAAGTACATATTTCAAAACTCTGCAACACTGTTCCTAATCTTGTGGGTAAGATTATTACATAACTATTAAGGTTACCTTTCCTGAGTATTTACTACATTCAAATTATAAAAAAAAAAGACTGCCAAGTCACTCAGGTCATTGCTGACATCTGTACAATTAACTCCACAAGTTTACAGTTCCTACCCGGCTTATGCAGTTTTGCACCAGAGTGCATAGTGCCTAGCTTACTGTTAACCTTTAACCATCATTAAAAACCTTTCACTGAAAATTAAATCCTTTCTTGAGCTATTTCTGCCACTCATGCATCCCTGTCATCATGCTCCTGTTTAAAGGAGCACAATAAGCCATCTATGAAGAGGCAGTTGCCTACCTTCCTGTTGAACAGCTACAGTGGTCAAGGATTCATTTTCTTCAGATGCTGCCAATGGTTGCCGAGTAACAGGATCAACTACAAGTATGCACAAAAAGAATAACACATTATAAATTTCAAATGAGGTACATGTATATGTAGTTTATGACTGTATACTTACAGGTTTGAGAAACTGAAGCATGGCACATCCAAATTATACAAAAATATCTGATCCTTATCTACTTTTAGGTAATAATTATTTAATAGTAAGTTGAGGAGGAAACTGTATTTCCCCCATCATAAAAGTATATGTACATGTACATATACATGATGAGTATAACAAAAACTTCTCAACCCTGATTTTGGTGAACAAATTGGATTACAAAATTAAAATACATACAATACGAATTATATATGTTTAAATAAAATAGGGTGCAATGAATTTTTAAACTGCCCCTATTTTATTTAAAGATATATAATTTGAATTGTATTGTATGTATTTTAATTTTGTAATCCAATTTGTTCACTGAAAAGCCCCAGATGGGGATGTGCTCAATAAACATATGTATGTATTTGTAATGACTATTCATATTTCCAACAGCTTTTACATGCAGATAATAAATGTAAGTAATCACACAAACAAGAGCACTTCTAAGGAAATGAACTGAAGTACACATGAACACCCTGCTGTTGTAGCTACATTAATTGCATTAAGATAGAAAAAAAAAACTATCCAACAGAAGATATATGTAACATAGCTCTCACCAGATACAAGATTCACCATTTTCTCAACAAGACTTTCACACTGTCTCTGCCAGCTGTACTTTGCTGCATACTCTTTTCGAAGAAGAGTAGCTTCTTCAAGTCGCACCATCCTTTTTTTCTGACGGATGACACTGATGGCTTTGGCCCATTTTTTAGGATCCTCTGAATGAATTACACATAGGGAACCACCAGGAACTTCCTCCAATGCCACTCCAAGTCCAGAGTTACCACTTACAAGGACAGGCAGGCCAGCGGATAGGGCTTCCAGCCCAGTCAAACCAAATCCTTCAGTTCTTGAAGGCATGATTGCCAGATCAGCTTCACAGAATAAATTGGCTAGCTGTTCTTGATCTTCTTTGAAGCAGCGAACAGTTAGTTGAGAACGAGGAATGCCATACTTACGCAACTTATGTGCCACTTTTTTCTCTTTTCCTTTTGGTGCGCCAACAAACTTTAGCTGGTATGACTTGTCTTCCAATTGAGCAATTGCTTTCATTGCGATATCATATCCTTTCAGCTTAAAAACTTCATGGTCACCACACCCAAAAACTAGAACACAAAAGTTCCTCCTTTCTTTTAAGGCCTGTTCAACCTTACAAAACTCAGTAAAAATACTTGGAGTGAGGTTGAATACATGCTGATCTTTCTTGCAGAAGCGAAGGTAGCCAGAGTAGGCATCTGCCAGCTTTGGTCCAATTGCAACCACCTCATCAGCTAACTCACAAAGTTGTACTTCTACACGATGTTTCTTTTCACCTCTGAAAATGGCTTCTTCATAACTTTTGAACATTCCAAGTTCTTCTGGAGCTGTGTGAACAACCTGGATCCACTTGCAAGGTTGATGCTTTTGAATGTGTGGTATCTGTCGACCCAGATGTACTCCATGCCCTATGATACAGTGCGGATGATGGCCATTAGGTAAAGAAACCAACCAATCAATTGGCTGATCATAACCAGGCAATTCTTGGGCTTCAATCAGCTGAACATTATGGCTACTGGCAGCTCTCCTGTCCTCATCACTACATCTTGGAAGATAAACACTGACATCAACATTAGGATGTTTTGCTAACTGAATTGCCAGCTCCCTGTTAATAGTTGACAAGCCTCCTTTAGATGACCTCCACTCACTACCTAACAGAGTAACTCTTATTGCTTCACTTTCCATCAAACTTGGGCTTTCCTGTGATATAGAGGCTACACCAAGAAAGGATGATTCCTAAAATAAAGTTTTATAAGTGTGAATAAAGACAAATCACAAGCAATGAAGGACACTATGCAATAACATTTTAGATTCAACAGGGTTGTTAAAAGACCAGACTATTTAGCTCTGGTGTCTTTGTGAAATGTGATCAAAGACAGAAAATAAATATTTTTGAACATGTTTCTAACATCAATGTCTGGCAAAAAACAGGTCACTCAAATGTTCCCAAAAACACTAGACTGGCTAGTGGGGGTAGTGGGCAGGGGAAGGGTAAGAAGACACCAGCCTGAAGAGGCTGTTCAAAGGTTTGAAGGTTTCCCTGTCAAAATTTCTTTCATTGAACCAACACCTGAAGACCCAAAAATAATATCAGGCTTTTCCCAAAAACAGCAACATGGCTAGCAGATCCTTTCCAGAAATCAGTGTAGAAATTGCTTCTCTTTGTTCCAATTTGAAAGTGCCAGACTTATCAAATTTTGAAAGACACCTTCAAAAGCAGAATCAAAACTAAAAACTTCATCATTACAGAATTTGCCATCTTTCGCATTTTCTTGCAAGAGCAATTTAATGTTCAAATGACACAATTGGCTTGTGATTGATAGCTAGAGCTTAACCGCACCAAGCAAGAACTCTATTCTTGGGCAAATGGAGATAACCAAACCAACAATGACCTCAGGTAGGTGTAATCTTCATCCCCCCCCCCTTTCTTTCTATTCCAAACTTTCTGCTGCCATTAAAATCAAAGATGGTGGCCTTCATTTTTGTTAAACGTTTAACTCCCAAAAGTGATTAACTTGTAACTTCACCCTATAATATCCACACATCATCCTGCAAACAGGTTTTGAGAAAACTCCAACTTATCAGGTAGAAGTTTTTATCTTGAGCCAACACTAAATTTTCATAACTGATTTACAAGGAAATGTGTAGCAGCTTGAAGGGAGAATTAACAATCAGATCTTGGGAGTTTAAGTGCTAAGATAATACTGAGCACTCGCTCACCAAAATTACACTGCCTTAGTTCAGATATTTACTAATGACAACCCTGATTCAAAATAATAATAATAGTCATTTAGGGTTGTGTTACTTTTAACCAGACCATAATGTTGGATTTAGAAAATTCCAATTGTTTGGATTATGTTCCTGGCCCTGAAAAAAAAATCTGAAAAAGATTGATCTGTACAGCAAATGGCCAAGAAACAATGTTCTGATTACAAGGAAAAAAAACAAAATGACAGGTTTTTATAAATTTAGGTCTCCCTTTTGGATGAGTTACACAAGTTTCATCAGACTCTTCCCACACAAATGGTGCTCACTTAAACACCAATGCTTTTCTTACCAAATTTTAGGGATAATTTATCATTGAAGGTGTGTGTCAAAAGGGGCTTTGCAAGCTTGATTCTTTTTGAAGTCACCACTAAGCAAGCTAAAATCCTAAAATGAAGAAAGACGTTTTCTTCCCTTAGCTCATGAGCTTAGGACAAAAGAAATATTTTAAGTTCCCATGAAGAGACAAAGCTCAGACCTTCTGATTCTATATTCTGATCATCTACCACAGAACCACAAAGGCTCTATGGTAGGCTGGAACACTTTTTGGTTCATAAATGACATGCGTCCTGTATATTGTCAGCATCAGCACCATGTTATTGTGTAAAATTGTTTATCTCACTTAAACTTCAGACCATAAAAAGTAACGGATGGAAATACTACTGACAACTTTCTCTGTGACTCCAAAACACAGATCACTAAATTGGCCAGTTGTGCTTCAGATTTAGATGTCCACATTTTTCTAATTTGCAGGTTGCAGGTTGCAAGTTGCAGATTTGAATTTGTTGAGCTTTAAGGCGCTCATAATAGCTGTAAATCATTCACTGTGAATAAACAAACTACAAAATCCTTAGAGCACTTTCAAATTTCTGGTTCATGTCTTATGAACATGAGTGCTTGGAAAATGCAGGTTTTTATCTATTTATAGCACTGATTTTCAATGTCCTTTGATGATGGTATAATTTAATCATTTTGCATCAGGCCAATTTTTGTATAATGGTGGACTTCAGAAATGTGTTCATCATCATCAAAAAAAAAATTAACTCTTGGTACTGATCTTTTGTGTAGTTTTTATTTTTCCACTATTACTGTAAATAAAGAAGAACTCCCAAGAGAGCTGTCTCATATCTGTTGACACACTACTTTGGTGATCTAACATTACGTCAGATAGTAAGCTTTTATTCTCACTCTTGCCAAAGACAAGCAAAATATTTATCCTTCCTTTTTAATCCTCAACTCCCAAAATTGGACTGTTAATTCTCCCCTCTGGTTACTAAACATTTCTTTTGTAAATAAGTTACAAGAATTTGGCTTCAGATCAAGGTTACAACTTCTACCTGATAAATATGAGTATTCTGATCACCTGTTTGCTGGGTAATGTACAGATATCATTAGGAAGAAGTTTCATGTTCATCACTTCTGGGAGTTAAAGGGTTAATTGACTGAGAATTAGTGCCCTAAATTAATTTAACTTCAGAGAAGGTAACAGAAAATAATGCATGTAAGTGCAAGTTAGGCACTCTTGCAATACACCTCAGTACAATATGTAACAAAAGCAACTTGAGAACTTGCTTTGGCAGCTAATTGTGGTGCTTGTTGCCAAATACAATGCAGGAATATTGAAATATAACACATCTAAGGGACAAGTTGGTAGAACTCAGTGCAATCACTTACAGCATGACCTAGTCCCTTTGATAAAGTACTTGTTCAATCATCTGCCTTTCACGCATGCTTACCTCTTGTAGTCTAGACATCACAGGAAGCCTTCGCAGTACCTTTAATTTTGAGCCCTCAAACTAAGACACAACCATACTCTGCTAAAAAAAGCAAACGAAAATGTTTCAAAATACATGTAAGAGATCGTCTTAATAGCATACATTGAGTGTACGTGTGAAATGCAAGTACTACATACTACACACTATTGTAAAACAAATCTGTTTCCCCAATGGAAATGTATTGTTTTTGTCATTGTTTTCTCTATTCAAGAACTGAATGCATAATGTAGTATGGGGCTGTGCGGAAATTTTACCGAAGGTATTCATGGTTATTACGTCAAAGTTTTGTTGTAGCTCTGGAGTTCGAAGACTAATCCATCGACCTTATTCAGGATCTACCAACAAATATAATGCAAAACAGAAGCAAACTATGCGGAGTATCAAACTGTAGCTACTACGGGTAAATGATTCTCGAATTCCTTCCTTCCTTTATGATCGTCGAATTCCTCTCTAATTCAAGGCGTATTTCAAAATCAATCGGCATCACGAAAAAACTGATTACGATTTATGTTGCTACCTTTGATTAAGACATCAGAAACGTATAATAATCAGTGTCGTAACTACATCATAACTTCATTTCAGTAGGCACGCTACATTCCGCAATACAGCTTACCTTCGATTCGAAAAGATGAAAAGGACGTTCCGGTCACAAGTGGAACAACCGTTATGGACATAAGGAGACTACAAAATGGTTGTACCTGAAAAACACTTTTTATCCCATTTTTGAGCAGAAATTTGACATAAGACAAAGAAGTCGAGCACTACGTAGTGGGTGGATTTGAAATATGAGAGCAATGCAATTTGGGTGGGGTGCTCCCCTATTTCCAAATATGGAAGTTGTAAATGAGTTAAATGCAGTTTCGAGAATAGGCTAAGTGTAGCCGTACCCTTCCCCCGCGGGGAATTTCGGCGGATATTTTTAAATTAATAAAACACTATTATTCGTCGACTTTTTTCTATTTACTTTGAAGTAATTTAATGTTATATTTTGAAAACCCATGCTTGTCGGATTTATAGTCAGAATGATAAAATTCTTTGAGTTTCCTTATCTCCGTTACCAGATGTTGCTATGGTAATTCTGTTACGCTACACCTGTGATAGCAATTCACTGACACTAAAGTTCTGCATACAGGCGCACAAATCCTCGGCTGCGACCAAATTACTTTCCAGGAGACATCAGATTTTATTATTTCAGCCTTGCAATTTGTTCATAATGAATGTAAAGGACGAGTTTCGGCATAATCATGAGCACAGACAATTTGACCACGGAGATTCCATCGTCGTCTCGAACGCCTTTGGGTTCTGTAACCATGGAAGACAGCAGCCATGGTTTCAATGGAAGTAGGTCTGTCATGACCAAAGACAACCTTAAATTACTTGATTTAAGCACTGCTGACAACTTTTGTGAAAATCGAGGAAGGGAAAGTGAGTATGCGGCATCTTTGGCCGACGAGTGTGAAGAAAGCTTGGAACAGACAAGAGGCATGGTACGGGCTCGAACAAACCATGTTCGCAAGCAAACAGTAAACAATTCTATGAAGAAGAAACCTCAAAGGAAACGCCGTGTAACGGCCAATTTAGCTGCAACAAAGTACGAAGTCGGTAAGTCAAAACTACAATTTAGTTTGGGTTCAGTGATACATGTACGTGGTGATACTTCCAAGAGGAAGATTGATAACATTTGTTCTTCGTGTACGTGGAAGATCACCTAAGTTACAAGTGTAAGATATGTTTGTGCAGTTGTATCGCATCGATACACATATATTTTGAGGTTTAAAGTACAACCAATAGATAACTTTATTTTCGTGCTTCGTTTCGCTCTCGTTAATTATTGGAACTAACAACGGTAACGTTGATCTTTTGATGCAAAATAATCGTCACCATTGTTTCTTTGAATCTGTGGTTTAAAGTTGTCGGCATGGTTTCAAAAGAGCTTAATTACTTCTTTGTCCTTAGACTGTGATGCGCGCTCAAGAAGTATTTTTGAGGCGTTCTCTAGTCAACTTCGTCGCTTAAATTGATCAGACGCACATTTCTTCCACCAAGACCAATACAAAATTTTTAACGCTTAAAAATATTCAGCGTTATGTTGCCAATTATGCATGTTTACATTGTAGTCACGCGTCCACAGACTTAATGTTGATAATTAACACCATCCACTGGACCGTTGAAGACTCAACTTAGTTATAACTAAGGCAATAAAAATAAGCTTGCAGACACAAACTAGCCTGAAGGATCACAAACTTATCGGCTTCATTTGATTTGGATCTGTATGCACATGCATTTAAAAAAATTCATTTCTTATTTGTTAAAATAAATGTATTCTTTTCTTCACATGTTTGTGAACATGTACGTGTATGTGTTAATGTAATCTCTCTTAATGGAGCCCTCTCCCTCCAACCCCAGGTCTTGAAAGCTCTTCTCAGTAAAGTTCCCTCCACGAGAAGGATAATATTACAACAGCAAAATCACTTAAAGAGCACTTTTCCAATCAGTGTAATCACAACCAAAGTAATCCCAATAGCTAGTCATGAAAAAAGAACATATCACTTAGGACCACCAAGAACTGACAACACGACAAGAAGATGGTGACTAAAGCCCAACAAAATGCAGTTGATTTATATCCTATTCACACTAGTAAAACATGTTAAGTTAAACAAGAGGTTTATAATCAAATAAAAATCAGATACAGAGAACTGAAAAACTTAATTTTCTATGGGATCCATCTAATCACCAACTTTTAATTTCAATGCACTAAATTTTAAGTTAACTAACATCTGTTTAAGCAGCTTCTATGAAGAAAAGAATTTAAACTCTTTTTTAAAAAAAACACCCATGAAAAAGCTTTTAAGCATTATTGGAATGACATTTAATGGGATATTAGTTGGGACTGAATTAGTTTTTCTTCTGATTGGGGGAGAGGATGATGCAAATTTTCTGAAAAAAGTATTTGAGTGAATCAAAAGCAAAGTGAGATCATAACTCATATGAATATGGATTCAGCTTCTGATACTTTTCAAGGAATTACTGTATATCTGAAATTTGGAATTATCTCATAACAATGTTTTTTCATTATAAAAATTATCCCTTGCAGTTAGAAAAGTTTGTCTTCAATGTGGAATGTATATTGCAAGGGATGATGACTCAAACAGGTGAGTTAACAGTGATAGGAAAACTTTATACATGTAAATAATATTATTTTTCTTCAAAGTAACCTGATGGAGGATGTAGTGTTACATGTACAAATAAAATGTCAGTCACTGATTATTTTTTTACATCCATCTATCTTAAAAGCCATAGTTTTCAATCAATTTGATAAGTGTGACTTTTCTCTCTTCAACAATGACTTTCTTTACATGCAGTTTCCTCATTTGGAGTGATTCATCAGTGCCAGTTGAAAAAATCATAGAACTAAAATCATTTCAGGTATGATAAATTTTTGTTACTAATTAAGTTGTTTAAGCAGACCATATAAGATGTGATATTGTGGGAATCTAGACAAATCAGTGTACAGAATATCTTCATGCAAAGAAATGAACACTCACATAGCCTGTATCTTATATACATGTGCATGTTCACAAATTTATTCAATACTTCTTTTATAATAATGAATAATTTAATTCTTACTGTTTTGTCTCCTCTCTAAAGAAAATCAACCATTTTCCAAGTATGGGTGAGATTTGTAGGAAGGATAACCTAGCTTGGAATATGGCAAAGTGAGTGTTTAATCAGTTTGTTTTGGTGTCAAATTTTCATGTAATACTTACATAATGTATAACAATATTAAATACCTTTAAAACTTGTAGATTGAAATGGAAGTTAATTACTGGTGAATACACATGCTGTAATTATGATTTGCAATGTTTTAAATGTATTTTCTGTATCTCATGAGATCTCAATATTTATACATGTATTAAATTATCTCTCTTCCATTGAGAGCAAGTATGGATAGTTGATTAGAGGTGTATTATTATTTGTAGGAGAAGTTACTGGAAATTACAGCACATTATTCACTTTTTAATAAAAAAATTAAATAGCTTAGGCCATCAACATATGGTGGGGGAATTCTGCATAGTTTGCAGATAATTCTCTGACCTTAGGATAACGAAAGGAATGTCAAATGCTTTGTTTAATAGCAGACAGGAAAAGTTAATTTTTATTTTCAAAAATTGATTAAACCCCTCTTAAACAATTCTGAGCAATGGTATTTACATTTTTAAGTTTACAAGTATCATATTAATTAATTGCTTGCATTAATGCAATAATTATTGTATTTTAACATCTTATCTTGGAATTTCAGAATGCAAATTAAGAGCTCATGTAGAGGAATACAGTTTTGTTCTACAAACTTGGGTTCTCCTGCCAAGTATCCTTTATCAACTAATATCTATGGTCAGTGAGATTTATGCAGTTTGATGTTTTGTATAATTTAATACATGTAGCTGTGATGACTGCAAAATCAACATTGTACTGTTCACCTTGAGTTTAGAAGCAAGCATTGATAGAAATTTTGGAATCAATGCTCATGGTCCACCAGCTAACAGTAAACTGTATCTCCAGGAACTGTAGCCAGGGACTGTGTTTGATGTAGTACTGTGGTATGTTAAATAAATATTGAAAATTATAATAATGCAATGCTCAACCTCAAATGATAGAAATTACATTGGTTTCATATGATGTAACTGTAATAGTTAGTGGTAATAATTGCATAGTTTGATCCAAATATACATTCTTTACAGATCACAACTGTTACAGTATGTGTACTTGTATGTAGGTTGACTACAAGATGGTATAATTAAAAAGATAATAATAATAATAATAATAATAATAATAATAATAACAATTGGTAAGAGGGATCAAAAGAAAAGCACCATGATTTTTTTTTCGTCATATGACCACATCAGTGTAATTACTTTAAAGTGAAGTACTTTCCTTAGCTTGCTGCCCATTCTCACTGTATCAGATATGCTGCATTTCAAGGCTATTGTAGAGAACTGAAAAAAAGAAAGAAACACAAAACCTTCATTGTTAAACCAGCAAATGGAGCTATGGAAAATGGGTAAGTTTGAAAAAAATTTAAAATCTTGAATTTTACCATCGATCATTTTCAATATATTCATTATTAATTAAAATTAAAATTTTTTTGTTTTTTTCTTAAATTTCCAACACACCGTGCTTGTAAAATATCTGAAAAAGTACAGAGCTAGGTTGTTTAAAGCTAGTTAAGATATCACCCAGGGTTAGTGTGAAATCTGATTTGAGATCTGAAAGCTTTAAAAGAAAATTCAGTATTATAATAATTCTCTTTGCCTGAAATTTGATGATTGAATGCCCTGAAATGAATATGGAAAATTTTTAATATAATTGAATGAAGGAATAAAAAATACCAGATTAAAATTTAATCCTGGCTAGTTTTAATGAGCCTTGAAACAACTGGGCCCTGTGCTATAATATTATTAACATATACAATCTTGATCCAATTTGTTATTGCACAGTTGTTGATACTGTCCTGAAATATTTCAGTGAATCAGGGGTACTGGTGAAGCCTTCCATCACATGTACATGAATTTAAAGCTTCCTTCTGCTTTAATCTAAGTGAAAATTGAATATTTTTTAACAACTTATGATTATGTACATGCATGCATACTAACTAGTTTCTTTTGGTACCTTAATGATGAATCTGATGACTAATGCATGTAGTTCTGTCCTAATTTTAGGATATCTCTGGGGTGAAATGGAGATAGAATCCCATCTCATGAGCAGATTGTGGTCCAGGAATATCTTGACAAAGTAAGGACATTCACAAACATCACGTTTACTATTATGATAGTACAGTGAAACCTCTATTAAGTGGACACCCTCAGGACATTCCCAAGTGTCTGCTTAATAGAGGGTGTACCCTTGATAGGGGTTTGTAAAAATTGCGCAATGTTTGTTAATGATTAAAATTCAATGGTTGCCCTGTGATAAAGTTCCATGACGTTTAAAATTATTTTTAAGTCAAGTTCACTCAACTCTTGTTTTCTTAATTTGTTATCGCCTGAAATCATCTGAGTAAATATTTGGAGGAAAATTAATTTTTGGAACGAGAAAAGTTCAAATAATACAGCCATATCTACATTTTGGGAAGTATAAACCTTTGATTGGCTGCGTATGTACAAACAGCCGCCATTTTGCAGGTCACCATTTTGAGGTAAACCTTAAAAAATACATCTTTTTTGCTTCCTATAGCCCAATATGAAATAAACCCAAATTCTATGGAAGTTCATGTTATTTTATTTTATTTGAGGGTGGGGGGGGGGGGGGGGGCGGGGAGTTATGGGTATAGATCGAATCCTTACAAGGAATGGAACCCAGTCCTTCACATTTATGCTCCTATGCTTTACCACTGAGCTTCAGAGAACTAGATGTTGATCCAGAGCATTCCTCACCTAAATTTGTGACAAGCATCCCACACACAGTATCCCACATACAGTATCTGTATTTATTTGCGGGTGGGGGGCGACACTGACTCAAACGAAAAGCACTCTGGTATTGTGTGTTTTAACAAAACCAGGCGAATAGATACTGTACTTTGAAAATCTTACTGGTATAAATTATGATTTTTACCCTTTTTAGTACCCAGCGGATGCGTGACTCCTGGTTAGTATGTATTACAGATGTCAGTTATGGCCGCACCATGGCATACCAGTCAGGAGGACTGCGTGAGTAAACCAGATAGATGCTTTTGGTCGGATGGGTGGGATACACGAAGGCGCAATATGATGACAGCCATATGCTACTACAGCAAAGGTAGGAAAATTATCATCTAAGAGCCATCTCTATAAAGGAGAAAAATTAGATGGGCTTGAAACCTTCATCTTTAAGACTTGGTAAAATTTACCCTCCTATA